>NW_021604750.1:524618-524912 GCF_004785775.1 Grammomys surdaster | reverse complement strand
TCACTGTGTGAGACTGGAGTCTGTATTTCCAGTTATCTTGCTTGTTGAAGAGCTCCTCGGAGTCCAGAGGTCTCTGTGGTCTTATGCCCCTAATCTCCTGGGTGGAAGAACTCCTGGAACTCAGGCCACCTCTTGGATCTGGAAATCCTTCTGCTCTGAGTGCAGTGGCTCCTCGGCTGCTCTGAGTGCAGTGGGTCTTCGATGACTCAGGATTCAGTTTCAGCTGCTCTGAGTGCAGTGGCTCCTCGATGACTCAGGATTCAGTTTCTCCACAGGACAGGAGCAGACCAACTC
>NW_021604750.1:505531-524608 GCF_004785775.1 Grammomys surdaster | reverse complement strand
GGACAGGAGCAGACCAACTCTGTGTCTGCTCCAGCCCAAAGGACCAGTCCTTTCTTCTATAATTTTGTTGAAGATATTTACTGGCCCTTTAAGATGGGAATCTTCACTCTCATCTATACCAATTATCTTTAGGTTTGGTCTTCTCATTGTGTCCTGGAGTTACTGGATGTTTTGGGTTAGGAGTTTTTGCACTTTGCATTTTCTTTGACAGTTGTGTCCATATTTTCTATGGTATCTTCTGCACCTGAGATTCTCTCTTGTATCTCTTGTATTCTGTTGGTGATGCTTGCATGTATGACTCCTGATGTTTTTCCTAGGTTTTCTATCTCCAGGGTAGTCTCCCTTTGTGATTTCTTTATTGTTTCTACTTCCATTTTTATGTCCTGATGGATTTGTTCAATTCCTTCACCTGTTTGATTTTGTTTTCTTGTAATTCTTTTAAGTAATTTTTGTGTTTCCTCTTTAAGGACTTCTACCTGTTTACCTGTGTTCTCCTTAAATTCTTTGAGAGTGTTATTTATGTCCTTTATAAAGTCCTTTATCGCCGGGCGGTGGTGGCGCACGCCTTTAATCCCAGCACTTGGGAGGCAGAGACAGGCGGATTTCTGAGTTCGAGGCCAGCCTGGTCTACAGAGTGAGTTCCAGGACAGCCAGGACTATGCAGAGAAACCCTGTCTCGAAAAACCAAAAAAAAAAAAAAAAAAAAAAAAATAAAGTCCTTTATCATCATCATTAGAAGTGATTTTAAATTTGAATCTTGCTTTTTCAGTGTGATGGGGTATTCTGGACTTTCTAGTGTGGGAGAACTAGGTTCTAGTGATGTCAAGTACCTTTGGTTGCTGATGCTTGTGTTCTTGCACTTGCTTTTTGCCATCTGGTTATCTTTAGTGCTACTTGCACTCACTGTCTCTGACTGGTACCTTTCTTTCCTGTTATTTTGGTTGTGTCAGAACTTCTCAGAGTCCAGCTGTCTCTATGATCCTGTGATCACAAGATCCTGGGTATAAGAGCTCCTGAGACTCAGGCTGCCTCTGGGATACTGAAATCCTGGTGTGAACAATCTCCTGAGATCCAGTGATCCTATGATCCTACGTTTCTGAGCATATTAGAGCTCCTGGGAGTCCAGCCCCCTCTAGGTTTTGTGGGATTGGGAAGAGCTAACTCTCAAGATCTGCTCAGTGCTCAGGCACAGGCCAGAAGGAACCAGTGCCCCTGGCCAGGAGTGAGTACCTGGGTCTCTGTGGGTCCCAGTTACTCTCTGTTTGGGGCAGGTGTTGTTACCTCCTCACCTAAGATCTTGAAGGGGTTAGAGCTCCCAGGATACCCATGTCCTCTGGGTTTTGTGGGATTGGGTACAGAGCTGAAACTCAAGATCTACTCAGTGCTCAGGTGCAGACCAGAAGGCCTGAACTTCTTTCAATAGGTTTTCCAGTATCTTCAGTTTGCCAGGTATACTCTGATGAGATGTCAATTTTAGAAATATCCTCTTTCACATACTAAATTCATGATGTCATTGTTTATAATAGCTGAATAATATTCCATTGTGGCAATGAACCACATTTTCTGTATCTGTTCTTCGGTTGAAGGTTGCTTCCAGCAGGCAAATTGATCAAACTAGAAAATATCCTGAGTGAGATAACCCAGACCCAAAAGCTCATGCATGTTATATACTCACTGATAAGTGGATACTAGCCAAAAAGTACAGAATATCTATGACACACCCATAGACCCTAAGAAGTTAAACAAGAAGGAAGGCCCAAGTGAGGATGCTTGAATTCCACTTAGAAGGGGAAACAAAATAGTCATGGGAGGCAGAAAGAGGGAACAACCTCGTGGAGAGAAGAGAAGGGAAGGAAAAAGGGGGGCAGGAACAGGTATGGAAGAAGACAGAAAAGAATCTCAGAGGGCCTGGAGAATGAATAGAAATATGCTCCTGCCAGGGCTTGGCAATGGAGGGAGCCTCTAGAAAGTCCCAGAGACCTGGGATGGGGTGGCTCCCAGGACTCAATGTAGGTGAACTTAGATGAAATGTCCAACTGTGGAGAGATAGTACCTAAAGAAATTACCTCCAGTAGATAGACGGGATTCCCAGTGGAGGGATGGGGCCATTGACCTACCTTCAACATTTTGACCCAACATTTTTCCTGTCTAAAAGAAATGCTTGGGCAAAGATGGAGCAGAGACTTGAAGAAGTGGCTGACTAGTGACCAGCCCAACTTGGGATTCGTCCATGACCATGTTGTGCCTAGCATGGCTATCCTCTGAGAGCCTCTACCAGCAGCTGACTGAGACAGATGCAGATACAGCCAAGCATTGGATTGAGATTGGGGACCTCTGTCGAAGAGTTAGGGGAAGGATTGAAAGAACTGAAGGGGCTGGCAACTCCATAGGAAGACAAAACAGTGTCAACAAACCTAGACTCTTGGGAGCTTCCAGAGACTAAGGCATCAACCAAAGAGTATACATAGGCTGGTCCAATACCCCTGGCAAATATGTAGCAGAGGACTGCCTTGTCTGGCCTCAGTGGAAGAGAATTCCCTTAATCCTATAGAGACTTGATGCCCCAGGGAAAAGAGATGGGGGGAGGGCACCCTCTCAGAGATGAAGAGGAGGGAGAAGGGGGGAAAGAACTCTTTGAGAGGGGTCCAGGAGGGGGGCAACATTTGAGATGTTAATACATAAAATAACTAATTATTAATAAAAATCTTTAGAAAAAAGAAATGTTCTCTTTTAGGGCATATTACAACTATTATATGTTCCACACAATGGACTCTTTACCAATATATGGCTTTACTGGTTTTTAATATTAAATATGCTCATTATCAATAGCCAGTTTTACAATGCAATCAATAAATGTAACTTAAAAAATAGTTTGGATTGTTTGGGAGGCAGCTCAGTGGGTGAAAGTGCTTGGAGGTACAAATCTGACAAATTGAGTTCATTCTCTGAATTAAAAAAAATATAATTGTGAGAAACTTAAAATTATTTTTATCAAAAGCAGTTAGCGTGGACTTATGTTTCCTGCACCTTCTCTTTTACACCAATTAGCAAATCACTCTAGATTGTCTGATGATTCTAAATAGTCTAGATGCTGCCACTACCTACGCTGGAATGCTCTTTACAGAAAAGACCCTGCTGAGACACTTACTTCCTTTTTGTGTGTTCCCAAGAGCAGACTTTGTCCCAGATTTCAAATCTATCACAAGAGAGAAAAAATGCTACTTAGGAGAGAGCAGTGAAGAAAAAAAAAAGAAGAAAAAGAAGAGGGAGGTGGCAGCTTTACCTGGACAGTCATAGAGAGACAAGTTTCTGAGAGAGAACAAGCTAGACACAGGTGAAGACAAAATGAGCCAGAGAATGAGAAGGAGCTAGAAAATTAGAACCGAATGCTAAAGTTAGTATTAGGGTAAGCAGACCATTTTAAGAGAGAGAGGGGGGATGAGAGAGAGGGAGGGAGGGAGGGAGAGGGGGGGAGAGAGAGAGAGAGAGAGAGAGAGAGAGAGAGAGAGAGAGAGAGAGAACATTGCATCAGTTAGCTTCAAGAGGAATTTGAGACAGAACAGCTGAGTTGAATCAGCCAGCTAGAGTTCAAAAAGAACAAGAAAGGGTGAGCTTATTCAGCAGCAAGTCTCAGAGGTTGAAAACATTCTAGGCTGATTAGAATATTTGGAGGCTAGAAGTTTCCAGGACTAGGCCTGGGCTAGTAAGGCTCCAAAAATGACAATTACTAGAGGAGAATAAAAGTTACATTTACATCAAAATGGTGCCATGGATTCCTTTCCATCAATAACTTGTGCCTAGGAATTGAGGAGGGATCAAAGCAAGATCTAGATGACAATGCTTGATACCCATAGTTACACTTTGGGTGATAAGACATATAGACTCATCTTTCTTGCATTGAGATCATGAGATTTCTTCTGATTTCTTTGCCTCAATATTTTGGGCCTATATACTAACCTAAATGGGATGACATCTTAAAGGTCTGCTTTTAATCTTCGAGATGAATGAATTTCACAAAGACATGCTCAGATGAAGTATGGGTTCATTTATCATGGAGCTGAGCTCACCACACACAAGAGTGGAAGGTGGAGGACAACTTTCTAGAGCTGATTTTCCCTTTCTACCTATTTATGGGTCAACAGACTTGGCAACAAGAGTTTTAAGTACGGAGGCATGTTACCATCCCTGTCATGGTTTCACCAGAGCCTAGGGCGTCCAACTCTGACAATGACATGGCTCCTATCATATTTCTTTAACTTTCTATTTTGCATTCATAGAAAGAACGTAATCTGTTTCAGGCATGAGTTCTAATAATATCTCACTTTTATGAATATATGAAAAGGAATGTAAAAGCATGGAAATACTACTTGGGACATAAGATCCACTGGGTCAAACAGCTCTGTGTTCTCATCTGCATATTCAGCTAGTTAAATTCTAGGCACAGGAGAATATGTAGAATGTTTTACCTATTATGTCTTAGTTTTGTATTGCTTTGACAAAACATTGACTTTTAAATTTTTCTCTCTCTCCCTTTTAAATAGAATCTTTTATACACATATCTTGATCACACTTTCTCTTCTTCTACTCCTTCCAGTTCCCTCACATCCCAACTACTACTCCCATCTGGATCCATTAAGAATGAACAGGCTTCTAAGAGATAACAGCAAAACATAAAATAAAATATGATAAAACAAAATCCATATCATCAAAGTTGGACAAGGCAAAAGAACAGAAGGAAAAGAGCCCAAGAGAAGGCCAAGAATCAGAGACTCTGTTGTTCACACACTCAAGAATCCCAAAAGAACACTAAACTGAAGCTATACTACATACAAAGAGAACCTGGTGAAGATTCGTGCATGTCCTATCCTGCTGCTCAGTCTTTGTGAGTTCATATGATCTTTATTTAGTTGATTTTAGAGGGCCTTGTTTTCCTGGTATTTTCCATCTCCTCTGGCTCTAACACTTTTTTTCTGCCTCATCTTTCATGTTCCCTGAGCTTTGAGGGTAGGGATTTCAGAGACATTCCATTTGGACATGAATGTTTCAAGGTCTCTCTGTCTCTCTGTCTCTGTCGTTGTCTTTCTCTGTCTCCCTGTCTCTCTGTTTCTGTCTCTCTCTGTCTCTCTGTCTCTCTCTGTCTCAGTCTCTCTCTCTCTCTCTCTCTCTCTCTCTCTCTCTCTCTCTGTGTGTGTGTGATATTTGGTTGTGGGTCTCTGTATTTGTTCCTATCTGCTGCAGGAGAAACCTTGTCTGATGATGGCTGAATAGAAGGCATTGATGTATAAGTATAGAGATATTAGAAATCATTTCACTACCTGGTTTTTAAAGACCAGTAGCATTTGTTTTTACTCTAGGTATATGGGCTGTTTAGTTCTAGTTCTTGGTCACCTGAGCAATGTCAAGTGTGGATTCCATTTCATGAATCAGGCCTTAAGTCAAATCAGGCATTGGTTGGCTAATCACACAAGCTTTGCGCCACTATTGCTCTAGCATATTTGTAGCAGGACAGTATTGTAGAAGAAAGGTTTTGTGGCTGAGTTGGCATAGATGTTTCTCTTTTGATAGCCTGCAGAGTATCTGTTTGTGACATAGACACTAAAACATTACAGGTGAAGGTTCTATGAAGGCACCAGTTTAACCTCTCCATATTCAATGAGTTATGTAGATGTTGTCTTTAAGAATGAGGCCTTGCTGTCAGTTTGTCTTGGCATCAGCCTGGGTTGTTTGGGGATTTTCATGGGACTCCTTTGGCTAAAACTCAACTGGATGTAATCCAGTTCCAGTATTAGAAGCGTTTTTGGTGACAAGAGATGGTCAGAGGGGACTCTGTCTCCCCAATTATTTGGAAACCTCATTTGGATCACTTTCATATATTTTAGGATGTTTCCATTGTACTAGGTTTCCATACCATGCTCAAATGTCCCTTAATTCTAGCTGTTTCTCCCTGTATTCCCTCCCTCCCTCAAGCCTATCTCCCCTCAACACCTGATCCTCTTGATCAGATGTACAAGGCAAGCCAACAGAAGTAAGAGATCCCAAGGGAAGGCATAAGAATCAGAAACCACCTTGTTCGCATAGGAATCTCATAAGACCACTAAACTGAAAGCCATAATATATATAAAAAGGACCTGGTTCAGACCCATAAAATCTATTCTATTTTTCCCTCCCAAGGAGATCTATATGTCATCACTATTCCCACCCCTATTCCCATTGTAGCTTGATTGTCATTTACTTACCAGCTAATATCCACAATAAATGAATACATACCATAATTATTCTAGATCTGCGTTACCTGGCTCAGGATGAATTTTTTTTCCTAGTTCCTTCCACTTGCCTGCAAATTTCATGTCATTGTTTTTTTAAACAATTGAGTAATATTTTTGTGTAACTGTGCCATATTTTCTTCATCCAATCTTCTGTTGAGGGACATCTATATTCTTTCCAATTTCTAGTTACTGTGAATTGAGCAGCAATGAACGTAGTTGAGCAAGTGATTTTGTGGTACATGTTCTTTCCATATATGTCCAAAAATGGTATAGTTCGATCTTTAAGTAGATTGGCTCTTATTTTTCGGAGAAACTGATTCCCATAGTAGTTGTGTAAGTTTGGACTCCCATCAGCAATGGAGGAGTGTCCCCTTTATTCTACATCCTAGCCAGCATGAGCTGTCACTTGTATTATTGATGTCAGCCATTCTGACAGGTATAAGATGGAATTTCAAAGTAGTTTTGATTTACATTTTCCTGATAGCTAAGGATGTTAAATATTTCAATAAATGTTTTTCAGACATTCTGAGTTTCTTCTCTTGAGAATTATCTGTTTAGATCTGTATACATTTTTAAATTGGATTATTCAGTTTTTAGATATCTAGTTTCTTGAGTTCTTGATGTATTTTGTATATTAGTCCTCTAGTGGATGCTAACATTTTAAATCCTATATTGAATATGTATGGAGAAACTGAACAGCCTGTCTTGTTCTTGACTTTTGTGGAATTGTGCTAAGTTTCTTTCCATTAAGTTGATGTCTCCATGGGCTTGCTATAAACTGCCTTTTTTATGGTTAGATAAGTCCTTTGTAACCCTCATCTCTTCAGGATTTTTTTCATGAAGGAGTGTTGGGTTTTGTCAAAGGACTTTTTTACATCTGATGAGATGATCCTGTGTTTTTTCTCTTTCAGTTTGTTTATATGGTATATTACATTTATTGATTTACGTATGTTGAAACATCCCTGCATCTCTGGAATCAAGCCTACTTAATTATGGTGGATGATCTTTTTCATGTGTTTTTGGATTCAGTTTTCAAGCATTTTATTGAGTATTTTTGTATCTATGTATAATAGGGATATAAATCTGTAATTCTCTTTCTTTGTTGTTTATGTGGTTTCAGTATCAGGGTAAGTGTGGCCTCCTAAAACCAATGGGGCACTGTAGTTGGGATTTCTATTTTGTTGGGTAACTTGAGGAGTATTGGTGTGAACGCCTCTTTGAAAGTCTGGAAGAATTCTGCACTAAAACCATCTGGCTCCAGTCTATTTTTGGTTGGGAGATGTTGGATGAATGTCTCTGTTTCATTCACTAGGGGTTATAGGTCTGTTTAAAAGACTTATCTTAGTTAAACTTAGGTAAATTAAATTACCTTTAGAGAAAGCTAGCCATTTCTTTTAGATTTTTCAATTTGGTGAGGTGTAGGTTTTATGATTTTTTTTGGATTTCCTCAGTGTTTCTTGTTATGTTTCCTTTTTCATTTCTGATGTCAATTTGGATATTCTCTCTCTACCTTTTAGTTAATTTGGATATAGGTTTTGTCTATTTTATTGATTTCCTCAAAGAAAAAAAAATTACTTCATTAATTCTTTATATTGAATTTCTGTTTCTATTTTATTGATTTCAGTCTCAAGTTTGATTATTTCTTGCTGTGTATTCCTTTTGGATGTGATTTCTTCTGTCATATCTTCAAGACCTATGATTCTCTCTTCCCTCTGTTGGATTCTGTTTGTGAAGCTTGCTTCTGTTGTTTCTGTTCAAATTCCTAATTTGTCACTTCTAAAATTCCCTCAGTTTGTGTTTTATTTATTGATACTATTTCCATGTTCAGGTCTTGAACAGTTAAAAACTCACTTCATTCCACTATTTGTGTTTTCTTGGATTTGTAAAATTTATTCATTTCTTTTTAAAAATTTTTTTCTTTTATTGGATATTTTCTTCATTTACATTTCATATGTTATACTCTTTCCTGGTTCCTCCCTGAAAACCCCCTATCACACCCACCCTACCTGCTTCTGTGAGAGTGTTACCCTACCCACCCACCCACTCCCACCTCCCTGCCCTGGAATTTTTGTACTCTAGGGCATTGAGCCATCACGGTACCAAGAGTCTCTCATCTCATTGATGCCTGACAAGGCACTTATATATATGTGGCTGGAGCCATGGGTCCCTCCGTGTATACTCCTTGGTTGGTGGTTTAGTCCTTGGGAGCGCAAGGGGGTCTGGTTGGTTGATATTGTTATTCTTCCTGTGGGATTGCAAACCCTTTCAGCTCCTTCAGTCATTTCAATAACTCCTCCATTGGGGACACCATGCTCAGTTCAATGGTTGGCTATGAACATCCACCTCTGTATTTGTGAAGCTCTGGCAGAGCCTCTAGGAGATAGCCATACCAGGCTCCTGTCGGCATGTACTTCTGGCATCCACAGTTGTCTCCACATTTGCTCCCATGAGTATTTTGCTCCCCTTTCTAAGAAGGACTGAAGCATCCACACTTTGGTCTTCCTTCTTCTTGAGCTTCATGTGGTCTGTGAATTGTATCTTGGATATTCCAAGCTTTTGGACTAATATCCACTTATCAGTAAGTGCATACTATGTGTTTTCTTTTGTGATTGGGTTACCTCACTCAGGATGATATTTTCTAGTTCCATCCATTTGTCTAAGAATTTCATGAATTCATTGTTTTTAATAGCAGAAAAGTACTCCATTGTGTAAATGTACCACATTTTCTGTATCAATTCCTCTGTTGAAGGACATCTGGGTTCTTTCCAGCTTCTGGTTATTATAAATAAGGCAGCTATGAACATAGTGGAGCATGTGTCCTTGTTATACATTGGAGAATCTTTTAGGTTTATGCCCAGGAGTGTTTGTTATAGCTGGGTCCTCAGGTATGTCCATTTTTCCGAGGAACCATCAGATTGCTTTCCATAGTGGTTGTACCAGCTTGCAATCCCACCAATGGAGGCGTGTTCCTCTTTCTCCCCATCCTCACCAGCACTTGCTATCACCTGAGTTTTTTATCTTAGCCATTCTGACTGGTGTGAGGTGGAATCTCAGGGTTGTTTTGATTTGCATTTCCCTGATGACTAAGGATGTTGAACATTTCTTTAAGTGCTTCTCGGCCATTTAATATTCCTCAGTTGAGAATTCTTGGTTTAGCTCTGTACCTCATTTTTAATAGGACTATTTGATTCTCTGGATTCTAACTTCTTGAGTTCTTTGTATATATTAGATATTAGCCCTCTATCAGATGTAGGATTGGTAAAGATCTTTTGCAAATCTGTTGGTTGTCCTACTGTTTTGTTCTATTGACAGTGTCCTTTGCCTTACAGAAGCTTTGTAATTTTATGAGGTCCCATTTGCCTATTGTTGATCTTAGAGCATAAGCCATAGGTGTTCAGGAAAATTTCCCCTGTGACCATGTGTTTGAGGCTCTTCCCCACCTTTTCTTCTATTAGTTTCAGTGTATCTGGTTTTATGTGGAGGTCCTTGATCCACTTGGAATTGAGCTTTGTATAAGGAGATAAGAATGCATTGATTTGCATTCTTCTACAAGTTGTCCTCCAGTTGAACCAGCACCATTTGTTGAAAATGCTGTCTTTTTCCACTGGATGGTTTTTAGCACTCTTGTCAAAGATCAAGTGACCATATAGGTGTATGGGTTGATTTCTGGGTCTTCAGTTCTATTCCATTGATCTTCCTACCTGTCTATGTACCAATACCATATAGTTTTTTTTTAAATCACTATTGCTCTGTAATACAGCTTGAGGTCAGGGATGGTGATTCCTCCAGAAGTTCTTGTTGAGAATAGTTTTCGCTATCCTGGGTTTTTTGTTTTTCCATATGAATTTGAGAATTTCCTTTTCTAACTCTGTGAAGAATTGAGTTGGGATTTTAATGGGGATTGCATTGAATCTGTAGATTGCTTTTGGCAAGATGGCCATTTTTATTATATTAATCCTGCCAATCCATGAGCATGGGAGATCTTTCCATCTTCTGAGATCTGCTTCTATTTCTTTCTTCAGGGACTTGAAGTTCTTATCATAGTCTATGTCTTTTTATTGGGTAATGGAGTCCATTGTTGTTAAGAGATATTAAGGAAAAGTGATTGTTGCTTCTTGTTATTTTTGTTGTTAGAGGTGGAATTATGTTTGTGTGGCTATCTTCTTTTGGGTTTGTTGAAAGACGATTACTTTCTTACTTTTTTTAGAGTGTAGTTTCCCTCCTTGTGTTGGAGTTTTCCATCTATTATCCTTTGTAGGCCTGGATTTGTGAACAGATACTGTGTAAATTTGGTTTTCTCAAGGAGTATCTTGATTTTTCTATCTATGGTAATTGGGAGTTTTGCTGGGTTTGGTAGCCTGAACTGGCATTTGTGTTCTCTTAGGGTCTGTAGGACCTCTGCCTAAGGTCTTCTGGGTTTTACAGTCTATGGTGAGAAGTCTGGTGTAATTCTGATAGGTCAGCCTTTCTATGCTACTTGACCTTTTTCCTTTACTGCTTTTAATATTCTTTGTTTTGTGGATTTGGCGTTTTGATTATTATGTGACAGGAGGAATTTCTTTTCTGGTCTAGTCTATTTGGAGTTCTGTAGGCTTCTTGTATGTTTATGGGCATCTTTTTCTTTAGGTTAAGAACGTTTTCTTCTATAATTTTGCTGAAGATATTTACTGGGCCTTTAAGTTGGGAATCTTTGCTGTCTTCTATATCTATATCCTTAGGTTTGGTCTTCTCATTGTGTCCTGGATTTCCTGGATGTTTTGGGTTAGGTGCTTTTTGCATTTTCTTTTACTGTTGTGCCAATGTTTTCTATAGTGTCTTCTGCACCTGAGATTCTCTCTTCTATCTCTTGTATTCTGTTGGTGATACTTGCATCTATGACTCCTGATCTCTTTCCTAGGTTTTCTATCTCCAGTGTAGTCTACCTTTGTGATTTCTTTATTGTTTCTACTTCCATTTTTAGATGCTTGGATGGTTTTGTTCCATTCCTTCACCTGTTTGTGTTATCCTGTAATTCCTTAAGGGATTTTTGTGTTTCCTCTTTGAAGTTGTCTACCTGTTTACCTTGTACCCATGTTGTCCTGTATCTCTTTAATGGCGCTATTTATGACCTTCTTGAAGTCCTCTATCACCATTATGAGAAGTGATTTTAAATCAGAATCTTGCTTTTCCGGTGTCATGGGGTGTCCAGGACTTGCTATGGTGGGAGAACTGGGTTCTGATGATGCCAAGTAACCTTGGTTTCTGTTGCTTATGTGCTTGCCTTTCACCATCTGGTTATCTCTAGTGCTATTTGCCCTTGCTGTCTGACTGAAACTTGTCCCTCCTATGATCCTGGTTGTGTCAGAACTCCTCAGAGTCCAGCTGTCTCTGTGATTCTGTGATGCTGAAATCCTGAGTATGTCAGAGCTCCTGGGAGTCAAGCTGCCTCTGGGATCCTGAAATTCTGGTGTGACCAAGCTTTCGAGATCCTGTGATTCTGGGTGCGTCAGAGCATCTGGGAGTCGTGGGGCTGGGCTTCGAGCTACCGCCCAACGTCTGCTCAGGGCACTGGCTCAGACCAAAAGGCTATCCATTTCTTTTTCTAAGGAGCTCTATAATATTCACAAAGGCTGTTTTTTAAAGGTCTTTTTCTTTTGCTTCTTGTGAATGTTGGGATATTCAGCATCCACTGTATTAGGTTTGCTGTGCCCTGATCGAGACATTTTCATGGTGGCATCTAGGCCTCTGGCATTAGGAAGCTTACAGTTCTAGGTGATGAGATTTTGTTTTTCCTCAGAGGGGGTGTTGGGTTCCTTGGGTTTTTTTTTTTTTTTTGAGTGTGGTGTCTGTAGATTTTGTGTGGATCCAAGAGATGTGGCCACTGGTGGTTGCAGGTAAAATGTGTCTGTGGGTATTGGGAGCTGACACTTAGGGATGGGGATGGTTTGAGGCTTGAGGGGGTCCACAGGAGGGAAGAAAGCAGAGTGTTTTGCCAATGTTTCCTTAAATGGGGGCCGAGAGTGAAAGGAGATCACCTCAGAAGGTCTGCTGGAGAGCCAGATATGAAACTGCGGGATTGGATCAGGAGAAACAGGAGAGGTGAAGATCTGTAGTCAGTTTACCTGCTTCCCTGGCAGAAGTGGCTTGTGGGTTAGCATGGAATATATGCTAGAGTTGGGTGCTGAGATAAAGCAGTGTGTGGAGGGAGGGAGGTAAGGAAGGGGAGGAGGAGGAGGTCTGTGGGATCCACAGGAGGTATGGGTAGGGGAGGAGGGAAGGCTGCCCCAGGTGTTCTGTTAGAGATAGGGATGGGGCTAGGGCACTGAGTTTGGAGAAGAGGAGGAAATGGTGAAAGTCTTCAGTTAGCTTGCTTGATTCCCTGGCCTGTCCAACATCTGTATTTAGAGGGAATGCTTGCTGGTGTTGGAAACAGGGATAATGGGATAAGTTGAGGGAAATTTGAAGGAGAATATCTTTGTGATCCATTAAAGATGAGGTCACAGAGGAAAAGGAGACAGCAGCAGGTGTTCTACTACCGTGCTGAGGATGAGACTGGGGCACTGGATCTGGAGACATTCTAATATGGTACATATCTGATTTTGAACAGGTGATTTTCTTGACTTTTGCTTGTTTGGGACAGGCCGTCAGGTACTTGAACTCGTGGGGTTTAATTACCCATCCAGTCTCAGGTCTGAGTAGCTGGGGTTGAAATTTCTCTTCACCTTTTCATGAATTTTGAAGAGCTGGCAACTTAACAGTTCTTTATGAGTACTGACGTAAATCTTAGCTTTCTCTCAGCAAGCCACAATTACTTTAGAATAGCATCTTTTTGGGGTACAATTAGCAAGGAAAAGAAACAGCATGATGTGCTACCGCCAGGTGGCACAGCTTTAATAACCTGGAAGAAATGATATCGCTGTCAGGTGCGGATAAACGCACTGCGGTTAGGGTGGCCGTCACTCTTCCGTGGGCTTTGTGGTCACCGGGGAGCTCGGTCGATCTGTCCGTCCATCAGGCTGTGTTGTTGAACCTAACCTCGATAGGAACTGGGCCTCTGCACCCAGAGAAGTGTGGCTGGAGCGACTTCCAATTTCCGGAGACTCCGGCTGGCTGCGCTCACTCTGGACCGGCGGAGGCTGAGGCCCGGGCCGCGAACCACCGTTCAGTCCTTCTGGCCCAGTGGCGGAGGCGCCAGGACGGAAGCCACGGGCTCGGGCTGCGGAGCCCCGCTCCCAGTTGCGCTTCTGCGATGACTGAAGGCGTCCTGCTTTGCGCGTGTCGGGGCCAAATCCAGATTTTCATTTCGCTTCAGCCTCGGACCGCTAAGTAGGTCCAAACTGCACAAACAGGAAGGAGGGAAGGCCAGGAGTGCGGGCAGAGGGCGGGTCGTTCCCAGCAGCACCCCGGTCCCTCCCTGCCCGGGTCCCGGACCCGCTGGGGCCGGGGCGGGGCATGCGCGTCAGCTGGAGCTAGAAAAGGCGGCGGTCCGGCTCGGAGAAGTGACAGCCCAACTTGGAAGCCAGGCCGCCATGAGCGCCGCGCTTTTCAGCCTGGATAGACCGGCGCGCGGTGCACCCTGGCCCACAGAGCCCGCTGCCTTCTACGAGCCAGGCAGGTTGGGGAAGCCCGGCCGAGGGCCCGAGCCAGGGGATCTGGGGGAGCCGGGCTCCACGACCCCTGCCATGTACGACGACGAGAGCGCCATCGACTTCAGCGCCTACATTGACTCCATGGCCGCCGTGCCCACCCTAGAGCTGTGCCACGACGAGCTCTTCGCGGACCTCTTCAACAGCAACCACAAAGCGGCCGGCGCGGGCGGCCTGGAGCTGCTGCAGGGCGGCCCTACGCGACCCCCGGGTGTGGGGTCAGTCGCCAGGGGCCCGCTCAAGCGCGAACCCGACTGGGGCGACGGCGACGCGCCGGGCTCCCTGCTGCCGGCGCAAGTGGCGATGTGCGCGCAGACAGTGGTGAGCTTGGCGGCCTCGGCTCAGCCCACACCACCCACTTCGCCCGAGCCTCCTCGAGGCAGCCCGGGCCCGAGCCTCCCGCCCCGCCCTGTCCGAGAGAAGGGCGCGAGCAAGAGGGGTCCGGACCGCGGCAGCCCGGAGTACCGGCAGCGGCGCGAGCGCAACAACATCGCCGTGAGAAAGAGCCGCGACAAGGCCAAGCGCCGCAACCAGGAGATGCAGCAGAAGCTCGTGGAGTTGTCCGCCGAGAACGAGAAGCTGCATCAGCGCGTGGAGCAGCTCACGCGGGACCTGGCTGGCCTCCGGCAGTTCTTCAAAGAGCTGCCCAGCCCGCCTTTCCTGCCGCCCTCCGGTACCGACTGCCGGTAACGCGCGGTGTGGGCCTTAGAGACTCTGAACGACCGATACCTCAGACCCCGACGGCGGGAAGCAGATGCTGCCCGAATCGCTACAGTTTCTTTGGGACTTGCGAGCGACTGGAAGCTGCAGCTTGGGCACTGGACTGCGAGAGAAGCTATATGAATCTTTTCCCTTAAATTATTTTTTTATAATGGTAGCGTTTTCTACATCTTATTACCATTGCAGCTAAGGTACATTTGTAGAAAAGACTTTTCCGACAGACTTGTAGATAAGAGGAAGAGCTTATCTGCGCATGCTCTTTATATTCATTTTTACAGTATTTTTAAGAATAAAGAAGCATTTAAATCGCTGCAGCTTCCTATATTCAGTCTTTCCTGCACACAATATATTGGGACCTCACCAGAGAAAAGCAAGCACCTGGGAGCCACAGGACCAGGTGTGTTGCCCACAAGGGGTAAGGAGATGGATGAGTTTCCTCATGTTCTAGATTACCTGCGGAAGGAACATGGGAAAGCATAACTACTCCATGTTAGGTGGAAGGTGTGATCCCAGAGTATGCTGACCTGAGGCAGAGTACAGCTGGCCTAACTTTTAGGTGGTTGCGAGGTGAGAGGGTGAGAGGGTGGAAGAGAGCTGAGAGTCTGAAACTTGATTCCTCTCTGCTTTTACTTTCCTCAATCTAGGGACAACGTGCAGATTTCAAAATGTGCACCAGGACAAATTAATATCGTAGTATATAGAGAGCAGTCCCAAACTCCAGTAATTGTAATACTTGTGGGCTTAATTCCCCCATCCCCCAAGGCTATGTGCCTTTCTCCTAAGAATACTGGTTGTTCTGGTCTGCATGGCTTGTTGCTGTACAGAAGAAAATACAAAATCTCTAGGGTCCAAATATATAGCTTTGTTTGTAATTCAAATCCCTGTCCAAAGCACCGGCTTGTGGATTGCTGTGAGTCTGATCTTTGCCCTCTGTAGTAGGTCTCTGGTAGGTGTGTGGTAGAGTAAGGTACAGAAATTTCTGATTTATACAGCTCTCATCACACCCAACTCACCGAGATTGTATGGGTGACAGTGCCATCCATCTCTGGCAGTTCCCAGAACACTAAGACCACAAAGTGTTTAGGTTGGACATTTATTTATTGTAACAGAACAGTAATATTTCAATATGAGATATTGGTTGAAGCTGTACAGAGAATATTAAATACTGCAAAGAAAAAACAAATACAATATTGGTAAATGGTAAATACTTTAAAGCTACAACGATGCACATTTCCTAATGAATCAATAATAGTGCCTAAGTAGTGCAAAATGAAGACACGGAAGACATGAGAAACACTCAAAGAAACATGTCCTCAAAGCTGTAGAAAGGTAAGGTAAAAAAAAAAGATTTAATAGAGATATTTTGATTTTTAATGTACAAAACTATCCTATCAACCTCTTTACCAGAAAAATAAAAGAAGAAAGAAAAGAAACCCACTAAATTTAAAACCATAAAAACACTATAGAGTTAACACAATTCCCCAGATCAAGCCCCTGGCCTCACTGCCAAGTGCACAGATGTCAGGGAGGAGACAGAGCAGCAGTGGCTCCAGCTGTACTCAGAAGTTCAATCTCTTCCAGAGTGACGCAGCTGCTCTGCTGTGGACTGATGGACTGGACAAAGCAGAGTAAAGGCCCCATCTCCTTCCCAAGGACGCTCTCCACTTCATAACTCTGCAGGGATAGAAGCATTCTGGTTAAAGCAAACAGTGCTAAATTCCTAGACATTCTGTTCCCAACAATAATGTCACAGCCAGAACAAAGGCCCTTCCTTTCATAAGTTGCAACCTTCCTTCCAATAGAGAAGGCTTTTGGGGAGTGGGTGGGTGGGTGTGGATTATAAAAATCCCCTTTATTATAGCAAAATGAACTACTTTATTATGACAATCGAGTCTTGCTGTTTTTAGTGGCTGCCAGGATAAACTGGCCTAGGACAGGATTTGGAAGACAATGTACAGAGGAAGTGCCCTTCTTCCACGGGGGCTGGGCTTTTGGCTTTCATATGTCTCCCACTTCCTTTGGGGACACTTCCTCAATCTAGCAACACTTCTGGCCAAAGGATTTCCTGGTGCTTGCCCCAAACTTCCCTCTTCAATTGGATTCCATTTCTTCTTGAGTTACATCGGGGTAAACATTTCTTTTTGTGCTATGGTAATGTGACTGCAGTTTTTATCCACATAGTTCGTCTTGGGAAGATTTCATCTCCAGACAGAGACACAGGTACTGGGCAGCAGGGTCTGTCCCGGGTGAGGCTGTGCCCTGGCTAGGCTTTTATGGATCTAACTGCAGAGTATTTTCAGTGAGGGAAGGGCTAAAAATAAAAGTGCAAACTTAAGGAGGAGACTGCAGAAGGTGATGGCCAGTGTAGAGGAATGTGACGGGCACCACAGCCTGTCCTTTGGACAAGGCAGCTGACAACGAACTCAGGCCATCTATGGCCAAGGAGATGGAGAGGTGGAGAGAGCAGAGAATGCAGCTAACATAGCTTTGGGTCCTAAGGTCATTCTACCCGTGCCCATAGTTTGATCCCAGGTCTGCTCAGACATACTGCTTATGTTTTCAAAATAAGGTCTGGGACATAGTGCGGTGAAAGGGATGTCTTAAGCTTACTTAGGAAAGGTGGCCAGCCCAGTCAGTGCCTGTAAGGAAGTTGGGCCAACAGCCCTGGCTGGGGAGGCTTCTGTGGCCACAGCCCTGCCTTGAGAGTAGCAGCTGATGCCCAGTGGAGCAGAGATGAACCATCCCAATGAAGCCCAGATGGAACTGTACGGAGAATGTCTTTGTGGAGCGCACTGGATGTTTTGTCAATTTCCCAATGTAGCTTACTTAATACTTTGCAAATGAACAAGGTCTAGTTACAGTGTGGTTCAATAGCCTGATAGGAAAAATTAGAACTGCTGGTCCAGAGAGGAAGACTGGATACTTAGCAGGTGCTTCTCGGCAGGTTCACTGTGTGGATGGCAAGCTCACAGTCTGCTTGACAGTGAGATCTGGAAAGAGTGCCAGGATCAGGTCATCATTAGTTGGCAGAAGGATGGCAAAGGAAGGGCAGCTGAGACCTCCTTCAGTGCCTCTTACTATCTTCCTTAACCAATGCTTGTGTTAAGTGTGAAAGCGATAACCATGTTCCATGATTCTTGTCTGGTAAAAGTATGAATTTCTTTTCTTTTGAGTCAAGGTTCCATGGGATGTAGCTCAGGCTGACCTGAGCTATATAGCTGAGGACAACCTTGAATTCCTGATTCTCCTGCCTTACCTCTCACGTGTTGGGGTTGCAGGTGTGAAATACCATGCCCAGCTCAAAAGTATGTAACTTGGATTTCATAAAGGTCAGTGAAAAATCCTTTCTATGTAAAATGTTAGGTTTAGCTCTATCACCCATGAGTAGACATTAAATTCATATTTTATACTCATAAATCATATGAACTTCAGTAAAATCAACATGGTGAATTTAAAACATCGACACCAGCAAATCATGCACTGTACATATGAATAGGTATCTACATATATGAAAATGTGTCTATCTGATTTTAAGTATTTATTTATTTATTTATTTATTTATTTAATTTCATGTCTTTGAGAAAAACTGAGTGATTGGATGGAACCCAAGTTTTTCTGCATTCCAGGCAATGACTATTCTGCTGAGCTACCCCATCTCTATTTTTTTTTTTAAGATACAATATGTGTGCCTTTTCTGAAAGTTGAAGGAACAGATTTCAACCCTACATCACTGTAATGTAACCAGTAAGAAACAGCAAAAACAACAGTTAATCCATTGTTTTCATATTCACAGTGTGACCAAAATAAACATATACATTTTAATGTCTGTGTATCTTAACCAGAAACAGTACATTTGCTCCAGGGAATGGAGTATGGTTTTTATGGAGACTTCTAATTTGATTCTCTGGATTTTGTGGACGTGAATCCTCACCCAGAAGACCCACAGAATCCAGAGTGGGTGACTTGCAGCTGTGTCTGCACATAGGCCTTTGACTGCCATCTTCTGTTGGGCTCCACCTCAGGTCAGAGGTAAAGATCCTGCTAGTAGTCACTGTGGGCAGGGCTGAGGGCAATGTAGAGAGCTTGCTAAAATGTGCTCCAAGCTTGCATGGCTCTTTTGTCCCACTGATGTGGACTATGAAACTAGAGCACATACAAAGGTGACACCAAGAGCTATGACCTCCCTTTGTCATTTTACTTAATATCTGTGCACATACACAGGTAAATGTATATGTATGTACAGCCAGTGTCCAAGTAGACTCATCATATAGAAGTGCACAAAGACACACACGCATGCACACACAGACATAGTATAGCCAGTGTTCCAGGAGACTCATATACAGGAGCATGTACACACACACAGACACACATTATAGCCAGTGTCCCAGGAGACTCATACACAGGAGCATGTACACACACACAGACACAGACATACACAGTATAGCCAGTGTCCCAGGAGACTCATA
>NW_021604750.1:477063-505521 GCF_004785775.1 Grammomys surdaster | reverse complement strand
ACAGACACAGACATACACAGTATAGCCAGTGTCCCAGGAGACTCATATACAGGAGCATGTACACCTGTACTTCCACACACAGGAATACATGCCCACATGCCTTTTTAAAGCTCGAACAGCAGGTTTTCAGCTACTAGAGCATTCTGGTTGAGAAGTTAAGTGTGTTGCAGAAACAAGATACCTCAGCCAGCAGGAACGAAAGGAGGGAGGATTTCTGCCAATGTTCCTCGTGTCTGGGTCCCCACAGAGACATGATCTTACAGAGGGCCCAATCAGTGCTGTGGTGGCCACTGAGTCAGAGGACAGACACCAGCCTCTATGCACATGGATCAGTATGGCTATTCATGGTTGTGAGTCTTAAGTTTGCTTACATAGGGCAGTTGGGTTCATTATGTTATTCATCCAAGTAGGGCTTTCCATGCCTTTCCCCACCTGTCTCCACAGAATATATGTTCTTAGAAAATCCCGATCCACCTTTTTAAAGCATCCACCTGAGCACCTACGTCACACTGGGAAGCTCTGCTACCCAGTTTTGGTGTTCTCCTGGTCCAGTGTCACCCATTCTCTCATCTTATGTCAGCCAACACACACTACTCCCTACCTGCCTTTGAACACTAAGTTCTTCAAGTCTCTGGCCCAGGCTTTCCTATCTGACTGACTACCAACTAAACTGTTCCTTTTTTGCAGAAATAAAAGCTACCTTGTTGGGACACCTTTCTGCAGAGTCTCTCATGGAGACTGTGACAGTGAGAGCCCCATGTCAACAATGCAATGGGCTTGATTCATAGGCCATGGTGACTAAAGACTTTTACATAATAAGAAAATATCAGCTTCTGTGTCCTCTAGGTGTCAAAGCATGACTCTTTTATTCAGAAACAGTGATAGTGTCAGCCACAGCTCAGGTGAAAGTTCTAGGTCAGAGGTCAAGGCCACCAAAGAGCTTTAAAGCTGGTATGCTTTATACCAGGGGGACAAAAGTGAAGTCAGGGCTGGGAACCACAGCTCAGACCAATAACCCTCAGAGCTTATTTATGCAGTTTCCAATTTCATCCAAACTCTGAAAGCCTTAGCCTTAGTTCTGAGTTATCAATTCCTTGAGCTATCTACAGTGCATTTATTTATAGACAGGGTCTCATGTAGCCAAGGGCTGGCCTCAAACCTGATATGTAGTTAAGAGTGATCTTGAATTTCTGGTCTGAGGCCAGGTACGTGGCAGTCAGGTGCTCCACCAACTGAGCTGTACCCCCAGCCCCCTTCAGTGTCCTTACGTGGCTTTTACAAGATAAGTGCCATTTCAAAGGACAGAAGTCCTGCTCTGAGGACCAACTTTCAGAAGTCTTTTCTTGGAGACACATGCCACAATTTACTAAGTCTTGCTATAGTAATTCTCAAGGCAGGCAACACAAAAGCTCTGAGAAATAACAACAATAATAATTCAGACATTCAGAGTCCAGATCCATCAGTAAAAACTAAAAAGTGTGCCACAGGGCCAGCAAAATGGCTTGGCAGGTAAAGACCTGAGGACCTGAGTTCAATCAACCTCTGAGAACCACAGGGCAAGAGAGACCTGATTCCTACAAATTGTCCTCAAACATCTACTTGTGTACAGTGGCATGTACATACTGCCACACACATACACACACACATTCATTAATAAATACACAAATAAATAAATATAATAAAAAAGCATGTCTTTAGCAATTCTGTTTTGTGACTGGGAAGCCATGAAGAAGGACTCTGGTCTCCAGGCTGTATGACATGAAAGAAGCCAAGAAGGAAGCTTTCTAGTACCTCTCATTTCCAGAGAGGACCGTCTCTGCCCCTGCTGTTGTTGCATGGGTGAATGGCAGTGGCAAGCTGGGTATGTTTTAACACGTAAGTGAATTGTGGTGTTCCCACAGGATCTGTTGTAAATGAACATATACAGTAAAGGGGTCTTCCCTCCGGGACAACTTCACACAGATTCAACAGCAAAGGCCATTCCCAGGCTGGGCCCCTCTATACTTACCCCATCCTCAGAGGCAGCAGATAGCAGAAGTAAAGAAATACTGCTCTCCAACAGCTGCAGTGACAGGGAAGAAGGGTTCAGTGATATTCCAACAAGTGATAAGTACTCACCTAAGGTATTCTTATATGAAGATGAATACTGAATCTAAGCTGTCTGCCACCTCTGTAGAACAAATTTTGGACTCTTAAGTTAAAGCAGGACACTGTATAGACAAACTGGGATAGGTGACTCCCACTTCTCCCAAGAACTGAGGAGCTCTTTCCACACCTCCTAACTGGCATACACACTTTGTCACAAGATGAACAAAAGAACACACCAGCAGCCCAGCTCCAGCCTCATCCTTGGTGTCCACAGAGTAGACACATGCCGTCAAACATGAGCTCCAGGCTCCTTTTCCTACCTTGACCTTCACAGTACTCTCAGGTCTCGTGGGACACTCCAGAAAGACATGCAGGTGCCTCTTTTGAAGAGGTGACAGGACTAGTTGAGAACAGTCCCCACAGGAGAAGGAGCCTCTGTTGTGAGAAGGCACATAGGGAAATAAGTAACCAGGGAGATATGTGCCAGAAGAGTCCTACAAAGAGATTTCTCTAAACATTCAGTGAGAGAAATTTTCCTGTCAGAATTAGATTGTTGGAACCAGTCAAAGCAGCCAGGAAGCAGTTGGAAGCTGCTGAGGGGGCCTTGGGTACACAAAGAGGCATTCATTATTCATGAGGAATATGGGGGAAGGTAGCCTTCCAGGAAGTGAAGGCCAGACCTTCAAGGAGGTCAGAGGAGTGAATTTCCCACCCTGCTGGCAGGTCAAGCTTGCTCATCAGCCCCCGTGTCCTCACTCCCACATTGCTGTCACGTGCACCCATATTCCCTTGCCTCTTTGACACAGTCCAGAAATAATGTGTGTACTCACAAGGCCAATAACCCTAGGCCATCAGGAAAGTATTTGCTCTTTGCTTCTTTTAAGAAACTTATTTTTATGTATATGGATGTTTTGCCTGTATGTATTCTGTCCATCATGTACACTCCTGGTGCTTGAAGAAACCAGAAAAGGGCATTGGATCCCTTGAAACTAAAGACACAGACAACTGTGAGCTGCCATGTGGGTTCTCTGGAAGAGCAGCCAGTGTTCTTAACTGCTGAGGCATCTCTCCAGCCCTTATTCTTTGATTCTAAGAAGCAAACAAATAATGATGACACATTTGCTCTGTCATATGACAAAGTCCACTGAGAAGCAGAGAGTCACTCCAGAGAAACAATGGTACCAACACTGCTGGAGTTTTAGGACAACTTGACACAAACCAGAGTCATCTGGAAGTTTAGAGCCTCAATTGTGGAAAACCGTCTAAGATCCAGCTGTAGGCAGTAAGGCATTTTCTTAATTAGTGATTGATGAGAAAGGGCCAAGTCCACTGATAACAGTCCCATCCCTGGGCTGGTGGTACTGGGTTTTATAAGGCAAGCTGAGCAAACCGTGGGGGATAAGCCAGAAAGCAGCACCCAGCCATGGCTACTGCATCAGTTCTTGCCTCCACATTCTTGTCCTACTTGAGTTCCTGTCCCGACTTCCTCCAATAATGGAGTATAATGTATAAGCCAAATAAACCCTTTCCTCTCCAACTTGTTTTTGATTACTGTGTCTCATTACAGCAACAAAGAAGCTATAACTAAGATATTTAGCCTTGACCTTATCGTAGAAGGGTAAGATAAGTGGGCAGAAAGGGGTGTCTACTGAAAGCTGCTCAGTGCCCACTGAGAAAGTCTGCAGGACTCCTAGAACATACCATGCAGCTGCTCTGTCCCCTGGGAAAGTCTGGGACATGCCATGCAACTTGTCTTACCTTTTCACATTTTTTTCTCCTTCTAACAATAATGAAGGCACTAAGGACAAATCTCAGTTCTACATTTTTAAGGCTTGGTAGAGCTACAATGATTGGGTTCTCCGTTAGGAAAACCCACAGAGCAGCATCACAGCCTCTATGTTGAAGCTCAGCAGAGTGTGCTCCCTTACGTGGTTGGCAGAAGATTGTAGGACCCTGGGGCTGGGTTACTGCTGTGTCCTTTGGGCCTCAGGGCTTTCAGGCCTCCTTACCCATCTTCCGGCTTCTGTTCCAATCTCCCACTGCCACAGCGGTCACACACAGGCCATGAGACAGCAGTGTTCTCATCGACATCAGCCACAATGCCTAAGCCCAGTAAGAAGAAAGACCACACTCATCACCGACAAGCCAGTCCTGTTGCCTCTGAAACTGCCTAGCTGCGCACTAACTCTTTCATAGGAAGACATAAGTAGATATACTGTTGGTTAATTCCTTTTATTAAATATGATTTTTCTGCTTTTCTTGGTTACTGTGATTAAGAATACATAGCTGGGTATGGTGGCACACAGCTTTAATCCCAGCACTTGGGAGGCAGAGACAGGCAGATCTTTTGAGTTTTTGAGTTCAAAGCCATCCTGTTCTACAGGGTGAGTTCCAGGATAGCCAGGGCTACACAGAGAAACTTTGTCTCAAGAAACAAAAACAAACAAACAAACAAACAAACAAATAAGCATATGTAGTTATAAGGCTGGGGAGATGACTTGGAGGGTAAAAGCGCTCATTGTGCAAACACAAGAACGTGAGAGCAAATCTCTAGCACTCATAAAAAAAGGCAAGCATGGACACACATGACCTGCCAAGACAGAGACAGTGGGGTCACTCGGGCTTCTTGGCTTCAGGTTCAGTAAGCAAATGAGTAAGATGAATAATAACAGAATAGGACACACTATGTCCTCCTGTGGCCTCTGTGCATGAACAATAGAGTGTATATCACTACCCTCCAGACATACTCTCTTATATCCTGTATGGAAGCATCACCTGTCAATAAAAAGCCTATGGACAACGAGCTGAGCCAGGATTAGAAGGTAGAACATCTGGAAGAGCGACTGCAATTCTGGAATAGAGTAAGGTGAATGTGCTCTTGTGTACTGGGGGGTAGGGCAGAGATAGGGAATTTGCCTGAATTCCGAGCAAGACAGTCGCATGAACCTGAGGAGAGGTGACTATGTGGCAGAATCAAATTGAATTGAATCAAATAGGATAGAATAGATGGGTAATTAAGTTATGAGCCAGTTGGAGAACAAGCCAAAAAGCTTTTGGCCTAGGTATTCTTCATGAAATATTTAGTCTGAGAGTCATTATTTTGGGGTACTTGGGTACAAGTAGAAAATTGCCAACAGTCACATACATAGAAACATACACCATACATTTTTTGACAAAACATTTATGATCCATTCAATCAATAAACATGCACGTGTGAAAATATGGGATATAAGATATGTAAGACAAAATTGGTACCTTCTTTCCTCTCACATCATAAGTTCAGCCAGGGGAGCAGGTGAGACAGATGAACACTGAGTACAAGCATCAGAGGATAATGTCTACACTGCTGTTGGAACAGCCTCTGCAGAGCACAGCACAGAAGCTGGCTCAGGGGCTGGGCATGACTTAGTCTGTAGGCTGAAGGCACATAGAAGGTAGACAGCACACAGTGGAGATGAAGATGGTTTCCCTGATGTGGAACATGCTACTGCCGTCTGAATGAACTTATCTACTTCTGGCCATCATTTGTTGAATTACAGTCAATTCAATAGTAAAAGAAAGTAAGAAGTGACTGAGTTTCCAAAGGCATAGAACGATTCTCAGCCTTCCAGTTCCCTTTCCTCTCTTCTCCACATCCCTATCTCCTGCTTTTTGTTTGTGTACTGGTGATCAAGCCCAGCATGTGGCAAGCATTTTACTTCACAGGTATATTCCCTATCCCCAGCATTAGGAAACAAGATATAAAAACAGTGCAGCAGAATTATGAAAACTAGAATGCATGGTTTATTAAAATACATTCACGCGATGCTAACTTGAATTTGAAGGTCTTGATTTTGAAGAACCCGCTTCAACTAACAACACTGTCTTTATAAATATAATCAAAAGTGGGTCGAATAGTAATGTCTCTTTTTTTGTCATTTCTTATTGGTTACCTGAAAAATTGGTTACTTTATACCATGCATTTTTATCACGCTCATGCTCCAGTCCTCAAAGACCCACCTGTCCTTCCCTACCCAATCAACTTTGTGTCATCCCTGCACCATGTAGTATGTGCTGTACATCACCCCTGGGTGCATGACTTTTCACTAGAGGCTGGGTGGTTCACCAGGGGCTGTACCCTTAAAAACTGGGTTCTTCTCTCCTAGTTGCTATTAGCTGCCAACATCTCCTTAGCTAAGGAGCTACAGAAGTCGAGAGGGAGAGACTAGGCAATATCCCTAAACACCAGCTGGTGCCCTGATTCTGGTCATTTTGTAGCCCAAGTCTCTTTCTCTAATCTGTTTTTCCCCACCTTACAGTACTGAGCATTGAACCTAGGGTCTTGAGGATGTCAGGCAAGCACTCGGATATATCTCAGTCTTCTTTTTGTAAATTAGTCAATAAAAAGTAGGCTGCTACTAATCAAAGTTCCTTTTTACTCTAGGGTATCTGAGGGTGTTACCAGCCTTTATGTGGGATTAAGTAATTTCCTTTAAATTTGAGAATCAGGCACAAGCTAAAGAAATGTATTTCATCTGAGTTTATAAACCTTGGAAATAATATCATATAATTTTAAGACAGATTTGAGAGACAGCTGGGAGGTATAGCACTGAATGGTTGGTATCCAAGCAGCAGTTTACATGAGCATTGAAAGAAAAGCCTGCTTCATTTCCTGGACTCACTCAAGGCTTTACTACCCAAAACCCTTATTTACTCTGTCTGATACACAGAATTCTCTCACTGACAGGCTCAGCATACACATTAGCTATTAATTCATTTAGAAAAGGCTTTCAAAAGGTAGATGTGAAGAAAGAACCACACTAGCCGGGCAGTGGTGGCACATACACACCTTTAATCCCAGCACTTGGGAGGCAGAGGCAGGTGGATTTCTAAGTTTGAGGCCAGCCTGGTCTACAGAGTGAGTTCCAGGACAGCCAGGGCTACACAGAGAAACCCTGTCTCGAAAACAAAACAAAACAAAACACAAAAACCAAAAAAAACAAAAAAACCCCAAACAACAACAACAACAACAACAACAACAACAAAACTGAGAGGGGTCCCGATGACAAAGACCAGTGTGGATCCAGTCGTCTGTGCATTTGCCCTCAGGTCACCTGGATAGCTGGAGGGTCTTTGCTGGGGGCATCCCTTCTGGCAGGTAGAGCCAATCTTTGTTACTCTGTTTTCTCGTATAGAGGATCTGCAGTACCCTGTGTCATGCCACGTTTACATACTGGGCTTATCCACACTCAGGCCTCCAAGACAGCTTCAGAGCTGGCCAGGAAACAGAGGGAACCCACTGTGAATGCTACTAGAGAATGTTGAGATAGAAGGAAAATCTCAGAAATGTATGTCTGTAGGAAAAATATCATGAGTGAAAGTCTAAATTGACAAATAAGCTACTGTTGATTTAATAGGTTTTTTTTTTTTAAATGACAGTAACAGCCATGTATTCAATACTTACACTGTATGAGCAGGTTAAAGAAACAGTAGTGAAGTGACTGGGGTATGCTCATAAGCAAACAATGATGTAACTGGTGGTGCTCACATGCAAAGAAAACAGTAGTGATGTACCTGAGTGTGCTCACAAGCAAACAGTAGTGATGCAAATTGGGAGTGTTCACAAGCAAAGTAAACAGTAGTGATGTAACTGAGTGTGTTCACAAGCTTGCTTTCCAGGACCAAGTCTCACCACAGCCCTGACTTAGCTATGTGCATCAGGTTGCTCTCTATTAGGGTGATTTTAACGTCTGCCTCTCAAGTGCGCACTATGAGAATGGACCATGCTTGGCTAGTAACAGTCCCACAGGAAACAGAACTGCAGTGTCGTCTGAGAGCTGACCTGAGGTTTGTTAAGTATATATCAGAAACTCCAGGACAACCACCCACTAGTTCACTTCTAAAAGATTTTACTTTATTTTAATTTTTATGATGAATTTCACTATGCAGCTTAATTTGACATGCAGTACCATGTTCACTATGACTTTAAGTCTTAAATTGAAATACTGAAAGAAAACAGAATGCACTGAATGCTCAATGCAAATGGAGCAAACAAAATAAAACAAAACACCCCTAAAAATAGAGTAGAAAAATAAATAAAAGGGATCCAAAAGCAATGCATTTAAAAAGCTGTGCTAGTCAACTGTAACAGTAACTCTTGTGAATGTGGATGATCTTATTATACAAATTAAAAGAAAACATTATCAGCATAGATAAGATAAAAGAAATTTCCATTATATATAAAAACAGAGGTGGATTAAACATAAAGTGGAAGAACAAAGCAGCCACAATGCTAAAACTAGTGAGAGAATGCTGGCATAATTTTAATTTGAGACACGGCAAACCTCAGAGTACTGAAAATTATTGGGATTAGAAATAATTATTAAGTAAAGACAACAAGGTCAATTCATTAATGTGTATGCATCTAACAGTGCATCAAAATACATGAAGAGCCAGGAGTGTGCCTTAATCCCGGCACTCGGGAAGGGGTGTGCTTTAATTCAGGCACTCGGGAAGCAGACACAGGCAGCTCTCAAGGCTACAATAGTCTACATAGAGATTCTAGGTCAATACAACCAAAAACAAAACAAAATTTAAGAAAATACATGAAACAAAGAGATGGAACTTGTATGAAGATTAAATTCACACGTATAACCCCAAACCAACACTTCTGCCTGTTGACTGTGAGTAACAGAAGCAGCAGAAGAACGGTAGGTGCTGGATGTACAACATGCACTGACAGCTCCGCGGATCAACAGGATTGAACTGACATTATCTGATATTTTTATGCAATAGCAGGAAAATGCATTCTTACGTTTAGAGAGAAAATTCACGTCAAAAGACAATATCCTGGCTCATAAAACACATTGAATCATCTGAAAAACAGAAGTCAGGCCAAGGAGATACCTCAGTGTGGGTAAGTGCCATGCAAGTCTGATGAACTGAGTTCCATTACAGGGGCACTCGTAAAGGTGGAAGAAGAAAACTGACTTCACAAAATTGATCTCCACATGTGTACACCCTACATACGCATGCACACACCATGATGATGATGTTCACATGCATACACACATAAGGATGATGATGAAAATAAAAAAAAATGTAAGTTTACAGCTAAGTATGCTGGTTTGGAATCAGAAGGCTGAGCTAGTAGGATTTCAAATTCAAGGCTAGCCTGAATTACACAGTGAGTTGCAGGATATAGCTTAGGCCACAGGAGGAAGCTATTCAAAAAAGTAGCAACTACTGGCTGGAGAGAGGAGTCTGGTTATGAGTACTTGATCATCTTGCAAAGGACCTAGGTTTGGTTCTCAGCAACTGTATCAGGTGGCTCACAACTGCTACAACTCCAGTTCCAGGACACCTAACACCCTCTTCTGACCTTCACAGGCCCAGCATGCATGTGGAACACATAGAATGTGTAGGCACTTACACAGACACACTTAAGAGAATGTCTGACAGACAACAACAAAACAAAGTAGGCATGAAGGTGTATGCCTGCAACTGCCACCCACACCCAGGGATTAGGACTTCAACGACTACAAGAGATTCTGTCTCAAATAATCAACAATGGCAAATAGTCCAGAGCAGGCAAACTCATAGAAACAGAAAGCAGACAGATGACTTGTTAAAGGTGTGGGAGGAAGCATGTGCTAGTGTTTGGTTTGCTGGTTTTGGTGCAAGGTTATAGTGATGCTTGCACAATTTTGTGAGCATATTAAAACACTTTGAATAAGTGAACCACAAAGCATGTAAAGGTTTTAATAAAGCTCATGAGGGCTGGAGATGGAGCTCAGTGATACAGCACGTGATAAATATTAGCAAGACCCTGGGTTCCATCTCCAGAATGCCACAAAAGTAAAATCCACAAAACATAGACCTGGCCCCTGAAATCCTTCTTTGAAGAAACTGGAAATGATAGGTAAGAAAGTACTGGGACATCCTATGAATGTGCTGGCAGAGGGGCAGCTTGTCCCTGAAGGCTTGCCTGTACCTGTATGAACTTCTAGCACCCCAGACAGATGCCCTGCCTGCAGTACTTCACTCCCTTCAAGGCTTCATATGGTGGTGGGGCACAGCAGCTCCAGTATATAGTAGAACTGCTTCAATGCACATGTATTACTTTTATTATGAAATAATTTTCATTGAGTTAAAGAAAAAAGTACTGATACTATTTTCATCTCTGGATTCATATATACAACCAGTTGCTGACACATCTCTTCCTCATGCTTCAAAAACACCAAAATCAACTATTTTATAAGCTTATTAAAATATAATTGAGTGATCTGGAGAGATGGCTCCATGGTACAGAGTATGTACCATTCTTGGAGAGGTCCTGAGTTCAGATTCCAGCACCCACGCTGGGGAGCTCACAACTGTCTTTAAGTCTAGCTTCAGGGGGAGCCAACACTCTGGCTCCTGAGGGCATCTGCACTCATGTGCACATACTTAGCAGTCACATACAAATACACATAATTAAAAATAAAATAAACATTAAAAATACAACTATGAGCCGGGCGGTGGTGGCGCACACCTTTAATTTCAGCACTTGGGAGGCAGAGGCAGGTGGATTTCTGAGTTTGAGGCCAGCCTGGTCTACAGAGTGAGTTCCAGGACAGCCAGGGCTACACAGAGAAACCCTGTATCGAAAAACCAAAAAAACCCCAAAAAACCCCAAAAAACAAAAAAACAACAAAAAACCCAACTATAAGCTACCTCTAAAGAAAACAACTATTGAAACAAGGGAATCAGTGGGAGTGAAGGAGGAAAGAGAAGGCAGTAAGTGGTGAATATGATTAAATGCTTTATGTATATGTATTATATTGTCATGATGAAATACATTATCATACATAATCAATATATGCTAAACGACAATGGGAAGCACAACAAGCAAATAGCCAAAGTTTCAAGCAAGACACAGGTATGCCCTCAAAGTTGCCTCATATTCTATGTCCAATTAAGGGAGTCCTGCCATGGATGCCTCCTGGCCTGAGGTAGAAGCTTACAGGTAGCTGCACCTGTTCTCTATGTATGCTCCTCTTGACCTGACATATTACCCGACCCATCAGTGTTCATCCTAAAGACACCTGCTCCTCCATTTACCCTGTAAAATTAGTTCTCTGTTACTGCACTATTGCCTCTTGGTCCCCTTTCTATCTTCAGAATGGAATCTAGACTATACCCCTAAGTCTTCAATGCTAGTTTCTTCAACCACTCCCTATGTAAAACCACAGGGTGTTCTCAGTGTATAGATGGTTATCTCGTGACTTTGTCAATACTGAAGCTGCCTACTTCTGTGCACAACAGACTATATTCTTGACAGTTGGCTGTCTCTCCATCTTCTTCTTGGTACCTCCCTCTATCCAAGCCTACCCACCCTTCTCTATCTGCTTGTCAGCTCTCTCCTGTCAGTTATCTTTACAGATCTTGTTCCTCTTCCCAACCATTGATGTATCTTTCAGATCTTGATTTAAGAATCCAGGTTTTTAAAATTATTTATTTATTTATTTTTGGTGTGTGTTACACATACACACAAGCATGCACTTGTACACATGCACAGGACAGAGAACAACTTGTAAGAATTGGCTCTTTTTATACTGTGTCCATAGTGGACACTGAACTTAGGCCACTGGATTTGGGGGCAAACACCTTCATTTGCTGAGCCATTGCAGATGTCCAAGGATTCAGACTTTATGGAGCCTTCCTAGATCTTACTCTGCCTCATTTGAGACATTGGAGTCCTGTTTGACTGTGCATGTACCTGATTTAAATTTTCTTATATAGACTCCAAGTCCACAATAAAAGACCCTCTTCTTATTCTGTTCCTCTATAGCCAACATCTGGAACATAGACAATAAAACTTATTTAGCAGTATATTTAAAATAACATGGCAGTAGAAATTCTGCTTCTAATCAGAGGGCTACCTACCTTGCACACTGCAAATGGAGTTGACAGATGTCAGGGAGCTCAGTTCATCTAGTGTTACTGGGCCAGGCAACTCACAGGAAGCAGAAGGTACATGCAAAAGATGTTTCTGGGGTAGGAGGACTGTCCGTTCAATACAAACAATCTGACCTGCCATGGAGATACTTCAGATTACTTAAGCAATTAAGGAAAGCATGGATTTTCCAGCCAGCCTCTTTCACAAACAAGCTCTATAGGAAGAAAGGTGTAGATAGGGGCTGGTCTGTTGTTAATGTCAGACATGTCCAGTACATAAGAGTCTACGTGGAAATGCATCTTAAAGACCCCAGTGAACTAAGTTGAAAAAGAACAAAGGTACTACATTCAGATAAAATTGGAAAGAGTGAATTTTATGGTATTCAAGGTAATACCTAAATAAAATGAAAAAAGAAATGTAAGTATTTGATTCCAAGAAAAGGTATAGACTGATCTAAAGCCTACTGTATTAATATTATTATTATTATTAATTTTGTTTTGAAATAGGGTCTCACTGTGATGCAGGCTGTTTTGTAACTTATGATATTCCTGCCTCAGGACCCCATGTTTTGGGTTATAGGCCTTTGTTACAGGGCAAACATATACCATGTTCCCTAGCTTTTGGTTTTTAAAAAGGGACATCTAGGCCATGGCTGTAGGTGGTCTCCAGGTAAGCACAGGTGCTGTTAATAGTCATGGAGTGGCCAATAATGTCTCTCCATGCTTACTACAACTTAAGGTGCTGGCTCCTATCAGGTGGCCTTGGCAAGAAGCAATGAGAGCTCATGGCTGATAAGATGGCTTCTCCATCCCAAGGCTAGACTTGTGCTGGGCTTTGTGAAAGAGGATGGAGTCTCAGTGCATGCACTAAGCAGTCACTCTACCCAAGCAATCAAGACATACCGTTGTCTTGAAGAGCGTCCCTGAAGAGTAAGTTATGAGACATTGGCATGGCAAGTTCTTCTACAACCTCTGGGCTCAGCACACATGAAGGAGCTATATACACTGGCAGGGTTTTGGGAAGATAGTGGTCCCGTTCATCCTGTGTTTGTAGGGTGATGTCTGTCACTAGCAGCCAGATTTCCTTTTCTGCCAAAAGATTCTTTAGCTACAATTCAAAAGTAAAAGACAAACAGACAAACAAACAAAATATTAGCTGTGTATAGCCAAAACCTTTTAAAAGCAATCTCGGTGGTTACTTATACTCATAATTTAATATATTATCTCAAAAATACTTTAAAATATATAATAAAGTTTACATATCAAAGTTATTAGATTAGTACCCACTGACACAGTTACATCCACTCTGCCTGTTACAGTCCTCTAAAGGGACAGAGGGCAGTGTTTTTCCTTCCCAGGCCTATATCTGTAGGCACAGTGCTGTCTTCTGCTCAGTGCATATATGCTCTCTGGATCCCTACCTGTTTCCTAAGGGTTAGGAACAAACCTTGTGTGCTCTTGCAGACAACTTTGATATAAAACAGGTATAACAACCCTGGTGCATGTGTTTCATTTTTATCAGTTTTGTCATTTTTTTTTGGTCATTTTCAGGAGTTGTGATACTTCTAGAAGTTCTAGTAAACTGTCACTCTGCCTCTTCCAGTGGGTCAGAACTTACATAAGTAGATACAAATGCAAGTCAAGTGTAATGTGTAGGCCCAGGACCTAAGCTGGTTTAGAGTTCAGTTGATGTGTCTGAAGTGGATGGTATGCTTAGGAGATGTGGTTAAGGTGAAGAGGGGGTCCTATATCATTAGGGAGGAGACTACAAAAAGTAAATATTACTGAGGAAAATATAAACAGAGTCAGGCTTCTCCCTGTTGGTAAGGGAAGATTGGCCTCAAATTCCCTATGGAATCAAGGGTCATCTTGAACTCCTGATCTTCCTGCTTTCATCTTCAAACCACCAAATTCAGCTGGAGAGGAAATTACCCAAGGGACGTCATGAGCAAATCCAGTGGTGATGGTCTATGGTAGGAGGTATTGGTGTGTGAGGTGACTTTAGACAGACACATTAGCCACCACACACTGGTGTACACTGTGTGTGTACACATGCATATCTGCCTCCTCACTCTACTCACAGAAAGGGCTAAAAGCAACTACATCTCAACAGAAGCAAGACTAACTAGAACTAGATATGGGTTTCTAAGTATCATTATTCCTTTAAAATTCACCAGTGCTCCTTGAAGAGATGGCTGATTCTAAAGTTAGAAGACCTAAGAGCGAGATGGACAGACATTTTCAGTGGATAAAGGTGCCTGCTGCCAAACCTGACAATCTGAGTTTATTCCCCAGGACCCATGAGGAAGAAGGGGAGCTGAACCTCATCAGCAGTCCTCTGGCCTCCACAAGGGGATGTGTTCACACAAAGTCACACACAGACACACACATATGCATGCACATACCATGTGCACATGTGCACACACTGAAAGGCAAAAACAATGAAAACAAACAACCAAAGGTCAGCTGGGAACATCTCACTGTGTCATAGAGAAAGAATTCAAAGAATGATGCTCAGCCACTATCCTGTTGCTATTATAAATGCCCCAAACAACAGCAACTTGGAAGAGAACGTTTATTTTAGTTAGTAGTTCCAAAAGGGACACGGTGCATAATGATGGGGACGGCATGACAACAGGAGTGTGCGGCTGGTTATCAACCAGGAAGTGAAGCCATCACATGTTAGGTGCAAAAAGCAAGTCGGGAGAAAGATCAGGAGAGAGGGAGGGAGGGAAGGATCTCTCACAGCCCTCTCCAAGTCACATACTTCTCACCAAAAAACTATCATTTCCTAAAGATTCCACAAACTTTCCAAACAGGACTACCAACTGGAGACCAAGTAGTCACATATAGGAGCCTTTGGAAGACATTTCTCATTTAAACCACCACGGATATAAGTATGTTCAAAGGACTAGAGAGATAACTTAAAGCTGGAAAAACAAGAACACTGAATGAATAACAGTACGGATTATATAAAACCTGCTGGATGAAAAAGGAGGGGACCGACAGTGCAGTTTCCCTGAGATTGCCATTCATGGTGAGACTGCACAAACTTGAGGTAGTGCAACTGTAATTGAGCCACAAAGGATCCTAAAATGTCTGTGTTGGCTCACCTTTTAATTCCTAAGTCCTCCGAGCAGGAGTATAGGCTTAGCAAGCCAATGTGTTCATCAGAGATGAGCCAGGAGATGCTCCTAACTCACATACCAGAGTACCACTATTGTCAGTCTTGGACACGGAGGAACCCTCGCTCTCTCTCCTTCTTTCTCTCCTGCCTTCCTTCCTTCCTTCCTTCCTTCCTTCCTTCCTTCCTTCCTTCCTTCCCTCCCTCCCTCCCTCCCTCCCTCCCTCCCTCCCTCCCTCCCTCCCTTCCTTCCTTTCTCCAATGGGCAATAGTTACTGTATCTCACAACTTGTCAAACTGTTGAAAACAGAGACTATTGATGTGGTACAGTGACTCAACATTCATCAAGAAATGAATAAAAAGAAAATAAAAAAACAAAAATCCTCACCCAGATATTTATATTACCTCCTCTAAGGGAAAAGGACTATCACTGAAGAGAAGACAGAAAGAATGTAAGAGCCATAGGAAGGAACAGAGGATTGTATAGCCATTTCATCAGAATTGGGACTCCTTACTAGAAAGTGGAAGGAGGTTCATAAGATTCAGGAAGCTCATGAAACATGAAGATTCAGAAAGCCCCTTCCCAGTATTATGTATGCAATAAACAATGACTATAGGAGAGTCATCAGAACCCTTCTCATATACTTCTATAACTAACCGCAACAGCAATAAATCTATTGGTTTATAAGGCCAAGTAAAAATTTACATAAATACATAAAAAATAAAAATAATTAATTAATCCACTTTGTCATAGTAGGTCGATAACTAAGTGACCTAACTAAACGGATGAGTGAAAAGATAATTGTAGCAAAATAATATCTAATAAATGCAGAAGAAATGCTAAGCTAAAAATCACCATTTGGCCACAATAAAAGTATAATTAATTCAGGCAAGAATCATAATGAGTTCCCTTCTGCCCTTGCCTGGTCCTTTGGGCTGGGGCAGACAGAGTTGGTCTGCTCCTGTGGAGATACTGAATCCTGAGCCATCCTAGAGGAGCCACTGCACTCAGAGCAGCCGGTAAGAATTCCATCTCACTCCCTAAGCCCCAGAGATACATCTGGGAGCCAGGGACACTCAGGACACACCAGCAACCCAAACCCTGCCCCTCTGGAATTCCACTTCCCTTCAGCCCCTCCCTGTCCTTTGGGCTGGGGCAGACACAGAGTTGGTCTGGTCCTGTGGAGATACTGAATCCTGAGCCATCCTAGGGGAGCCACTGCACTCAGAGCAGCCTGTAAGAACTCCATCTCACTCCCTAAGCCCCAGAGATACATTTGGGAGCCAGAAACATTCAGGATACACCAGCTACCCAAACCGTGCCCTCTGGAATTCCACTTCCCTTCTGCCCCTGCCTGGTCCTTTGGGATGGGGCAGACACAGAGTTGGTCTGCTCCTGTGGAGATACTGAATCCTGAGCCATCCTAGAGGAGCCATTGCACTCAGAGCAGCAGACACCAAGGTGGTTTGCACTTGGGAGACATAGTATCCTGAGCCATCCTAGAGGAACCACTGCACCCAGAGCAGAAGGATTTCCAGATCCAAGAGGTGGCCTGAGACCCAGGAGTTCTTCCACCCAGGAGATTAGGATCATAAGACCACAGAGACATCTGGACTCTGAGGAGCTCTGCCACAAGCAAGATAACTGGAAATACAGACTCCAGTCTTACACAGTGAGGGCAGAGTTAACCCTAGAGTTAACCAGATGGCGAAAGCCAAGTGCAAGAACATAAGCAACAGAAACCAAAGTTTCTTGGCATCATCAGTACCCAGTTCTCCCAATATAGCAAGCCCTGGACACCCCATCACACCGGAAAAGCAGGATTCAGAATTAAAATCACTTCTCATGATGATGATAGAGGATTTTAAGAAGGACATAAGTAACTCCCTTAAAGAAATGCAGGAGAGTACAAGTAAACAGGTAGAAGCCCTTAAAGAGGAATCACAGAAATCCCTTAAAGAAATGCAAGAAAACACAAAGAAGGAATTAAACAAAAACATTCAGGATCTGAAAATGGAAATAGAAACAATAAAGAAAGCTCAAAGGGAGACAACCATGGAGATAGAAAACCTAAGAAAGAGATCAGGAGTCATAGATGAAAGCATCACCAACCGAATACAAGAGATAGAAGAATCTCAAATGCAGAAGATACTATGGAAAATATTGACACAGTTGTCAAAGAAAATGCAATGAGAAGACCAAACCTAAGGATAATAGGTATAGATGAGAATGAAGATTCCCAACTTAAAGGGCCAGTAAATATCTTCAACAAAATTATTGAGGAAAGCATCCCTAACCTAAAGAACAAGATGCCCATAAACATACAAGAAGCCTGCAGAACACCAAATAGACTAGACAAGAAAAGAAATACCTCCCGTCACATAATAATCAAAACATCAGATGTACAAAGAAAAAATACTAAAAGCAGTAAGGGAAAAAGGTCAAGTAACATATAAAGGCAGACCTATAAGAATTACACCAGACTTCTCACCAGAGACTATAAAAGCCAGAAGAGCCTGGACTGACATCATACAGACACTAAGAGAACACAATTGCCAGCCCAGATTACTATACCCAGCAAAACTCTCAATCACTATAGATGGTGAAACCAAGATATTCCATGACAAAACCAAATTTGCACAATATCTTCCCACAAACCCAGCACTTCAAAGGATAATTGATGGAAAACGCCAACACAAGGAGGGAAACTACAACCTAGAAAAAGCAAGGAAGTAATTTTCCAACAACCCCAAAAGAAGATAACTATACAAACATAATTCTACCTCTAATAACAAAAATAACAGGAAGCCACAATCATTTTTCCTTAATATCTCTTAACATCAATGGTCTCAATTCCCCAATAAAAAGATGCAGACTATCAGACTGGATACACAAACAGGACCCAGAATTTTGCTGCATACAAGAAACGCACCTCAGTGACAAAGACAGACACTACCTCAGAATAAAAGGGTGGAAAACTATTTTCCAAGCCAATGGTCCCACGAAACAAGCTGGAGTAGCCATTCTAATATCAAATAAAATCGACTTTCATCCAAAATTAATCAAAAAAGATAAGGAAGGACACTTCATACTCATCAAAGGAAAAATCTACCAAGGTGAACTCTCAATTCTGAACATCTATGCTCCAAATGCAAGGGCACCTACATACATAAAAGAAACTTTACTAAAGCTCAAAACACACATTACACCTCACACAATAATAGTGGGGGATTTCAACACCCCACTCTCAGCAATGGACAGATCATGGAAACAGAAACTAACCTGAGACATTTTGACATTAACAGAAGTTATGAACCAAATGGACTTAACAGACATCTATAGAACATTTCATCCTAAAACAAAAGAATATACCTTTTTCTCAGCACCTCATGGTACCTTCTCCAAAATAGACCATATAACTGGTCACAAAACAACCCTCTACAGATACAAAAAGAGTGAAATAATCCCTTGCATCTTATCAGATCACCACGGACTAAGACTGGTCTTTAATAATGACAAAACCAATGGAAAACCCATGTGCACATGGAAACTGAACAACTCTCTACTCAATGATGAAATAAAGAAATTAAAGACTTTTTAGAATTCAATGAAAATGAGGACACATCATACCAAAACTTGTGGGACTCCATGAAGGCAGTGCTAAGAGGAAAACTCATAGCTCTAAGTGCCTACAAAAAGAAACTGGAAAGAGCACACACTAACAACTTGACTGCACAACTAAAAGCTCTAGAACAAAAAGAAGCAAATACACCCAGGAGGAGTAGAAGGCAGGAAATAATCAAACTCAGGGCTGAAATCAACCAAATAGAAACAGAAAGAACTATACAAAATATCAACAAAACCAGGAGCTGGTTCTTTGAGAAAACCAACAAGATAGATAAACCGTTAGCCAGATTGACCAGAGGGCACAGAGACAGTATCTAAATTAATAAAATCAGAACTGAAAAGGGAGACATAACAACAGAAACTGAGGAAATTCAAAAAATCATCAGATCCTACTACAAAAGCCTATACTCAACAAAACTAGAAATCCTGGATTAAATGGACAACTTCCTAGACAGATACCAGGTACCAAAGTTAAATCAGGAGCTAATAAACTACCTAAATAGTCCCATAACCCCTAGGGAAATAGCAGCAGTCATTAAAAGTCTCCCCACTAAAAAAAGCCCAGGACCAGATGGTTTTAGTGCTGAATTCTATCAGACCTTCAAGGAAGACCTAATACCAATTCTCTTCAAACTATTCCACAAAATAGAAACAGAAGGAACATTACCCAATTCATTCTATGAAGCTACAATTACACTCATACCCAAACCCCACAAAGACACAACAAAGAAAGAGAACTTCAGACCAATCTCCCTTATGAACATCGATGCAAAAATACTCAATAAAATTGAAATCCAAGCACACATCAAAACAATAATCCATCATGATCAAGTAGGTTTTATCCCAGGAATGCAGGGATGGCTCAATATTTGGAAATCCATCAATGTAATCCACTATATAAACAAACTCAAAGAAAAAAAACAGATGATCATCTCACTAGATGCTGAGAAAGCATTTGACAAAATTTAACATCCCTTCATGATAAAAGTCTTGGAAAGATCAGGAAGTCAAGGCCCCTACCTAAACATAGTAAAAGCAATTTACAGCAAACCAGTAGCCAACATCAAACTAAATGGAGAGAAACTTGAAGCAATCCCAGGAAAATCAGGGACTAGACAAGGCTGCCCACTCTCCCCCTACCTATTCAATATAGTACTGGAAGTCCTAGCCAGAGCAATTAGACAACAAAAAGAAGTCAAAGGGATACAAATAGGAAAGGAAGAAGTCAAAGTATCACTATTTGCAGATGATATGATAGTATACTTTCATGACCCCCAAACTTCCACCAGAGAACTCCTAAACCTGATACACAACTTCAGCAAAGTGGCTGGTTATAAAATCAACTCAAACAAATCAGTAGCCTTCCTCTACATGAAAGATAAACAGACTGAAAAAAAATTAGGGAAATGACACCCTTGACAATACTTACAAATAATATAAAATACCTTGTTGTGAATCTAACCAAGCAAGTGAAAGACCTGTATGACAAGAACTTCAAGTCCCTGAAGAAAGAAATCGAAGAAGATCTCAGAAGATGGAAAGATCTCCCATGCTCATTGGATATGCCTAAAAACAAGAACTGCATGGACAATGCTGTTGAGTTGTGCTGCTTGGCTAGGAGTGAACCTACCTGCTTGGAGCATAGCTTTAGTGACCTTTGTCCTCTTTGTAGGCTGACTCTGGAGAGATCCAGCCCAAGGAAGGCACTACTCTGATTTAACCTCTTTCCACTTCCTTTGACCTAGTCTAGAAACTCCCTCAAACATGTTCAAAGGTTTGTCTCCTAGGTGATTTTTGGTTCTGTCAGGTTGAAAATCAATATTGACCATTACAGTAGGTAAACAGATAAATGAACTTTGATACATCTAGATAACAGAATACTTATTACTGACTGTTATAGGAAATGAGCTTTCAAGTCATTGATGAGACATGGGTACCTAAATGTTTAGTATGGAAAGAAAAAAAGCAATGTGAAAATGGTGTGTACTCTATAATTAGAACATGCTGGGATTTTACTGGGGATTGCATTGAATCTGTAGATTGCTTTTGGCAAGGTGGATATTTTTACTATATTCATCCTACCAATCCATGAGCATGGGAGATCTTTCCATCTTCTGAGATCTTCTTTGATTTCTTTCTTCAGAGACTTGAAGTTCTTGTCATACAGATCTTTCACTTGCTTGGTTAGATTCACACCAAGGTATTTTATAATATTTGTGACCATTGTGAAAGGTGTCAGTTCCCTAGTTTCTTTCTCAGCCTGTTTATCCTTTGAGTAGAGGAACGATACTGATTTGTTTGAGTTAATTTTACATTCAGTCACCTTGCAGAAGCTGTTGATAAGGTTCATGAATTCTCTGGTGAAAGTTTTGGGGTCACTTAAGTATACTATCATATCATCTGCAAATACTGATATTTTCACTTTTCTTTCCAGTTTGTATCCCTTTGACCTCAATTTGGTGTCTAATTGCTCTGGCTAGGACTTCGTGTACTACATTGAATAGATAGGGAGAGAGTGGGCAGCCTTGTCTAGTCCCTGTATTTAGTGAGAATGCTTCAAATATCTCTCCATTTAGTTTGATGTTGGCTACTGGTTTGTTGTATATTGCTTTTACTATGTTTAGATATGGGCATTGAATTCCTGATCTTTCCAAGACTTTTACCGTGAAGGGATGTAGAATTTTGTCAAATGCTTTCTCAGCATCTAGTGATATGATCACGTGGCTTTTTTTCTTTGAGTTTGTTTATATAGTGTATTACATTGATGGATTTCTGAATATTGAACCATCCCTGTATTTAGAAATTCTTAGGCAAATGGATGGAACTAGAAAATATCATCCTGAGTGAGGTAACCCAATCACAAAAGAACACATATGGTATGCACTCACTGATAAGTGGATATTAGCCCAAAAGCTCAAAATATCCACGATACAACTCACAGACCACTTGAATCTCATGAAGAAGGAAGACCAAAGTGTGAGTGCTTCAGTCTTTCTTAGAAGGAGTAACAAAATACTCATGGGAGCAAATATGGAGACAAAGCATGGGACAGAAACTGAAGGAGGGGCTATCTGGAGACTACTCCATCTGGGTATCCATCCTATGTGCAGTCACCAATGGTAGATGCTGATGTGGATGCCAGGAAGTGCATGCTGACAGGAGCCTGATATAGCTGTCTCTTAGAGGTCTGCGAGACCCTGACATATACAGAGGTGGATGCTCACAGCTAACCATTGAACTGATCAAGGAGTTCCCAATGGAGGAGTGAGAGAGAATACTGAAGTAGCTGAAAGGGTTTGTGGCCCTATGTGGAAAGCAATAATACCAACCAACCAGAGCTCCCAGGGTCTAAACCATCAGTCTGGGAACACATAGGGAGGGACCCATGGCTCCAGCTGTATATGTAGGGGAGGACAGCATTGATGGGCATAGGTGGGAGGGGAAGTTCTTGGTCTAGTGAAGGCTGGATGCCCCAGTGTGGGGGAAATCGTGGGTGGGGAGGTGGGAGTGGGTGGGTGTGTGGGGGCACATCCTCATAGCAGGAGGAGGAGGGGGGATAGGATAGAGGGTTCCTGGGTGGGAGGGAAACGAGGAAAGAGGATCACATCTGAAATGTAAATAAAATATCCAATAAAAAAAAAGAACATGCTGGCACTCTGGGTTTCACTGTCTACTAAAGGGTCTGCAGGAGGAAGGGATGAACAGGCAGGGGACAGAGGTCTTTCATGATAGAATAATGATTCTGTCCCAAATTATAATTGAAAATAATAAGTATCATTCACTAGGAACTCTAGGTGACTGTGTCAACGGTGGGAGACAATAAGAGGGGACTATGTGTGTACGAAGCAGGACATCTATGGGAAAGTTTTTACCTTATCCTTGATTTTATATATGCCACACACTATTCTAAAACATAAACTCTGTTAAAGAATTCTTATAGCTACACGTAACTTAGAAAAAGTATTTGAACATGGACGGTAGTTCTGGGTTCCCAACTTGTTCCTTGCCATAGGACCTTCAGACATCCCACACCTCTGAAAGCCAAGATGATTGCTCTTGCATATTTGGAATCTGCTTATTACATATAAGGCTGTCAACATGCCTACCCAGGCCCCTGAGTATAGGCCTCAACATGTCTTCTTCTGCCACTCTGTTTCCCTTTACTTGTTACTGACATTTGACCCTGTCCTTCTCACTCTGAGCCTCTGAGCTACAGCATCTCCCTGAAGGGCAAATGGCATTGGTACCACCTCTGCTCTGCAGAGTCCTGTGCCTAGAATGTGAAGTAACGGGAAGTCTCAGATGCTCAGGGTGTCATCATACGCCAGGTATTCTGTAGACTCATGTAAAACACAGAGCCAGCCTTCCTTTTGCCTTAGATTTAGTGGAAGTGTTTTCTTTAAAAAAAAAAAAAATCTGTTTACTCATTTATGAATGTCAGTATGTCTGCTTTCATACTGCACACGAAAACCAACTAAGTGTTGCAGACACTGCATGACCCAAGAACTACAGCATATGAACTATCTGGCCCTTTAAAGGAACTGGGGGGTACTGCTGCATGCTTTTAGTCTCAGCACTTGGGAGGCAGAAGCACTCGTGATCCCTCAGAATTCAAGGCCAGCCTGGTCTACATGGTGAGTTCCAGGACGGCCTGAGCTATAGAGTGATTTCCAGGACACACAGAGAAACCCTGTTTCAAAAAAACAAAACAAAACAAAACAAAAACAAAGGAACAAATAAAAAACCTGTCTGCCCTCTATTATAGTTGAGGAAGAAGCTAATATGTTTATATGATGTCATGATTTGAATTTTATTTATATACGTGCAACCCACTAGAGACTCAATTAGAAATTAAACATTTTTGGGGGGTACTTTTATAGTTTTTTTTACTGACCAAAGATTAGAGAAACACAAAACAAACAAACAAACAAACAAACAAACATCTCCAATAGCTCCCTAATAGAAACAACTCTAAAAGAAACCAAAATTAAAAACCACAGCAACAACAAGACCCAGAAGTGCTCCATATAGTTTACACAAAGAAGAATGGCTCCAAACTTGGAGGGTAAATCATGGGTTTAATCTAGGGTTTAGACACACTTTTCTATTATGTCATCCTGCTAGTTTCCAATAGATTTTCCATAGGAGAGGGGGGTAGGGAAGACAGACAGACAGACTGACAAAGAGACAGAGATATTACCTGTGGTCTTTGATAAATCACTTTGGCATAGAAGCTGCAACGTGTGCTGCACTCAATAGTCTGGAAAGACATAGAAAGACTGAAAATACTACAAAGCACATAGAAGCAATAAAAGTATTTGAAGAACTTGTTAGAAACACAGCCATTACCTGGAGGATTTCCTTTAAGCAGCGGACAACTGGAGGCTGGTAAAGCTTAGAAATGGGGTCTCCTTCAATTGCATCAATTTGTCCGAGACTCGGATGTGCAGAGAAGATATAACAGAAGATAGGAGGAGGCAGATGAGTCTTTGTCTGTTTAGCATAAAGGAAAATAAGAATGTCTTTTAAAAGATTGAAAAATATTATTAACATAAGTTCTTTAGTATACACATGATTACGATTGGCTTGATGGTGCAGGGCTGTGATCGCAGCTTGGGAGGCAGAAATACAAAGATCACAAGTTCAAGGCTTACCTGGGCTACAGAAAGACTTCATGACCAGCCTGTGCCATTTAGAGGCACGTATATAATTCAGTGGCAACATACCCAGTATGAAGAAGACCCTAGCTTTAATTCCTGAGACTGGAGTGAACACACATGCACGAACACAAGTACAATTTGCTTTTGGATGTATATTCCCAAGGGAAGGTTAGATAAGAAACAGGTTACTTTGTACATCTGGGAGACCAAGCATAAGAATACTTTGTGTAGATTTAACATTTCATTTTAGACTTAGTCTTCAGGCTAGACATAAACCTATAATTTCAACTCTTGGGAGGGAGAAGAAGGGGCATCAGGACTTTAAGGTCATCCTAAGATATATCCTAAGGCCCAGTGTCAAAACAAAACAGAAGGAGAAAAAATTTATTCTTGAAAGTATACTGAAAGTACCATTTAGAGGTTATTTCTTCTTTTATAATCTACAGACAGGGATTTTTGAGAAAGACTATGCTCTTTAGCACATACTCATATGTCATGTATGTAGCACCCTGGTCAAAAGCCAGCTATGAGAAACTGGGGAGAAGGCTCAGTAGGGCAAGTTCTTGCCACAAAGTTCAGTTCTCCAGAACCCACAAACAAGGGGTATGGAGACAGAAGGACCCCAACAGCTCACTAGTCAGGCAATCTAATCAAAATGGTGTAATCCAGGTTTGAGAGAGATCCTCTATCAAACACCCGAGGTGGAGAAGCAATTAAAGAAAGATATTCTGACATCAAGCCTTGGCCTCCATATGTGCCTGTTGGATGAATGCATGTGCGCACATTTCTTCACAATGTGGTGAGGGAAAGGGAGATTTCTGCTGACTAACTGTGGATCTTGTTTAAGTTCTAACTGATAAGTACAAAGAAATGTGAAAGACATAGTGTCTGCTTCAGAATGGCGCCAACTAAGAATTTGACTTGCAATATCATGAGTGAGTTTGGTGGTCCACACTTGTAATCACAATACTTGGGAAGCTGAAGCATATGGACTGTTTTGAGTTTAAGGTCAGTACAGGCTCCAGAGTGAGGCCAAAATACAAAAATATGTATTTCTCACAAAAACTGAAATATAAACAAGAATTTATTAAGAATTTACTGGAGAAACAGGAAAAAGAATCATGAGAATGTTGGCACTGGAGAGGAACTGCAGTCACAATCCTAGATGGCATTCATACATCACTCCAGACAACGGAACGAGCTGTACAGCTCTTGTTACCCAAGAAATGACATGGGCCATATGACTACAGTGGGAGTGCATAAGTCAGTTCCTGAGTAGGGCAGGTGTCTGTGCACAAAGGACTTTTCCAAGGCTGGGCTTACCTCACCACTGGGCTGGCCACAGGAAGCCTTGGTCAAAGGTATCACTGGGGGCCACAAACTGTCAATTAAACTGAAGAGCCCTGGTGTCCTGGAACAAGAAGAGACACTGTTGGAAAAATTCATTAGCAAACATTTGCCAATAAAGTATTAGACAGCAAGATATTCAGAAACTTAAAACAGTTCTTTACACTGTGATGAACCTGCACGTGGCATGTCATTACTGAAATGAATATACAGAAAACACCTGAAGAACAGGCATCCACACCTCAACTCCAGTGCATGGAGCCTAAGGTAAGAAAATCAAGAGTTTGAAGACATCCCAGCTACCAATAGCAAGAAATAACCAAACCAAACCAAACCAACAACAAAAACAGGGCTAGAGAGACAGCTTAGTGGTTAAGAGGACCTACTAGCTGCTCTTCCAGAGGATCAGGGTTCAATTTCCAGTAACCACATGGCAGCTCACAAGTGATGCGCCTCCAGTTCCAGAGGATCTGACACCCTCACACAGACATACATGCAGACAATATACTAATATACATAAAAGAAAAAGAAATATGAAAACAGTCAAAACAGTGAAAATAAGAACCTTAAGGATAAAGACATAGTTATATGGCTAAATAAAAAGCAGTGACTCAAAGACTAAAATTGTTTTGAGTGGTTATCTGAGAAGGGTTGGAAGCAATATTTGGATTGTTTTGTATGTGTGTGTGTGTGTGTGTGTGTGTGTGTGTATGTATGTACATATGTTTAATACAAAATTATAAAACATTTATAGTTAAAATACATAACCATGTATGCCTTGTATATAATTATCACTACTATCGTCCCCTGTACATGTCTATTTGGATGCATGTGCCACAGTGGCAAGAACTTTTATCTTGGTTTTTGAATTTTGAAAAATCTTAGGCTGGTGACACATATTTTTGATCCTAGCACTAAAAGGGAGAGACAGGCAAATCTATGTAAGTTGCAGACCAGCTGGGGATACACATTGAAGTGTGTGTGTGTGCGCGTGTGTGTGTGCATGCATGCATGCAGAGGGATTACATAGCATGGCTTTGCTGAAGTAGATATGGTCTTGGAGAAATTCTGTCACTGGGGGTGGGCTTTGGGTTTTCAAAACTCCAGTCTCAGTGTCTCTCTCTTCCTGATGCCTGTGGATTTGGATCGAGAGCTCTGAGCTACTTCTCCAGCACCATGTCTGCCTGGGTGGTGCCCTGCTCCCCACCCTGATGAAAATGGATGAAACCTATGCTCCAACTAAATGCTTCTTTTAAAATAAGAGTTGTCATGGTCATGTTGTCTCTTCACAGCAATAGAACATATACATGTAGTATGCATAAACATGCAAGCATGCACACACACACACACACACACACACACACACACACACACACGAGGAATCTTTAAAAAACTTTTAATTTGGGCTGGAGTGATGGGTCAGTGGTTAAAAGCACTGAGTGTTCTTCCAGAGGTCCTGAGTTCAATTTCCAGCAGCCACATGGTGGCTTACAAATCTGGAATTCCAGCTCTCAGGGAGTAGAGGCAGGATGATCAAATGTTCAAATGATTTTCACCCTAGCTCCTGTTCCATGACCTTGACAAAAAAAAAAAACAAAACAGCAATCTATAGATTTAACACAGTACCCATCAAAATTCCAACACAATTCTTCACAGACATGGAAAGAGCAAGTCTCAATTATATGTGGAAAAACAAAATACCCAGGATAGTGAAAACAATTCTTAACAATAAAAGAACTTCTGGAAGAATCACCATTCCTGACCTCAAGCTGTACTACAGAGCAATAGTGATAAAAACTGCATGGTATTGGTACAGAGACAAACAGGAAGATCAATGGAATAGACTTGAAGACCCAGAAAAAAAAAAACCTTCTATGAGATTTTCTAGGTCTAGAACAGATACCTACCATGTTAGCCATCGTATGTTGCTGTACTTAAAATTGTACAGTTAGATCCATACATTTATGTGCTGTTTTTACTTAAAAGTGTTTCTACTTTAAGTAAACAACAATCTCTCACTGTAGCCCAAGGGTGGCCTGGAACTCTGTATACTATGGTCTCTGGAGTGCTAGCATCACAAGAGTATGACCATAATCCACTTATGTGAGCATTTCAACCACAGAGTTCTATGAAGAAACAGAATATGAGTAGGGCAAGAGGCTAATGCAAAAAGATACAGTTGGTGTGCAGGTCAGTGGCACAGGACTTCCCCAGAGCACCACACAAAAACATCTCTTCCTAGGAAGTAAATAGAAACCTTTAGAGATTCCCCACACGATCCATACATAAAAACAGGCTTCTGTAGGGCTTGTGTGTGGCATCTCTGTGTTTTGGCTACATGAGCTGTCAGCTACACAGTACAGGGAACAGTAAAATGACAAAGGCTGTGAGAAGAGGAGTAGAAGACACTTGCAACTATTCTATTATGCTAACCAATCCTGGACAGCTACAAAACAAAACACATGTCAAAACAAAGAGGGAAATCTCACTGAGCCCTGGCTCTGAACACAACTACAGTCAACTGAAGAATGCTGAGGGGAAGAAAAAGTCTTATCCAATACCAAATGGTCATCCGTGAAATTATACACCAAACAGACTACACAAGTTCTATCTATATATTTATACAGTGTGTGTGTGCGTGAGAGAGAGAGAGAGAGAGAGAGAGAGAGAGAGAGAGAGAGAGAGAGAGAGAG
>NW_021604750.1:429311-477053 GCF_004785775.1 Grammomys surdaster | reverse complement strand
GAGAGAGAGAGAGAGAGAGAGAGAGAGAGAGAGAGAGAGAGAGAGAGGATAACAAAGAAAAAGAGAAAGAGGTCATGAATTTGAGATGGAATATGGAGTTAGGGGGTTGGGAGGACAAAGAAGATAAATGATGTATTTGTATTTCAATAAAAGAAAAACTGAAAATATGTGCAAACTTTTCAAAGAATTAATAAAAACAATCAAAACTAGCATCATGATAAATATTATCCAAAAATCATAAAATTCTGTTGTGGAAATACAAATGATTGAGAAAAAAGTTACAAAAATATTCTACCAGAAAATAAATGTCTGGTGGGGGAGAGTCAGTGGTTTGAATGAGAAGTGTCTCTCATAGACTCAGGTATTTGAACACTTTGTGACACTGTTTGCAGAGATTATGGAACTTTTAGGATGTTGTGCCTTGCTGAGGGAAATGAGATTTGAATTTATAGGTTCATCCAATTTCTGATTCTCTGAGTTCTAGGCCTGCCTGATCTACGGAGCTACTTCTACAACAGCAAGGGCTACACTACACAGGAAAATCATGTCTAAAACAAACAAACAAACAATCTAACAAAAGAGCTGGGACTCACTAAACAGTCTTTCTCATTCCCTTTACCACCTCCCAACCTAATTTCTCTTTGAATTTTCCTATGATGGGCTTATTAATTTAAAAGTATATTACATTGAAAATATATGTGTATATTGTTACATGTAAGCTAATAGTTCTTTCTGCATCTCTAAATTTTTGGTGTGGAGAAGGACATTTGCATTGAACGTTTTTATGAGTGGAATCATTCAGTTCATGGGCTTTTATCACTTGTTTCTTTCCATTATTATAATGCTAAGGTCTATCCATATCATAGCACATATTGATACTTTTTTAAAAAGGGCAAAAATATATCTCAAAGTATAGATAATAGACATTTTATATATCCAGTCATCAGTTTGTAGACATTTGGGTGTTTTCACATCTCATTTTAATAAAAACTGCTGTTATAAAATAAATTTTATTGGATATTTTATTTATTTATATTTCAAATGTTATCCCCTTTTCTGGCTTCCCCTCTGCAAACCCCCATCCCATCCCCCTCTCCCTGCTTATATGAGGGTGCTCCCCAACCCACACACTAACTCCTACCTCACTGCCCTAGCATTCCCTTATGCTGGGGAATCCTGCCTTCACAGGACCAAGGGCCTCCCCTCCCATGGATGCCAGATACGGCAATCCTCAGCTACATATGCAGCTGGAGCCATGGGTTCCTCCATGGGTACTCTTTGGTTGGTGGTTAAGTCCCTGGGAGCTCTGGGGGGGTCTGGTTAGTTGATATTGTTGTTTTTCCTATAGGGTTGCAACCCCTTCAGCTCCTTCAGTCCTTCCCCTAACTCCTGCATTGGGGTCCACATGCTCAGTCAAATGGTTGGCTGCAATCATCCGCATCTGGACTGGTCTTCTCCCATCTTCCCCTATACCTGATCCTGGCCTCCTTTTTGCTCCTCCCACTCCTGTCTTCCTCTGAAGTCCTCCCCACCCTCTACCTCCCATGATTATTTTGTTCCCCCTTCTAAGTAGGACTGAAGCATCCACACTTTGGTCTTCCTTCTTCTTGAGCTTCATATGATCTGTGAATTGAATCGAAAGCTTTTTGCCTAATATCCACTTATCAATGGGTATATACCATGTGTGTTCTTCTGTAGTCCCTATGTATGTATGTAGTATTATGTCCAATTTTCTGAGGAACTGCCAGACTGATTTCCAGAGTGGTTGTATGAACTTGCAATTCCACCAACAACGGAGGAGTGTTCCTCTTTCTCTACATCCTCGCCAGCACCTGCTATCACCTGAGTTTTTGATCTTAGCCATTCTGACTGGTGTGAGGTAGAATCTCAGGGTCATTTTGATTTGCATTTTCCTGATGACTAAGAATGCTGAACATTTCTTTAGGTGCTTCTTGGCCATTCGAGTTTACTCAGTTGAGAATTCTGTTTAGCTCGGTACACCATTTCTAACAGGCTTATTTGGTTTTCTGGAGTCTAATTTCTTGAGTTCTTTGTAGATATTGGATATTACCCCTCTATCAGATGCAAGATTGGTAAAGATCTTTTGCAAATCTGTTGGTTGTCGTTTTGTCCTATTGACAGTGTCCTTTGCTATACAGAAGCTATAAAAAATTTTAAATTATTATTAATGGATATTTTATTTACATTTCAGATGTTATCCCTTACCCTGTTTCCCCTTCTCCTGCTCAGGAACCCCCTATACCATCCCCCCTCCTTCTGCTTCTATGAGGATGTGCCCCCACCTACCACCCTATTCCCACCTACCCACACTCGTATCCCCCCCACCCCCATGGCTTCCAGCCTTCATGGGACCAAGGATCTCCTCTCCTACCTATACCTGACAGGACCATCCTACAATGCATATATAGCTGTAGCCATGGGTCCCTCCCTAAGTGCTCCCAGGCTGATGGTTTAGACCCTGGGGACTCTGGTTAGTTGGTATTGTTGCTCTCCTCATGGGGTCGCAAACACTTTGAGCTCCTTCAGTCTTCACTCTAACTCCTCCACTGGGAACCCCATGATCAGTTCAATGATTAGCTGTGAGCATCTGCCTCTGAATATGTCAGACTCTTGCAGATCTCTAAGGAGACAGCTATGTTGGGCTCCTGTCAGCATGAACTTCCTGACATCCACATCAGCATCTACCTTTGGTGACTGTACATGGAATGGATACCCAGGAGCGGTCTGCAGACAGCCCCTCCTTCAGTTTCTGTCCCATGCTTTGTCTCCATATCTGCTCCCTTGAGTATTTTGTTACTCCTTCTAAGAAGGACTGAAGCACCCACACTTGGTCTTCATTCTTCATGAGCTTTATGTGGTCTGTGAGTTGACTCATGGGTATTTCAAGCTTCTTGGCTAAAATCCAATAATCAATGAGTGAATACCATGTGTGTTCTTTTGTGATTGGGTTACCTCACTCAGGATGATATTTTCTAGTTCCATTCATTTACCTAAGAATTTCTCGAATTCATTGTTTTTAATAGCCGAGTAATAGTGTAAATGTACCACATTTTTTTGTATCCATTCATCTGTTGTAGGATATCTGGGTTCCTTCGAGCTTCTGGCTATTAAAATTAAAGCTGCTATGAACATGGTGGAGCATATGTCCTTGTTATATGTTAGAGCATGTTCTGGGTATGTGTCCAGGAGTGGTATAGCTGGGTCCTCAGGTAATGCTATGTCCAATTTTCTGAGGAACCGTCAGACTGTTTTCCAGAGTGGTTGCAACATCCTGCAATCCTACCAACAATGGAGAAGTGTTCTTCTTTCTCCACATCCTCACCAGCATCTACTATCACCTGAGTTTTTAATCTTAGCCATTCTGACTGGTGTGAGGTGGAATCTCAGGGTTGTTTTGATTTGCATTTCCCTGATGACTAAGGATGCTGAACATTTCTTTAGGTGCTTCTCGGCCATTTGATATTTCTCAGTTGAGAATTCTTTGTTTAGGTTTATACCCCATTTTTTAATTGGATTATTTGGTTGTCTAGAGTCTAATTTCTTGAGTTCTTTGTATATATTGGATATTAGTTCTCTATTGGATGTGGGATTGGTAAAGATCTTTTCCCAATCTGTTGGTTGCTGTTTTATTCTATTGATAGTGTCCTTTGCCTTACAGAAACTTTGCAATTTTATGAACTCCCATTTGTCAATTCTTGATCTTAGAGCATATGCCATTGGTGTTCTGTTCAGGAACTTTTCCCCTGTGCCCAAGTATTCGAGGTTCTTCCCACCTTCTCTTCTATTAGTTTCAGTGTATCTGGTTTTATGTGGAGGTCCTTTATCCACTTAGACTTGAGCTTTGTACAAGGAGATAAGAATGGATCAATTTTCATTCTTCTACATGTTGTCCTCCAGTTGAACCAGCACCATTTGTTGAAAATGCTGTCCTTTTTCCACTGGACAGTTTTAGCTCCTTTGTCAAAGATCAAGTGACCATAGGTGTGTGGGTTCATTTCTGGGTCTTCAATTCTATTCCATTGATCTTCCTGCCTGTCTCTGTACCAATACCAGGTAGTTTTTAATGACTATTACTCTGTAGAACAGCTTGAGATCAGGGATGGTGATTCCTCCAGAAGTTCTTTTATTGTTGAGAATAGTCTTTGCTATCCTCAGTTTTCTGTTATTCCAAATACATTTGAGAATTTTTCTTTCTAACTCTGTGAAGAATTGAGTTGGTATTTTAATGGGGATTGCATTGAATCTGTAGAATGCTTTTGGCAAGATGGCCATTTTTACTATATTAATCCTGCCAATCCATGAGCATGGGAGATCTTTCCATTTTCTGAGATCTTTGATTCAGAGACTTCAGAGACTCAAAGTTCTCGTCATACAGATCTTTCACTTGCTTGGTTAGATTCACACCAAGGTATTTTATGTTATTTGTGACTTTTGTGAAGAGTGTCGTTTCACTAACTTTTTTTTCAGCCTGTTTATCTTTCACATAGAGGAAGGCTACTGATTTGTCTGAGATGTGAACACTCAGCTGCTGCCCCAGCAGTCTGCTTTCTGTTGCATCTGCTCTGCAGGGATCATGGATTATTATATTACTCTTCTGGGATGGTAAACCTCATATAAATCCTTTCTTCTATAAGTTGCCTTTATCAAAGCAATGGAAAAGTAGCTGATATAGTATCGTAGTTTGATTTCTATTCATGTGATAAATACCATGAACAAAGGCAAGTTGGGGAGCAAAGGGTTTATTTCACCTTATAGGTTACAGTCCATCATAAAGGAAGTCAGGATAGAAACATAGAGGCAAGAATTAAAGCAGAGACCACGGAGAAATGCTGCTTACTAGCTTGCTTCCCTTTCTATGGCTCAGTTTTCTTACACATCCTAGGCCCACCTGACAGGATTGGCATGGCACACAGTGGGCTGGGCCTTTCACACCAACCATCAATCTGGAAAAGCCTACAGACTTACCTATAGAACATTCTAAATGAAGGTATTTTTCTCAATTGAGGTTTCTTCTTCCTAGATGACTCTAGTTTGTGTCAAGTTAACAAAACAAAACAACAGCAACAAAAAACAAAAAACCCCTAACCAACAGACTTGGTTATTAATGTAAGTACATGTTTAATTCTTTTAAGAAATTTAACTAACTTTCTAGTGTGACTATAACATTTTACATCCCTACCAGCAAAATGTGAAATATATAGTTTTGCATCCTAACTAGCATCACAAGTATCCATGTTTTCTTTCAGGCATTCTAAAGAAGCACAAGGATATTTCGTTGGGGATTTTCACTGGCTCTCTCTCCTAAGGATGAGTGACAATATTTCTTAATACTTGTTTACATGATATCACTTAGAATCTCTGTGGGAAAATCCTCTGCATTTTCTTGCCCCTGCCCTTTCCTTATTTTTTAACTGGACTCTTTGTTTCTCCATGTGATTTTTATTCTTCAGTTTTGAGAATTCCTTTTAAAACAGGTATGAAATGTGAATATTTTCTCTCTGTTTGTAGCTTGTTTTCACTATTTTACCAGGATCTTTTCAGAATACAAGTCTTTAATTGTGATAAGGTCCAAGAGCTGGGGATGTGGTTAAGTTGGTAGAGTGCTTGTTTAGCATGCACAAAACCCTAGGGGTTCAATCCCAGCACAGCAGAAACTGGTCATGATGGCATATGCCTATTAGCCTAGCACTTAGGAGGAGATGGCAGAAAGCTCAGAAGCTCAAATTAATTCTTGTTTATATAGTAAGTTCAAAGCCAGGCTTGGATACATAGTGGGGTCACAGCAGTGGGGAGAGAGATGGGAGTGTGGCACAGCATGCATATGGAAGTCAGAAGCCAACTCTTGGTTACTTGTCTGGAAGGGAGAAGATGAGTTTTTCACATCTTCACAGGAGTAGTGTCACAAAACAAAAGGCATAGAAAATATTTTCAATGAAATAATAACAAAATTTCTAGAATCTAGGGGAAGGGGATGGCCCTTCAGACACAAAAGGCACACAGTACACCAAAATAACAAGACCAGAAAAGAAACAGCACATGCTGTATTATAGTTAAAACAATAAATATAGTAACAGAGAAAGAGTATTGAAACAGGAAGAAAGATAAAGTCACACAGAAAGGTAGGTCCATCAAAATGAGAATTCTGATTTCTCAATGGAGAAGAAGCCACAAGGGCTTAGACAGGCATATTTCAAGTTCTGAAAGCTCACAACTGCCAATCCAGATTGACATAGTTGGCAAAAATATGTGTCATAATTAAAAGAGAAAGAACTCTCCATAATAAAACAGTAATTTATGACCAGTAAGCCAGCCCCATGGAGGCGACTGGAAGAAACACTTCAGACTGAAGGGAAAGATTAATACATCTAATAGGTTATAGGGAAAATATTTAACCCATGCTAACACAGCTGATAGGAAAAGAGGACTAGGGAACAACTAGAAAAACCTTTCTGCTGGGTAGACTGCTAGTTAGTCTGCTCCCTGGAAGAAGAGGCCGGGCTGGAGCAGGATTTCTCTCCTCTATCCTGGACAGGCCAGCAAGGAGCTGACCAACACCAAGGACATGAAAACGTCTTCAACAAACTCATAGAAAAAAACTTCCCCAACCTAAAGAAAGAGATGTCCATAAACATACAAGAAGCCTATAGAACACCAATAAAATGGGACCAGAAAAGAAAATCTCGCTACATAATAATTAAAACACTAAACCCACAGAACTAAGAAAGAATATTAAAAGCTGCAAGGGGAAAGGGTCAAGTAACATACAAAGGTGGACCTATCAGAATTACACCAGACTTCTCAACAGAGACTATGAAAGCCAGAAGAGCCTGATGAGAAGTCATGTAGACTCTAAGAGGATACAAATGCCAGCCCAGGCTACTATATCCAGCAAAACTCTCAAGCAACATAGATGGAGAAACCAAGACATTTCAGGACAAAAACCACATTTAAACAGTATCTATCTGCCAATCTAGCCCTACAGACAATTCTAGAAGAAAAATACCAACACAAGGAAGGTATCTACACCAAAGAAAAAACAAGATATTAATCATCTCACAACAAAGCCAAAAGGAGAGAACCTCATGCACATTATGCCACAGACAAAAACAAATATAAGAGGAACCAACAGTCATCTGTCTTTAATATCTTTCAATATTAATGGACTCAACTGACCCATAAAAAGACATGAGCTAACAGACCAGATATGCAAACAAGAGCCAGCATTTTGCTGCATACAAGAAACATACCTCAATAACAACAAAGAAAGACAATATCTCAGAGTAAAATCTTCCAAGCAAATGGTCCCAAGAAACAAGCTGTAGTTGCCATCCTAATATCCAATAAAATAGACGGTCAATCAAAAGTTATCAAGCATAATGAAGAAGGACACTTCATTATTATCAAGGGAAAATGCACCAAGAGAGAGCTTCAATTCTGAACATCTATGCCCCAAATGCAAGGGCACACACATTCATTAAAGAAACTTTACTAAAGCTCAAAACATACACTGAAGCACATTCAATAATAGTGGGAGACTTCAACAACCCACTCTCACCAATGGCCAGGTCATTGAAACAGAAACTAAACAGAGACACAGTGAAACTAAGAGAGATTATGAACCAAATGGATTTAACAGATATCTACAGAACATTTCACTCTAAAAAAAAAGAGTACACCTTCTTTTCAGCAAGTCATGATGCTTTCTCCAAAATCGACCATATAATTGGTCACAAAACAACCCTCAACCGATACAAGAAGATTGAAATAATCTGATGCATCCTATCAGATCACCATGGCCTAAGGCTGGTCTTCAATAAGAGCAAAAACAACAGAAAGCCCACCTACAGGTGGAAAGTGAACAACTCTCTACTCAACAATAACCTGGTCAGGGAAGAAATAAAGAAATTAAAGACTTCCTGGAATTCAACAAAAAATGTTGACACATCATACCCAAACTTATGAGACACAATGAAAGCAGTGCTAAGAGGAAAATTCATAGCACTAAGTGCCCTGGTAAAGAAACTGGAGAGATCTTACACTAGTAACTTAACAGCACACCTGAGAACTCTAGAACAAAAAGAAGCAAACTCACACAAGATGAGTAGTTGGCAGGACATAGTTAAACTCAGGCTCAAAATCAACCAAATAGAAACAAAGAGAACAATACAAAGAATCAACAAACCAAAAGCTGGTTCTTTGAGAGAATCAAAAGATAGATAAAACCCTAGTCAAACTAACTAAAGGACCTAGAGGCATTATCCAAATTAACAAAATCAGAAATGAAAATGAAGACATAACAACAGAAATGGAAGAAATTAAAAAAATCATCAGATCCTACTACAAAAGCCTATACTCAACAAACCTGGAAAATCTAGATGAAATGAATGTTTTTCTAGACAGATACCACATACAAAAGCTAAATCAAGAGCAAGTAAAGCACCTAAACAGGCCTATATCCCATAAGAAAATAGAAAATGTCATTAAAAACTTTCCAACCAATAAAAAGCCCAGGGTCAGATGGATTTAGTGCAGAACTCTACCAGACCCTCAAAGAAGACCTGATACCAATATTCCTTAAACTATTCCATAAAATAGAAACAGAAGAACACTACCTAATTCATTCTATGAAGCCACAATTACTCTGATACCTAAGCCACACAAGGACCCAACCAAAAGAGAACTTCAATCTCACTTATGGCTATCAATGCAAAAATACTCAATAAAATTCTTGCAAACTGAATTCAAGAACACATCAAAACCATCATTCACCACGATCAAGTAGGCTTCATCCTAGGGGTGCAAAGTTGGATCAATATATGAAAATCTATTAACATAATCCACTATGTAAACAAACTCAAAGGGAAAAAATCACAGATCATCTCCTTAGATGCAGAAAAAGCATCTCACAATATACAACACCCCTTCATGTTAAAAGTATTGGAGAGATCAGGAATTCAAGGCCTAAACATAATAAAACATAATAAAAGCATTTTATTACACACCAACAGCCAATATCAAATTAAATGAAGAGATACTTGAAGCAATCCCACTAAAATCAGAGACAAGTCAAGGATGCTCACTCTTCCCATATCTATTATATATTATAATATAGTTCTCAAAGTGCTAGCTAGAACAATAAGACAACAAAAAGAGATCAAGGGGATACAAATTAACAAAGGAGAAATAAAAGTATTACTATTTGCAGATGATATTGTAGTATACATAAGCGACCCCAAATATTCTACCAGCTGATAAACAACTTTAGTAAAGTGGCCAGATAAAAAGTTAACTCAAATAAATCAGTAGCCTTCCTTTGTACAAATGATAAGCAGGCTGGGAAAGAAATTAGGGAAATAACTGCCTCTACAATAGTCATAAATAATATAAAATATCTTGGATTAACTCTAATCAAACAAGTGAAAAATCTGTATGAAAATAACTTCAAGTCTCTCATGAAAGAAAATGAAGAAGATCTCAGAAAATGGAGAGATCTTCCACACTCATGGATTGGCAGAATTAACATAGTAAAAAATGGCCATTCTACCAAAGGCAATCTACAGATTCAATGCAATCCCCATCAAAATCCCAACACAATTCTTCAAACATATAGAAAAAGCAATTCTCAAATTCATCTGGAAAGGCAAAAAATCCAGAATAGCAAAAACAATTCTTAACAATAAAAGAATGGCTGGGGGAATCAACATCCCTGACCTCAAACTCTACTACAGGGCAATAGTGATAAAAACTGCATGGTATTGGTACAGAGACAGACATGTTGATCAGTGAAATAGAATTGAAGACCCAGAAATAAAACCACACACTTACGCATGCTTGATCCTTGACAAAGAAGCCAAAAATATATAATGGAAAAAAGAAAGTATCTTCAATAAATGGTGCTGGTCTAACTGGTGGTCTGTATGTAGAAAAATGAAAATAGACTCATATTTGCACAAAGCTCAAGTCCAGGTGAATCAAGGACCTCAACAGAAAACCAGATATACTGAATCTAATAGAAGAGAAAGTAGAAAAGAGCCTTGAACTTATTGGCACAGGGGTAAATTTCCTAAACAGAACTCCAATGGGGCATGTTCTAAGATCAAGAATTGATAAACAGGACCTCATGAAATGGGAAAGCTTCTGTAAGGCAAAGGTCATAGTCAGTAAGACAAATCGGCAACCTACAGATTGATCTTTTTATTGCTTTTCATTCTCTTATATATAAGAGGAGTCTTCCAAAAACTTAAAAGTTGATAACTTACTGTTTTCTACTTGACTAGACAATATAGAGATTGACAGGACTGTTGAGATGCCTCAGTGAAAGTACTTAAGTAAAAGTACTTAATTAACCCTGAGAGTGACTGTTAGTATTCTGTCTAAGCTCCATCCCACAGTTACCTGGCAACAGTCAGATAGGCCTGACCCACTATAAAAGGGGCTGCTTGTCCCTTCCTCATTCTCTTGCTCCTCTCTTGCTCTTTCTCTGCTTCCCTTCTCCCTGTCTCCCCATTCCAATCGTCCCCCTTCTCTCCTTCTCTCTCCATGTGCTCATGGCCAGCCTCTACTCCGCTTCCCGCCTCTGCCTTTCTCTGTCTTTACTACCCTCTTAACTCCCCTCCCCATGGCCTGAATAAACTGTATTCTATACTATGCTGTCATGTGACTGGTCCCTCAGGGGGAAGGGATGCCTCAGCATGTGCCCCAAGCAACAAAAAATAAAAACAAACAACAGTAAAAAACAACTTGAAATGAAGTATATACCTTTGATTTCTAATATGATAAATATTAATCAATAGAAATTAAATTTACAACTATACTTTTTTGGAGAATAAAAATATTGTCCAGCTGTGAAGGTTACTTGTTGCTCTTACAAAGGATCCACATGGAAAGTTCCACCCTTCTATAATTCTAGTTTCACGGAATATGATACCCTCTTTTGGCTTCTGATGGCACCCTGAAAGCATACTGTACACATACACATTAAGGAAAACAATCATACACATAGAAAAAAAATAAGTATTTAAAAGAAAATAAGCTCTCTGTGCTCTCAATTGCATGTGTGTGCATGTGTGCCTAAGTGAGTATGTGTGTGCGTGTGTATATGTGTGTATGGAGCAGAGAATGTAAATTTATTAAGGAAAACAAGAAGGAACTCATGAGAGTAGAAGTAGCTTTAAGAGAGATATAACCTCTTTTTTGAGTGACCCTGAGTGGCCTAGAATGAAAAAAATAGATGTCTTACAAATTCAAGTCCAATCTGGCTGTATAGTGAGTTTGAGTGAAGTCTGGGCTATATGATGAATGAACTGTTATCTTAAGTCCACAGAAGCAAAAAAAAACAAGGCAAAGTTGACAAGATTTGGGGAATAAGGAGTGACTGCCAATCAGCATAACTTACCCTTTGCAGTAACATTAGCAGTTGGACAAAAGTCCCTGTGTTCTGACAAAATAAAATAAAAGATCACTAATTTAAGACAGGGTTTTCTAGAAAGGATACCTTAAGCCCAGAATTGAAACATTTCCATCATTAGGTCGCCTTCAGTTCTGCTTAATGATTTTGTCACATATATATTCTCCTCTCGCTCTCACTCTCATATTTTTGGGAGAGGATTTCACTATGCACTGTAGTCTTACCTGTCCTGGAACTTGGAACCCTCCTGCTTCAGTCTGACCAAATGCCAAACATTATGTTCTGTTTCCTATCCATCCCTACCCACACTATTCTCAAAAGCTTCTAGGAAACTAAGGGCTTGGGTAATTCTGCAGTAAAACGATAATAGTTCTTTCTACCTTCACTGAAAACCTGACACAGTACCCAAGCGGTCCGAGAGTGGAGGAAAAGCAACAAAGAAGTGCTAGGAGAGAGGGTGGCAATTCATAACACTTTCTTGTTGTTATGAATGGCTGTTCTTCCTTTTCGTAAATGATGACAGGTATGCAGTGGGACACTACCACACACACACACACACACACACAAAAGTTTGTCACATGCACTGTTGGGCTACTTATGCAGCAGCCTGTACCTATTCTGCTAAGGAGCCATAGGGATATGTCTATAATATTAGACAGCCCTGTAACAGAGTCTCTCAGAAAACAGACACTATACATGTATGTGAGTCATAAAGTTGTGACTATGAAAATAATACAACATTTTACTTTGGTTTCCAGCTTTCTAAGCAATCTGTCTTGATGGGTAAGGAATTTCATGTTTATACCCTCTACTACAATGACTTACTAAAATGCAAAAACTCTAGAATATACACCATAAAGTAATATTTCAGTAGCAACCTGAGTTGATGATGACAGCAAGAAGAACTAGCATGGACCTTTGCTGAGAATGGACCACCTGCTCTGATTTGAGCTCAACACATGTGTAAGAGCAGCCCCGTAACTACCAGGGAAGGGCCTTCTCCAGGGCACCAGGTCAGGCTTCTGATTCCAGAATGCCCCAGGAATAGCCAATAGATGAACAGAAAGAACTATAAAATGTTTCCCTAAGGTAGTTTACTGAATTTCAGGAAGATACTTTGCAGCTAAACTTAACTGAAGGGAAGAAGGGTGGAGAGGAGTAGGGGGAGAGTAAAGCACACCTTTGAGAGCAAGTGTGGTAGCACATGCCTCTAAGTCATTATCAGGGAGGCTGAGGTTGAAGGAGCATACATTTAGCTACTCTGTGAGATTTTTGCAAGGAAAAAAAAGAACCAAGAAATTATAAGGAAAGAGTAAGTAAAGAAAAGAAAACGGAGCTGGGATGCAAAGTTCACAAGTTGTATAACTTTGTAAAAACAGCACAAACATTCTTTTGTGTATTTCTGTTTTATTTGATCAGGCTCTCCTCCTTCCAGTCCTGTAACATGTTGCTTTCTGATCTAGCACACAGTTCTTATTCTCTTCCTATGTTCCAAGAGGCACTTAGTGTTCTGGTAAAAATATCTCTTAAAATTACTTAGCATCCTGCATGCTGAGGACAGGCATGTGCCACTATGCTTGACTCAAAATCTTGTTTCATTTACCTTTACCAAAAGACTACACTCAAACACATTTGTTTTCTTCTTTGGCTAGAGTTGGAACTCAGGTATTTTGCTGTGCAAGTGATCTATCACTGAGCTCTATGTCTAGATGTACATAAATCAGTACTCATCCTCTGCTCCACCTGCTCCTAGTGCCAAGCCTAAAGCTGAGATTTCTGACACTCTTAAAGTTCATCTTCTTCCATCAGAGAGAGGAAAGAGAAACACCTTACTTAAGGTAAAGCACATGGCCTAGACTTTCCCACCCATCTTAAGCTTAAAGCATTTCACTGCAATGAAGCTGGACTTCAAGCTGCAATAACAAGGTCCAGGGAACATCTCCAAAGAGGAGGTGGAAGGAATATGAGTTGGAGGATAAGGAGGAGTACTGTGAAATGTTGTCTTCTGAATATAACATGGCAATCATATTCATGGGCAGCTATAGCTACCTGAACAAGGCTTACACAAAGTCAAGCTAGCCAAAATTCTGGCATAGATGTGGGTGGTACCCTCTAGGTCCTTCCCTTTCCTGAGGAGCTGCTGGATGAGGGAGATAATATTTTAGAGGGTGTTTGTGGGGCGGTTAGCTCACACGTGGGGGCAGTTGTGGCTCCTGTTAGAGTTGTGGATCCCGCAGCTCCGGGGAGCAGAAGCGTGGAAATTTGACTGAGTTCACTCCATGTGGTGCTAGGCGGACAATGTGGGAGAAACCTCAGTCTGAAGTCCTGCGGGGGCAGGGCTTTTGAGTGGCGGTCTCTGGGCCGAGGCAGCTGACCTAGAGGCCAGTGGTCTTTGTTCTTGGGCCCCCAGACACTGCTGAGAGCCACAGAAGAACAGAGACTTGGGGCATATGGGCTGCGCTGGCCCACAGCTGAGAGGAACAAGGGGGAGGGAAACCCTGACAGCACCTCACAGGTTGAGGCTGTACTAGCTTGGCTGGATCAAGGCTTGCTTGGTTAGCTTGTTTGAGTTGGCCAGCCTTCAGGGTGGAATGTAGAGAAGTCCTCAGCAGGAGATTAGGTGGTGGCAACTCATTAGTTAAAGGCCTTTTCCATGGTTCCCCATGACGGGGCCCCAAAGACATGAGGAAGTCCATGGTTTTAAAGTGTTCACTGTCATGGCAGAAGGTAGATGAATCTGGCTGCAACCCCTTCCTCCCCCGCCCCCATTTGTCAGGGCGGGCATAACTTAAATAGGGAAAGAATACTTAATTGGCTATGCCTTCTGGCCTTCAGGTATCTCATTAATATGGAAATCTCTCGGGGCAGAGGCCTATAGTCATGCCCTCTACCTGTGGAGAGGCTGCTAGGGGCCTTGCCTTATGTGACTGAAAGGCGTGGATCAATGAAGCCCGGAGTCTGGGAGCATGGAGAGATATGTGCTGTCCCTTGTAGGCATGGACACCTGTTGGGTCTCCGGCTATCTCTAGCCAGTGCTCTACCAAGTCATCCTTTCACGGTCCCACAGATGTTTCCATTGGAAGGTTTCCCCATGCGTCAGTGGATAGTCCTGAACTTGTGCACATCCTGGCAGCATTAACTAGGCATTGTGGGTGGTGAGGAAATAAATGAACATAGAGTTAAAAGAGGGGACATGCTGAGGATGGCATGTGGGGAGGACATACTGGGGAGGATATGTAGGCAGAGTTGGGGTTGGATACAATAAAAGTTCTTGTATGTACTATAAAATTCTCAAAAATAAAGAAAACTGTAGCTAAAAAAATAGAAGCAGAATTGTGTTGGAATGATTTAAGAGCAGGTTCAAGTCCAGCTTCTTTTCTAGTTGTGTAATATAGTATAAAATCTGTATATTTATAGTTTTGTTTTAAGGTCAGGGTCTCTTATAGCTGAGGTTGGCTTTGAACTCACTGGTTTTCTTGCTTCTATATCAAGTGTTGCAGAGCCTTCCAAACCTCATATACAGGAAAACCCAGTGCTGAGGATCAAACCTAGGACTTCTCAAGCGCTAGATAAGTGAGCACCAAGCCTTACTGAACCTCAGACTCTAAGAAAAGATATTTGTATATGGGGTGGGTGTGGTGACACACACCTGTAATGCTAGCACTCAACAGAAAGAGGCAAGAGGATTATAAATTAGAACACACACAAAATAAATAAGTATAAAATTTGAAAATAAAGAAAAAAGTTAAAAAGTTCAAGACTCCCAAAGAAAAATAAGCAAGACTTGAGTAGCACCTCACCAAAGAGGAAGTGCATTTTAACTAATTGGTTAATTAATTTAGTGTGCAAGTACACGCCCATGTGTCTGTGTATGCAGGTGCTTATGTATGTGTCAATGCATGTGCACGTGGAAGTTAGAGGACAACCTCCAGTGTTGACTCTGAGGTGCGGTCTACTCTGTTCTTCTGAGATACTTTCTCACTGGCCTAGAGATTGTCTACCTGGCTGGTGGGGGCTCCAGGTGTCTGCCTGTCCATGTGTTCCCACCCAGAGACCAGAAGCCCTTCCTATGTGATGTCCGCAACTTCTCCCTATGGTATAGCTTCTCATAGCTGACTGTGGGGGTCATGGAAATAGGACAGCAGTGAAAGGTTTCTGAGTGGTCAACATTGAACGTTAATTCAGAATCAAATGGAAAATGAATGAGGTGTTCCTGGCAGCGCTTGCCTGTGCTGGGGTGCTCACCTTCAGAGAAGCCTTCATTCTGAATACGCATGTGTGTTCTGCATGCTGCAACACTCCACAGCACTAACACATATTTAGATCTGCTACAAATCTAAACTTGTAGAGACATACAGTTTAATTATAGAAAACATTTTTAATATCTTCCTATCATTTTTCAGCACTTAAGTATCACATTGGATTATCTGTATTTTGTTGTTTGAATGCTTGATTTTTAAAACTGCTGCTTGAGTTGTTCACTTGAGCTTTGAAAGATCTACTACACAAAGTTTGGCTTGTGTTTAGGACAGAATAGTCCAGTGATTTCTGAAGTGGTACCAAATAAACTTCTGCTATTTTGAAGTTTGTGCAATACTATCCTGCATTGGCAACTTTAAAACAATTCAAAATACCAATCATGTTTAGGCAAGATCTAATGCTTTATATAAAAATAAGCAAGCAGGATGTGTAGCTCTGGCTGGTTTGAAGCTCACTGTGTAAATGAGGCTGGCCTCAAATTTGCAGTGATGATCTTTCCTGACTCCCCTGTGCTGGGCTTATCAGTGCCACCATACCTCGCCCCAATACTTAGAGGACTGTGAACTTAAATAAGTTCTTTCATTCTCTTGCTAAGTGAAATAATTTGCTGCCTATCACTTTTGCAGTTTACAATTCCAGATTTCTTGCCCCCTTCCTTAACAATTCCTGCAATTTAAAATTAAAGAGTTGATAATGAAGATCAAGTTCATATACAGAATCTGATTTAAAAATAATGTGAGCTCTTTGTTTGGCTTGGTAAACTGATGTGCAAGTCATTCAGAAAAATAAAAGTCAGAGGCTGAGTTTGGAGAAGGTCCCTGGACCTAGAGCAGCAAGCATTATGCAAAGGGAACAAGGGATCACACCTCACCAGGATGGCTTTGGACACTTCACAATTTTTAAAACTTAAATGGAGGTTATTGGACTCATCTTACTCTTACCAGTAAATATAGACACTTAAATAAAAAAAAAAGTCAGAAAGGTAATGCTGATTTCAGTTCTCCAAACCTTCTGGAGTGAGGCAGTAGCCATGAGGAGCTCCTTATGCAAGAGCAGCAGCATATTTCTCTGTCTGCTGGGATGGGTCTATGGCAATGAGGGATGTCTGGTGTTCTGTCACTAAAGCTGTAAACACATGAAATATGCTACAGTAGATCTGAAAGATAATATGTCTTAGCTTAACCGTACACTTATCTTCTAACTGTTTTTTTTAAGTTGTTTTTTAAATATCACAATTGGACACATAATTATTTTGACCTACATTTTTAGAAATAATCATATTTTGTTAGGGTTTACAAGTTGTGTTTTGTTAAAGTTTAGGAGAGTTGTTAGCAAACACAATAAGGGGCATAAAAGATGCACTACCTTGTTTTCCGGGCTATGGATGGATGACCGACAGTGGATGATGTCACTAATAAACAATTATAACATCCAACATTCCAAAAGTATTTAGTAATTTGTTTTGAAGAAATACAGCTTCCAAAAGAACAAAAAGATACTCCAAATATTTATTTGGACGGCTGCATGCCGAAGCAAAGAGAAATGCATAAAATAAAGAAATGAGTCCTAACTCCTAAAAGCATCAAATATTTTGCCAGCAAGTTAAATATGGAACAGGATTTAAACTTTTCTTTTTTTTTTTTTTTTTTTTTTTTTTTTTTTGTAAGGCGGTATGTAGGTACAGAGTACTCACGAGCATGAGTAAGCTCTGAGGAAGTTCACCTGCAGATGGATTATCTGGGTCACTGGGCACTCCCTATGGGAAGCCTATTTCTTTTGAAATGCTACAGATGGCAATGACCCTCCCAGAGTAACACATAAGAACTATATTAACTACTAAGTACATGTATGGCATGATGGTGGAAGAACCTGGCTATGTCTATCTGTATTGTAATTTCCACAATGTGTGCCCACAGTTCCTAGCCTGAGGGCTCTCTGGGCTCTCATGAGCCAGGTAGCAGCTCAAGACTGAGTCATGAGGCACTCTTCCCAGAGCAGCCTTGCTGGAGTGAATCTAACTGGAAATATTTGACCTCCCTACTCTCAGTCTTCAAAGTCTTCTGAGTTGACAAGTGTTCATACAAATATTCTAGTAAGGACTGAAGGTCAGCTTTAGTAAGAATGGGTTCATATGCCCAATTAAGCTTGTCTTATGTCTAGATATGCTTTCCAAACACCTGAACAAATAAATCTTCACTTTCACTCCAGAATCATATAATGAAATTGCATTATAACATAGGAACACAGAAAAGGAGGTATTTGCCATTAAGACTCATAGAGTAATAGAATGTTCTTATGTCTGCTCCAAGTTTATCCTACAGCAGATGTATTTATGGAATATACTTCTTCCAAGTGCATAAACTCTCAGATAGAGCTGTCACTCATGTAAAAGGTGTTACAGAAAGGGCTGATAAGACAGAGACTAGGCCAACCAGGAGAAACGGTGGTGAATGTTCATGATTTAGAATGGTCACACTGGGTGGTCATCATGCAAAGGAGAGAAGATGCTGTCAACAAATGATTCAGAATATTTCTGACTTGTAACAGGCTTTCTGTAGCAATACTAGAAGCTCAGGTGGTACTATAATTAAATAATTATCAATAATGAAGGAGTAATAGTGACTTGAAGAAAAGTAACAATGAGTTTGAGAACCCCATATTTATTATGGAATTTAATTATGTCATAGGATACTTTTTAAAAAAGGTTTCTTCCTAGATATGCTCATTGGTGAAACGGTGCTAGCCAATCTTACAGAAGTAACCAACTGTGCTGGACAGTTTTATGTCAACACAGACTAAAGTCATCTGCAAGGAGGGCGCTTCAATTAAGAGAATGCTTCCAGGGCTAGAGAGCTAGCTCAGTAGTTAAGAGCACTATTCTTGCAGAGGACTGGGTTTGATTCTCAGTACCCACATAGCAGTTCACAACTGTCTATAACTCCAGTTACAGTTGATCTGATGCCTGCTTTTGACCTCCTTGGGCACATGATGCACACAGATCCATGCAGGCAGACTACTCATACCTGCCAAATAATAAAATAAATTAAAAAAAAAAGAAAAAGAAAAAAGGAAAAAATGCTTCCATAAGATGGGCTACAGGCAACCACATAGGGTATTGATGAGTGATAGCTCTGGACTGGTCCTGGGTTCTGTAAGAAAGCAGACTGAGGAAGCCATGGGAACAAGGCAGTAAGCAGCACCCCTCCATGGCCTCCATGTGCTCCTGCCTCCTCATTCCTGTCCTGCTTGAGTTTCTGTTCTCACTGCTTTTGATGATGAAGAGTTACATAGAACTATAAGCAGACAAACCTTTTCCACCCCCAGGTGCTTTGGATATTGGTGTTTCATCACCCAACTAAGACAACAACCATCATCAAATTGGATTTGTGGCATACTCCACATTTTGCTAAGCAGATGTGTTATCAAATTGCCTAGTAACATTTATATTCACCCAGAAGACAACTGCTACATAGGCAGAAATTAAGATAGACACACGTTATGGGTCAAAGTGCTGAGCAAAGGAACTGTTGAGTGCTCTTATCTAAAGCAGACTTTTACATCACCACACCAATATTCATGGAAGAGGAGAACGTGAGTTGTGGGGTGGGGAGGAATGCTGTGAAGGGTTGTCTTCTGGACGTGACGTGACCCTTATACTTCTGAATGTACAGCAGCTATGGCTATCTGCATAGACCTGAACAAGGTACAGTCAGTAGTGAGATGAGTGAGCACTCCAGAGGGCAGCACTAATTGGACTCAGTGGGGAGAGGGAGCTCCAGGATAGGAAGGAAAAGTGTTGGGAATGTCTGAGGGCACTAGTGGAGATTTAGGGGAGCATATGATCAAGGTTCATTGTAAACATTTATGAACATGACAAATAAATTAAAAATACTTAAAGAAGAAAAAAATGTGTTCCTTCTAATGTATAGAATAAAATGATTAATGACAAAGCAAGAACCATGGTTTGAACAGTTTGTATACCATGACATTTCCCACTACCCAGGGTCCAGGGTGAGATGCCCCAGCACTTGCCACAGAACAAGATCTCATGTAGCCCAGGCTGGCTTCAAACTATGTAACTGATGATGGTTTTGAACTTCTGATTGTCCCATCTCTACCTCATTAATTCTGAGATTACAGAGGTATGCCATCACACTCAGAAAAAACATTAACACTTGACAACTTAGAACAGTTTTGTTTATTTCAACACTCAGGAAGCAGAGGCAGGTAGATATCTGTGAGTTCTAGGCCAGCTTGGTTTGTATACATAGAGTTTTAGGTCAGCCAGGGCTACCTAGTGAGACCTTGTCTCAAAGGGAAAAAAATGTTTTATGTCTTTTCATTGAGTTAGACTTTCATGTACATGCACTATTAAACAGAGATTTTTTGTTTTTATTTACAGTTTACCAAACTACAGAAAACAAATTTTCAATTACAGGGTCAAGAAGTGAAATATACATACAACTTTTAAAAATCTTTGTTTTTTGTTTTCTGTTTCCCTTTATTGTGACTTAAATGGTCAGATTCATCAGCTGGTTCTAGGATGCTGAAAGTTCTGGCCAGCCAATGAGGTAGGGCCCAGTGGGAAGACCTGGACTGATGGAAGGCTTTCCTTATGACCTAAAGTCTCTGGTTTATTCAACAGGGTAAAAACTAATTCTGAACAATTTATTGCCACAAATTTTGCAATCCTTAAGCTATCTTAACTTGAAACAATATTCAAAAAGGTAAAAATAATATTATTACCAAATGTATTAATTTCTAGAAATGAGAGGACTTTAAAAAAACTAAACTAAACACCATGACCATGACAACTCTTATAAGGCAAACATTTAATTGGGGCTGGTTTACAGACTCACAGGTTCAGTCTATTATCATCAAGGTGGGGAGCATGGCAGCATTCAGACAGGCATGGTGCTAAAAGAACTGAGAGTTCTATATCTTCATCTGAAGGCAGCCAGGAGAAGACTGGCTTCCAGGCAGCTAGAAGGAGGGTCTTAAAGCCGATGCCTACAGTGACACAGTTCCTTCAACAAGGCCCCACCTACTTCAATAAGGCCCCACCTCCTAATAGTGCGACTCCCTGGGCCAAGCATATTCAAACTACCACAATTAATATTTTTACTAGAGACATTTCACTTCATATGTGTGATATACTGTTCTTATTTGTTTTCTCTTAATTTCAACAAAATATTATTCAGAATGGTGTTTAATTATTTTGATTATCAATTACGTTTCTCTAGCAATACTGTATGGTCACTCAACTGCCAGTCTTACTTTAGAGTCCAAGTATGAGCAGTCCTGGCTTACTATCTTAAAAAATAAAAATCTGAAATAAAAGCCAAAAAGTTTGCTTTTTATTTGTTATTATATAAAGTAGATGACCTTCCAACATATTCTTACCTTCCTCTTGTAGCTTTCTGTAGAACCTTCACTCCAGACATGCTGAAGGACCTCCCTTCTAATGGTCTGTTCTTCCAGGGGATGCTGTTCAAATACACTTCCCCGAACATTCCACAGGCATCCTGCACTAGAAGGCAGGACCTGTAAAAAGCAGCATATTTATTTTCTAATTAAGAATCAAGAAGATCCCTGTATTCTTCCCCCAAACTGTCTTTTTAAAAATGTGTGTATGTCTGTGTGTGTGTATGACAGTATATACGTGAAGCTCAGCAGACAACTTGAGAGATGGTGTCTCCTCTCATCATATTGGTCCTGATAACTGAACTTAAATTGTCAGTCAGGCTCTGCAGCAGCAGCTGCCTTTGCCCTCTGAACCATCTTGCCAAACTTTGTTTTGATTTTGTACAGACAAGTATTTAGTTGACTAGCCACAAAACACAGGAGACAAAAATATTTTCAGCATGTACCCCCAGCCATTGTGGTTGAAAAGCTGATATGATGACTACCCTCCAGGGACCACGTGTCCTCTTTCCTGACTTCTGTCCTCTCCCCAAGTGGATGTTCAACAGTGTGGAGAGCTTCAGTATACAATGCTGAGAATGGTAACATGAAAGCTCACTGAGAAGTCACAAAAATAACAGACATGCATACTCCCCAAAAAGAAAGATCAGGGTCATTCTTAAATAGGGCTTCTACTGTTGTGATAAAACACTGTGACCAAATGTAACATGGAGAAGAAAGGTATTATTTCATCTTACACTTCTAGGTAACAGTCTACAATGGAAGGAAGTCAATGCAGGAACTCAAGACAAGAACCTGGAGGAAGGAACTGAGTAGAAGTCATGGAGGTACATTCCTACTGGCTTACTTCTCATGTCTTGCTCAACCTGCTTTTCTATTGAAGCTGGAATCACTTGCACAGGGATGGCACTGACCACAGTGGAACCTAATGTGTCAATCATTAATGAAGAAATATGCTACAGCCTTGCCTACAGGTCAATGTTATGGAGGCATTGGCTCAATTAAGATTCCCCCCTTCTGAGCTATGTCTAGGTTTATGTCAAGTTGACAAAAGCAGTGAGACATTGCCCTAGCTGGAAGCCATGTGGATATGATATATAGCCAGGGATGATGAGCCTCCCAATTTTAAGTTCAGAGGCCAGTATTCATAGTAGCCCATTATAAGTGAGTTTCTAATTACTTTTTACTTCCATCTTAGGTAAACAAAGATCAACTTAAAGTGACATTCTCAAAAATGATTTCATGGAGCATAAAAAAGCTGTCAATGTACATAGCTATATAAAGGAAAGCAATGAGGCAAAGGACAACACCTCTAGACCCCGGAAGCTCCATCAGAGGAACAAGAACTCTAGAGTCCTATTGAAGCCCCATGTGCAGGGCAAAAGCTCTATACTCCCTCAAGTCCTAGTTACAAGAAGAAAACCTCTGGATTCTATGATAAATCCTTAACCACAGGGGAAAAAAGTTTAGACTACCCTATGAAGCCTCATTCACAGCAAATTCTAGAGCAGTGATTCTCAGCCTTCCTAATGCTGTAACCCATTAATTTTATGGTGACCACCAACCATAAAATTACTTTCATTGCTACTTTATAACTGTAACTTTGCTACTGTTTTTTTTATCATAATGTAAATATTGGATATATGACCTTGTGGAAAGAGTTGTTGGACCACAAAGATGGAGAAATGCTTCTTTAGATTCCATTAAGAAGCCCATCCATAGAACACTCGCTTTGCAATAGAAAAAAATATAAATCCTGGAAATAAATGTGTTCATATTAAAATAATTAAAAACAAAAAAATAAGCAAGTACATGAAAAAAGGGTGAGGAACAGACCTATTGAGGGATTATGATGCTAAATTAACAGAGATGAAAGTTAATAACTTTTAAGAAAGTAAATTCACAAAAATACTAATTGACAGAAGCTATAAAAATGGACTGGCTGATTCGACAAAGTAAACAGAATTTCAGAAACTCAAGTTACATTTATTCACATAGCAAACTCACTCAATTTAGTGTGAGAAATCACTACATGCATCCATAGGGTGTGCTTACAGGATCAAGGTATATGTGGGGATACTGCCAGAGCTCAGCTTGAGAGCTCAGAAAGCAAACATGAGAAGGGCAGCAACAGTGGGCAGGACAAGGGTGAACACACTCCACTGGGGTTCTGGAGAGCAAGTGCACAGAGGACTGCAGTGACTTGATTTTTTTATTACTACTATTATTGGTTATTTTATTTGTTTATATTTCAAATGTTGTACTCCTTCCTGGTTTCCCCTCTGCAAGCCCTCTATCTCAACCCCTTCCCCCTGCCTCTATGAAGTGCTCCCCTACCCACCAACCAACTCCCACCTCACCACCCTAGCATCCCTCTATGCTAGGGCATAAAGCCTCCACAGGACCAAGGGTCTCCCTTCCCATTGATGCCCAATAAGGCCATCCTCTGCTACAAATTCAGCTGAAGCCAGGGGCCCATCCATATGTACTCTTTGGTTGGTGGTCTAGTCTCTGGGAGCTCTGGGAGGTCTGGTTAGTTGATATTGTTGTTTTTCCTATGGGGTTGCAAACCCCTTCTGTTCCTTCAGTACTTCCTGTAACTCTTCCCTTGGAGTCCCCATGCTCAGTCCGAAGGTTGGCTGGGCAGCGCTTCTTGGCATCAGCAACAGTGTCTGGGTTTGGTGTCTGCAGATAGGAGGGATTCCTAGGTGGGGCACTCTGGATGGCCGTTCTTTCAGTCTCTGCTCCACTTTTAGTCCCTGTATTTTCTTTTCCTTTCTTTTCTTTCTTTCTTTCTTTCTTTCTTTCTTTCTTTCTTTCTTTCTTTCTTTCTTTCTTTCTTATTATTATTTAAAACCTTTATTAACAGGTGCTTGCAGTTTGTTGACTTTTTCAAAAAGAAACAAGTTGTTAACTTTATTACAAATTAAAAACGAAGTTCTTAAAAAATCTCAACTTGACCAGATATGAAACAATTTAAAAACCATTGAAGGTGTATTGAGAAAAATCAGGCCTTTTTTTTTTCCCCTTAAAAAACACGTTTGGCATTACCAAAAAGAGACATCTTTAGGTAAAAATAGTAAAAACCCCATGCTGCATAGATAATGCAGATAGTTCTAATGTTATCTGGTCAACGGGCAAAAAGCAAGCACTTAAGGTCTTCAGCCCCAATCGTCGTTCACTTCTTATTGCTTCATATTCACTTCTTCTTGTTGGATGACCAAACCGGATGATGGTAGAGATGGTAAGCCGGCGTTTACTCAGCCCCGCCCTGCTCAGCCTCGGGAGCGGATGAATTCTCAGCTGGTGGATCGGCTGCTTTTGTCTCTTTGCCATCTTGTGGTTTAGGGTTCTCTGGGGTCTTTCTCGGTAAGTGAAGCTGCGGCAATACCGACGTTGAAGTGGCTGCTGACCTTGGGTCTCATCTCCTTGATTTTCTTTGTCCTCTTCATTGCCATCCTCTCTAGGCTGTCTTTGGCAAGGAAGGCCCCTGAAATGAATACTGCGGAATCATGGTCTGTAACCCCGATACATATTCTGTTTCACTGGTTTACCTTGCTCTCCTGCGCCCTGGTTGTCAGCACCCTCCATCACTTCTTGCACAGGGGGGATGGAATACTGTGGTCGATTGTGCATAGGGTCTTCGCATGTAGCAAGGTGGGACCTTAGCCTGTAATAGAGCCTGGCTGTCAGGAGTGCTTTCCGATCCCTCTTTCTTTCCCCCACTCTCACTATTCTGGTAATTTTGCTGGTAATTGCATGGAGGACCCCTACGAAGTGGATAGCGTCTATAATGGTTACGGTCTGCTGCGTATTTACTGCCTTGAACTGTAATTCCATCAGGGCCTGTAATATTTTCTGCCTCTGCACCCTTTTCTCCTTCAACATCAAACTCCACAGTCTCTCTATCTCCTACACTGTGAAGGTACTTCCTGGGGTTATTCTTCTTTATGGCAGTCTGGTGTACAAATACGTCTTCCTTGGTGTCAGTCCTGTTGATGAAACCATACCTGTTCCTTACACTGAATTATTTTACAGTTCCCAAAACCTTTGTTACGATGACTTTCTTGTTCCCCCTGGAGGGCGCCACCGATAGAGAGGCTGCCCTGGATGCCACTACCCGCGCAGCTGCCTGTGGAGCCGGGAGGCGGTGGGACTCTCAGGGCTCCCTGGGGTCCCCCCTGTATTTTCTTTAGATAGGAACAATTTGGGGTTAAAAATTTTGAGATGGGTGGGTGTGCCTATCCACTAGATATGGTCTTTACAGGTTCTATCAACCCTGTGTTGGGTATTTCGGCTAACGTCATCCCTGTTAAGTCCTTGGTACCATGTGATCATCTTATTAGATGCTGAATTCATGTTAAAAGTCTTGGAAAGATCAGAAATTCAAGGTATATACCTAAACATAATAAAAGCAATATACAGCAAACCAGTAGCCAACATCAAACTAAATGGAGAGAAATGTGAAGCAATCCCACTAAAATCAGGGACTAGACATGGCTGCCCACTCTCCCCCTACCTATTCAATATAGTACTGGAAGTTCTAGCCAGAGCAATTAGACAACAAATGGAGGTCAAAGGGATACAAATTGTAAAGGAATAAGTCAAAATATCACTATTTGCAGATGATATGATAGTATACTTAAGTGACCCCAAAACTTCCACCAGAGAACTCCTAAACCTGATAAACAATTTCAGCAAAGTGACCAGATATAAAATTAACTCAAACAAATCAGTAGCCTTCCTCTACATGAAAGATAAAAAGACTGAAAAAGAAATTAGGGAAATTACACCCTTCACAATAGTCACAAATAATATAAAATACCTTGGTGTGAATCTAACCAAGTGAAACATCTGTTTGATAAGAACTTCAAGTCGCTGAAGAAAGAAATCAAAGATCTCAGAAGATGGAAAGATCTCCAATGCTTGTGAATTTGGCAGGATTAATATAGTAAAAATGGCCATCTTGCCAACAGCAATCTACAGATGCAATGCAATCCCCATAAAAATTCCAACTCAATTTTTCACAGAGATAGAAAGAGTAATTCTCAAATTTATCTGGAATAATAAGAAACCCAGGATAGCAAAAACTATCCTCAACAATAAGAGCACTTTTAGGGTAACCCCCGTCCCTGACCTCAGGCTGTACTTCGGAGTGCAGTGACTGAGCAGAGGAAAAGCAGCATGTCCTAATACACAATGCAAGTAGACAGTGACATAAGGACGGAGCACAGAAGACCATGGTGTAACAGAGAACAGAGGAAATAATGACAAGATTCTTAAAAACAAGCAACAGATGCCAATTCTATATACTAGAATAGAAATTTAATTTATAGCTACTTTCTCAAATGTTATGGATAAAGCCAGAAGATAGGGGACTATTTTCAAAATTCTGAAAACTACCTCAGAACTATCTACCAACAAAAGTTATTTCAGGAGTGGTTATAAAATAAAGAAATTTTCAGCTTTTTTTTTTTAAGGAGTACTTTCCAATTGGTATGTAATTCAGGCTGGAATATTTGTAAATTACTAATGCCATCACAAAAATAATTTCTCAATTATATAAGTTAGAAAGAAAGAAATAATCCTGGAGAAAGTGCTGGAATTACTGGTATATACTACTATGTCTAGCTTTGGAAAGTACACTTATTATTTATATTAGTATAGCAATTATTATATTTTTATTATCTATATCTATACCCATAGAGTACATGCTGGCTTGAATTCAAGATCCTCCTCTGTCTACCTCCCAATACTTGGGATTACAGATATAAGCCACAATGCTCAGCTATTTTTGGAAACTATAACATGCTTTTGAATTCACAAATCAAACATAAAATTGTAACTAGAAAATAACCCAATACTATGATCTATTTGATAAAAGTAAATGGCAAAACTTATTGTTAGGGAAATGTAGCATTCCATATAATAAAACTGTATTTTCTATTACATTTTATTTATCTATTTTTTTTTTTTGTTTTGGTGGTAGTGGGAATTGAACCTAGGGCCTTGTATCTGCCATCTCTTGCCATTGAGCTATATCTTGTACTTTTCTATTTTATTTTGAATTAGTTTTCTATGTCATTTTCACAAATTCTACATCAAACCTCTGCAGTTCCCAATGCTTCCTGAAGCTGCTGCACCTACCTGTCCAGTCCTAAAGCAGCCCTCCTGAAGCCCTTGCTGATGCAGTGCATGTCTCAGTGACCATGCTCAGGTCAGTGCCAATCATAGACCTCTCTTCATGTCATAGTCATTTACACGCTTCTTCACTTCCCAGCTACTTTTTGTTATTTGGCCATGGTTTGTTATATGGTCCTGCATCATGCTTCTAGGCCCCTGCCCTGGGCACTGTTCTCTCTTGGTTCATGCTGGCTGGATGTGCTCTCTCTTACACTGTCCTCCTCCACATAGAACTGTGGCTCATGCCTGAAGTGGGTTTCCACAAGAGCAGTTACCTTACAGGACACAGTGAATTCCACCTACTTTTCAATGCTTCCTCTTGGTGAAACACTATCTCCAAAATCCAATGCTACCACAGGTCTCTGCAGAAAAATGCCACAATCTGCTTGCTTTTCTTGAGCCACTAGAAATACCGAGTGGAACTCAAATGGCTTCCCAGCAAAGCAGCATCCTGTCAGAGATTTAGGACCTTGCAAAAATTATCTATATGAGCTTCAATTTACTCATTTTAACATGGAGGTAACAGAAGTTAATGCAGGCAACACTGAGTTACCCACAGAGTTTAGGGCTGGGTTCAGTGGATGACACAGTGTGCAAATCTTTCTTTAGTGAGTACCATTGATATCAAAGCTTAAAAATGTTACTTTTTCTAAACATTCTTGCACATGTTCCATTAGGTCAGTTGTTGGATTTTCTAGGATTAACTTGCTTTATTAAATGATAATTTTGTTTGTCAGATATTGTGAGTATATAAAAAATACGTAAGCTGTGTATTGAACGTCTATGACCTGTCAGGCTCACTAAGTTTCCTTGTTTGTAATCATGGTATCATTTCACAATGCCAGTTTTGCTTCTTCATTTTGATTCTGTTTGTTTTCCTTTGTAACAGTGTGGACAAACATTTCTGAAAAGAAGCTGTGTCTGGCTGAGAACAAAACCTCCTATGAGTCTGTGTCTGCAGATTCTGCTGGGAATCTCAGTGCTGTGGAGAGACAGGGATTTGATAGGTTCAGAAGCTGATCGCTCTATCTTGGGTTACTTTTAGCCTTCCAGGATGCTGTTTCTTTCTACACTCTGTATCATGAAAGAATATACTAAACACCTCTTAGAAGCTGTTAACTTTAACAGAACACTAGTTTCCACTATCCAGAGAGCTGCAAATGTTACCAGAAAGCATCTTGGGCCTTTCTACACATCTCGTTGTAACCATGTCTCTGGTGCATCCACCAATATATTTTAAACTTGCCATGATTTATGACTTTCTCTGTTCTGTAGAACTATAAAAACTTTATGAAACTGATTCTACATTGGAACATTGAATTTGGTGTAACCTACATCTGTGTTCCTGGGCCATGGTCACACATAATGGCTCTAGTAGAACAAACCACTTCTTACTCTCTTTAAGATGAGTGCCCGTGCTGTGGTGGCACACACCTTGAATCCTAGCACTTGGGAGGCAGAGGCAGGTGGATCTCTGAGTTCTAGGTCAGCCTGGACTACAGAGTGAGTTCCTGGACAATCAGGATCACACAGAGAAATCCTGTCTCGAAAAACCAAGAAGATGAGAGAGACCTGTGGTTTTTATGTGGACAACAGGACCTCATATAGCCTAGGCTAGTCTTGAATTTGTTGTGTGGCTGAGAATAACCTTGAACTTTTTATCTCCTACCTCGACCCCAAGTTGCTAGGTTGTAGCATGTGCCATATGTTTGCTTAAATAATTCACCGAGTTTAAGTAAAGTTGTTTCATGAGCACAGGTTGGGGCTTATTTACTGGAGTAACTAGCTATACCATCTAAAAAATGACTTCTCTTCCTCTACCAGCGATGAACTGCCCACAGCTTCTCAGTTAGGGTGGGTCCTCATGAGGCCCTTTCTCATCCATGCTGGACCGTTGCTAGGCTCGGTTTTGTGCATGTAACCTGCAGCAGCTGTGAGTCTCGAGAATAATGGCATATCATGTCAGGAAGACAGCATTATACAGTTGTCTTAGGACTGATGCTATTGCTGTGATAAAGACACTAACCAGAAGCAACTTTGGGAAGAAGGGGTTTATTTGATCCTAGGTCTGGATGCAGAAGCTGTAGAGGAAACACTGATCATTGGCTTGCTCAACCTTCTTTTTTATATGATCCAAGACTACTTGCCGAGGGGGTAGCATCACTCCCCATAGGCTGGGCCATCCCATTTTCTTAATTACTAGTTAAGTAAATGCCCTCCAAACTTGTGTACAGGCAAGTCTTATGGAAGCTTTTTCTTAACTGACTTGTGCCAAGTTGACATGAAACTGACTAGTACACAACATTCTTCTCTATTTTCCAGCTTTTACATTCCTTCTCTGTCTCTTTGGGTAAATTTTGGGCATAGGGAGACAGATAACATAGATGGCCTGTTTAAGGAAGAACAATTAGCATTTATTTATTCTCAGTGCTTTGTTCAGGTTTAAGTTTCTGCATTAACCAATGCCTACTGCAAAAAGAAGCTTCTCTAACTAATACTGAAATCATTATTCTATGGGTATAAAACAAATATTTAGGAGACAGTTTTACAACAGGTTCATTTGATAAAGCAGTAGCTTCCACATTACCAAATATGATCTCCTTGGCAGTAAGGTTTTATAAAATACTAGATATAGCATATTAGGCATGAATTTCCTCTCCAAGAATGGACCTCAAATCCATGGAAAAATGCTTTATAATTCCGATGGTCATAGCTCTATTGTACAGTGGTACTACTGCACCAGTATTGGCGCATTTCTCCCATAGGTTGGTTCTATAGCATCAGAGGTCTACCAGTGGGTGAGAGCATTGATGACTCTTCCCCTTATCATCCTTACCCCCTGAAGCTGGGAAAGCTACCCAGCAGAGGAAGCTTCTGACTCATCCCTAGCTTAATTTTTCTATGTTGTAATGTCTTCATCAAAAAAACCCTCCTCATTTAGTTCCAGTAGACAACTATGGTGTCTCACATACGATCATATATTTAAACACCTGATTACCATGCAGTGGGCCATTGTCTGTGTATTTCATGGAAACTTTTGGAGATGGAACCTTGTTAGAGGAAGTGGCCACTAGGGGCTAAACTTTGAGAGTGTATAGCCTCACTCTACTTTCTGTATGTCGATGAATACATGACCAGTTTCTTGATTTTGTGACCTTACCTCCTTACATGCTGCCATGGCTCCCACACTGCGATGGTGTCTATCCCTTTGGAATTCTAAGCCAAAATAAATCTTTTTATTCCTAAGATGCATTTTGGTTATAGTATTTTATCACAACAGAAAGTATATATAGAACCATACTTCAAAAGATATAATGCAAATGGCTGAGAAACATTTTAAAAAAATGTTTTAAGATACAACACCAGGGAAATGCAAATTAAAGACACTTTGTGATTTTATACCTCAACCCTTGGCAGAATTGTCAGGATTTAAAAAAAAAAAAAGAAAAAGAAAGATATAAAGAAGACAGATGCTAGCATGGCTATAGTGAAAAGGGAACATTTATTCACTGTCAGAGTGCAAACTGGTAATCACTATGGAAATCAGTGTGGCGATGTCTCAAAAGGCTAAAAATAAATCTTCTATGAGATTTATACTTTTAAAAAAAAAAACCTGTTTTCAACCTAGACTGTTGCCAATAGGCTTCTATCCACAAACTGATAACAAATCCTCATTGCTGAAGACAAACCCACACTACTCACTGTGCTTGGCGAGTTTGAGCTGGAACCTACACAGAACCTTCACCACCATGTTCTAGTGTCTATACACTAGAGTACAGAAAGGTACTCTGCATGCTACTAAAAGACAAAAGTAAACACTAACCCAACCACAAAACCTTTGATCTTTAATCTTTCCTGCTGCAAAACACACTAGGGCAATGGTGGCATAGAATAACCAACCAGTAACTGATTTGACTTAAGGCCCACTCCATGAGATAAAAATCATACCTGACACTGTTTGAGTGACTAAGAATCAGAACTTAAATAACCCAGAGACCCAGTATAAAACCAAATATTACTGGTATTAAAAACAACAAAAAAAACCAAAACAATAAAATGACTACTAATAATATTCAGCTATGCTCATTTCTTAGTTATGGTTTTCATTGCAGTGAAGAGACACCATGACCAAGGCAAACTCTTATAAAACATTTAATCTTAAAATTTTAAAAAGAGGTTTAGTCCACTATCATCATGGTGGAAGGCATGGCAGCGTCTAGGCAGACATAGTACTGTAGAAGGAGCTGAGAGCTCTACATTTTGATCCATCAGTGGTAGAGGGAGACTTGTGTCACACTGGGCACTCTCACAGTATGTGCCTGCCTGCTGCCTGCCTGCCTGCCTGCCTGCCTGCCAGCCTGCCGCCTGCCTGCCTGCCTGCCTGCCTGCTGCCTGCTTGCTGCCTGCCTGCCTGCTGCCTGCTTGCTGCCTGCCTGCCTGCTGCCTGCTTGCTGCCTGCCTGCCTGCTGCCTGCCTGCGTCAGGTCTCTCCCATAGATTCCAGAGGATACTTTGCCATTATGAACCTGGTGATTCAAACTGCTCAATGCAGGCACAATGGTTTATGATTGTCACTCAGGGTACTCTGTGAGTGTGTGTTCCAAGACAAGGAGTTTCAACAATTTTAGTTCCAGGATATATATATATATATATATATATATATATATATATATATATATATATATATTTATACGTGTGTGTGTGTGTGTGTGTATTTAGAGTAGGCTGAAGTTCAGATAACAACACCTGAAATTCCAGAAGAGATGCTGTACATTGTGTGGTTATGTCCTAGAAGACAACAAGCAAGCATAGCACCATCTTTAGAAAGCTGTGAGATACTGGGGCAAGCTATGAGAGGTGTGTGTCAGAAGATTTGACACTTTAGAGTTGTGCTATGAATTAGTGTGATGTAGTGTTCATAACAATCCTCCACTTTGGGAAGCAGACTGAGGTTTGTCCATTAGCTGCCCTTCCACTGGTAAGGTAAACATGCACACTGATTCACATCAAGAGAGCTCTCAGAACTGTTTGTGAGTACTTGTGACGAAGGAGAACTGGATTTATTCTATCAGACAACTCACCATTCTGTGCTTGCAATAACATTCCAATAAGTAAATTCCACTCTTAAAAGTACTGAGGCATAAAACAAACACCCTTAACCAAACAGGTTCCCATGTCTCTGGCTGTTATCATGTGGAACAGAGAAGCCTGCAAGGCCTGGGGAAGGGACTTAATTTTTGTGTTCTGTGGCTAACAAACAACTCCACTGGCTCATGTTAATCCTTACTCCCACACAGTCCAGGTGACTTTAATTTGCTTAACACCAGCTGAGTTCGTTTTCCAAACTCAAAAAAATCTTAATTTCAGTTATCCAACTAGACAATCTGAATTGCTAGTGATAGTCCTGTATTTGACTTCATCTTTATATGCAAGCAAAGAGGGAGAGATATGAAAGCAGTGTAAAGCTTCTGTCTGAACCAACCTGTGATGATGGGTTTTATGGCAGCAATCTATCCCTTAGTTACTGTAGTTTTATTTGTAATGTAAGTTTTTGCTAAAAAAAATTTGTTTTTACAAAAAATAACTTGAAATGCAGTAAGTACCTACTTGCTCTATCCAAGCTAGTCGCTCAGTTCTGTGGGGTGCTGGGCTAGGAGAAGCAGCTGGGAACCTGGTTGAGCAAGTCTTGAACCCTAGACCATTATCTGGACAGCAGGTGTTCAGTTTTTGCCCCCAGGCCCTGGTTCTTTTTATTCAGCTTCGGCCCTTCACAGCCCCTCCCAAAGAGAGGTCTATGACCATCAGTCACGAGGAACAGTACCTCAGGCTCTCCCACATGTAGATGAGGTATCTCCAAGCTCTCAGACCAAGCCAATAGGTGTTATCTGCTGCCAGACCCTAACCCACCCTGAAACTGTATATAAGGGCTCTATTCTGGAGAAGTAAAGGTGTGTTCGAGAATCATCCTGGTGTCCAAGAGTCTCTGCCACAAGAGCTGTAACACTAGAGCTATAACACTTGGGGAGAGAGCTGCTCTCCCGTAACCTTCCTGGGGGACCAAGCTGCTTCCTTGCCAGCTTCCTATCGGCCCAGCTCAGGCTAGCTCAGCGCTGAGAAACAGGTGCAGCACCTGGGAGTGACCTAGCGACGGAGACTCGAGACTCGGGCAGAGGCAGCAGTGGGGGCAGGCAATCTCTCCTCCCTGCTTGCGCTCTGTACCCTTTGGCCCAGACCTCTCACACCAGGCCTGGCCGGAGACCATTAGACAGTGGAGATGCAGGCAGAGGTGGTGGCAGAGAGGGTAGCAGACCCTCCCTGCTCTCACTCTGTCCTCAGCCAGGAGATCATCATGGGACACCCTCCAGAACCGGGGACCCACTCAGTTCCACCTAGGAAGAAGCACAGCACTCTGGAGACACAGTCCCAGTGGTAAACACAGAGGCATCAGCCTCTAATCCCACAGCCAAGGCGGAGATCATGATCTGAAGCCACGGTGGGCTATATACAATAAGTCCAAAGCTACTCTGTGATACATAGTGAGACCCTGTCTCAAAACCAAAAAAACCCAAAAAACAAAACAAAAAAAACAAAAACAAAGAGAAAGCAGATGATGTCTGTGAACTCATATTACCCTTTTCAGAAACACAAAAACAACACACATAAAAGAGGTCTAACATGCTGGACATATAAAGGTTTATTATATAGTTAATATTTGCCTTTGAAAAATGTTTTCCCTCCTGTGTATGTATATGTCTGCACACACACACACATATTTACATGCACTGGTGACTGAACTCAAGGCTTCATGTGTAGAAATCAAGCATCCAGTCAAAGTTATACCCAGACCCTGAAAAGTTTTTTATTTCTTGCCTTTATCAGCTTCATTGTAGAATGATTTAAAAATTGGCCGGGCGGTGGTGGCACACGCCTTTAATCCCAGCACTTGGGAGGCAGAGGCAGATGGGTTTCTGAGTTCGAGGCCAGCCTGGTCTACAGAGTGAGTTCCAGGACAGCCAGGGCTACACAGAGAAACCCTGTCTTGAAAAACCAAAAAAAAAAAAAAAAACATATAATAAAAAACAAAAACTATAAAATGAATTGTCTAAGGATAAAAGCTAGATTTGTAGAGAGGGATTTAAAGTCTATAATTCCTCTGAGAATTACAACCTCTCCATTCTAAACTAACTTCTTTCTTTCATTCAGTGGTACAATTTCACTGTTCCACAGAGAGGGAGCAAGGGAAACTGCGGACGTGTGTGTCAGCACATGTACATTTGCCAAGAAGGAAGATTAAGTGACCATGTGGGTGTTTACGCTGAGATCGGAACAGTTCTTAGCAGTCCACCAAGAATTCCGGGAATCAAGACAGGCTGGCTATTCTATTCTAGGTCACTGTCAGAGGCTGCAGTCTCTGAGGATCTACAAGATCTTATTCTCTACTTCACAACCTTTTACTAAGCATCAACTCAAGAACAAGGGAGAGGGGATTGGAGTATGAAGTATAAAAGAAAAAAGCAAGAGACAGAGAAGGGAAGGGTGGAAGCAGGAAGAGCCAGGAGAGGCTTGACCCAGATGAGAGGAGCTCCCCAGAAGGCAGGAGGAGGGCTGCTTCCCTGCAGCTGGGAACTAGACACAGGACACTGTGTTCCCTTTTCTCAAAAAACAACCAGGCATGGGATCTTAAAGTAAACACTTAATCCTGCTGTTTATCTTTTTAACATGAAGAGATGTTAACAGCACGTCTTTTGCTATACAGAAATGTTTCTTATTCATTTAAAAACCCCATTTTTCCTGCTAAAACAGGACAGGAGTTCTCTTGTTCTCTCTCTCCCCCTCTCTCCTTTCCTTTCTTTCTACCTCTCTATGTTCTAAAATAAGGCCTCCCTATATATCCCAGGCTTGCCTCAAACTTGAAGCTCATTGTTACAGTTTCCTAAGTACTGACATTACAGGCATGTGCCACTATGCTTGGTAAGAACTTTCCAGTATCCCTGGACAGGAACAAATAATAACCTTTCCTTGCTAAATATGTAGTTCATATGGTTTTTATACCCTGTAGGATCCTGTATCCACTGCCACTGTCACAACATTAAGCAGTTCCTATGAGATTACAGATGACCTTGCTCATCTCTTATCAGCTATCCCAGAAATGATAGTCTGTCTTGACTCAGGCAAACAATTTCTGGAAGGGTAGATTGTAGGTGAGACAGTTGTAGACTATAACAATTTCCTCATTCCCAAGTCTCTCATCCTGCCTTGATGAAGGGTCACAGTCATTGTTTCCCCCTGCAGAGCCTTCAGTTTGTAGCCTAATAGAGGATGTCCCAAGCTATGTGCATTAATAAACAGTCCTGTCTGCTGAAGGTCAGACTTCTGTCTCTGCTGCTTCAGAAACTAAAAGGTTCTTCATTGGGTGGGGCGGGGGGGGTAATAGGGATATAGAGGTCAACTTGTGAAGGAGAGTGAGCACTACAGGCACTGCCTCCACAAAGAGTCCTGATCTGTATTATATGACATTAGATCTAAGATGGCTCCTGAACACTGGTGAGATGATTTAATTCTGGAGACTCTGGAGCTCCAACAACAGCCCTGCTTGCTGTTGTTTCAGTTCATCAAGTGTTCACGAGTAAAAAGAAGAGAAAAAGATGTTTGGCGATATCCTGATGATGAAGATTGGACTTGCCCCAAGAAATTCAATGCCTCTAATCAACAGGAATTAGTCTATTTTGTTGGCTGAAATAGAGCTATTCACCCTTTCTCCCCTAATCTCTGTCTTCTACCTACTGTGGGGAGGGAGGGTGTTGGAAGGGATTAGGGTGCAACAAGGGTTGGAAGGTTGGTAGAGGTTTTAAGAACCTAATAAAATTGTAAAAAAAAAAAAAGGTATGTTAGCAAGACTGATCTAATGTAATGGTTTATAAATCATCTCATTTATGAAGTACACATATATACTCTATCCTCTCTGACTCTATCAAATGAAAACAACTTTAGTAAAATGCACACTTACAAGCCTTGCACCCAGTATTAATGAAAACCTTTTCAAGTTATTATACAATTCTATAAACAGCTGTTCTAAAAACAAAATTACTGAAATCTGTTAAATGGCTTTAATGTACTTTAAATATATTATTTTTAATATTAAACCATATGCAGTTTCCTTTGCCAGAGACAGTAAGTAGCTAAGCAGCCACAGTTAGATGGCAACTCTCTTCTTTCTAGGAAGGTTGGTTCCAGGTGTGAATTTGCTTCAGTCTGCTTCCTTCAATCTGTAAGATGCCTGCCATATCTGTAGAACATGCCTCCCAACTTCCTCCCCACTGGAGTACTCTCAGCTGGTATTACTCATGCTTACACTGGACACGCTCAGATCGGTTTCACTATGGAGTGCCCTATGAGCAGATTGGGCAAGTCTCCTCCCCTAGTAGCTCTAACACTGACCTTTCTTCCTGCCAACCTTCTGGAGGCCATGAGCTTTACTTACATCTTTTACTTACGTCAATCACTTTTTTAAAAATTAAAGAAAATATTGAAACATCTTCAAATTTCTCCCCTAAATTAGTCCAGAAAAGTTCTTCCTGAAGTCTCTTTCTCTCCAAGAATGTTTATGTCTGTTCCATATAAATGAGAACTTCCCATACAGTCTTGGTGGGCACTGACATCTCTAACCCCATTTGTGTCACTTTGCTGTTCATGGCCTCTAGAGCTTCAGGGGGCATCTTGTCAGTATGTCTGTCTCCTCTGCACATGTTAGAGCCCCTCATCATCTTTCATTCACTTCTCATGACTGCCATTATTTTTCTCAGGCACATGATCATCCCAATTTCTTTTCTTGTGCCTGAGTTACAGTGATCCACTGAGTGTGCAAGAACTTTACACATGCAATGGGCATTATCTACCATATCCCTGTGGAAGTGTCATGCAGTTCAGGGAGGTGTCATACTATATTTAGAATAGATAACATATTTGGTCATCAAATGATCATAATGTTTTAAAATTATCTTAACATATCATTTTGAGGCATTTTATTCCACCAGGAAGACAGATTAAAAAATTAAACAACAAAATAACTAGTTAGGGTACAGTCCTATATCAGCTCTGCTGCTCACTCCTAACCCTGGAACACTGGTGGAAAACCTTGGTGTTTTCTGGAGTGTGGGTTGAGACTGTGGATTCTCCCTCACTCATTCTCTTTATCAGCTTTCTTTCTTCTCCACTTCTTTTGGGAGGGGATCATAGGATGGAAGTCAACCTTTGAGTTAGACTTAGTTCTAAAAGGCCGGGTAGACTTCCTACTGCAAATCAGAAATGACCCAGATGCTTCTAGCTTAACCACAAAATGTTTGCCTCTAAGACAGTTGCTGATCTATGGTCCTGCCATTAGGGAAAGCAGCAGTTCAGTGTGTAGACTGTCAGATGATGCTCTGAACCAGTGACAACACCTAAGGTAGCATATGTGACACAGAGGACTGACATTTTTGAAGAATATAAGGCAGTTATATACAAAATGAGTTCCTAATTTTCTTAAGACCTGGCTAATGTGTCACTGGTAGAGATACTGTGCAAGTGATGTTATACTTCCAATTGCATTCTAAGTTGACATATTTCAAATCTTCCCATTACTGATAGTGCTGTTACTTAAGACTAGATGCCTGGCAGGTTTTCAAATGGTAAATTTGTATACCACCTCCTTTATAGAGAAAAAAACCCAGGACTGTGTATATGCAAGGAAAGCTTTATTTCCACTTTTTAATTTTGGCATTACTGGAGAGTCAACATAGGGCATCCTCATATGTGCTAGGCAAACACTCTACCACTCAGTAACATCTGCCATCCTCTCACTCTTTTGAAATAAAAAATGTATAGGAGATAATGTGGATATAGACAGACATACCATTAATTTTTAAAGTATTCTTTTTCTTCAAAGTTCAGACAATAGACCCTTGCAGACTGTGCTACAATCCATAATAATTATTATTATTCTGATGTTCAAACTGTCCAAAGTATGGCTAATGTGAGCCATTTTAACCTAGTTCTTGTATCCTTTAAGTCCTTTTCTTCTGCCTTTTCTTTTCACATGTCTCTCTCCTTCTGTGTTCTCACATATGTGTGAGTGTCCATGCACGTGTGTGTAGGTCCAAGATTGATATTAGAAGTCTTTGATGATCCTCCACCTTATTCATTTGGGGAAGAATCATTTCTTTGGCTACTTTTGCTAGCTAGCTTATTCTGGGATACCCTGTCTCTGCCTTCCGAGTGGTACTATCATGCCAACTCGGCATTTCCATGGGTACTGGGGACCTGAACTCTACTCAGGCACTTTACTCAGGAAGCAATCTTCTCAGCCCCTCTGGGACAGGGTCACACACTGTAGCACATGTTGATCGCAAACATGCAATAGTCTTCCTGCCTCAACTTAATGGGATAGTGGGCATGAGCTATCATGCCTGGATTTGGGGGACAAAGTTTCACTAGACAAAACTGGCCTCAAACTTCCTCTCTAGTAATACTGGTGTTAAGGTCGTTATCCTCCTGACTCACTATTGAATGCTTAGATTACAGGCATAAGTCATCATGTCTGGCTCTTTTTCTTATCATTTTTATTTTAAATATGCTTTCAGTTGAAATATGGTTACATCACTGCCCTCCCCCCTCCACAACCCTCACTGCATATAGAAATACACATAAATATAAATTTGTTAACCCATTATTTTTGTTTGTGTGTAGACAGTCTCAGGGTTAATGACTCTGTATTGGACAACCAATAAGGAGTCTCATTCCTAGGAAAGGTTAATTCTCCTTCTTCCAGCAATTCTCTTTGCCCGTACTTCATTGTCTAAGGGTCAGACCCTAAAAATCTCCTCCTTTATATGTTAAATGTTTATTGACATTGAAATTGTTCCAATCTTGTTTATGCAGCCATTTGTGGGAGGCACTGTTACACAGCAGACTCTCTAGTATTCTGACTTTTATAATCTCCCTGCCATCCCTCCCTTGATGTTCCCCGAGCCATAGATGCAGGGACCACGATGAAGATGTGCAAGTTGGGGTTGGGTTCTACACACTCTGTTGGTTTCTACCTTGTATCTAGTTGTGGTTTTCTCCAATGGTCTCTGTTGTAAGGGGGTGGGGAGCTTCTCTGATGAGAGGTGGTAACTACACTTATCCAGAAAAGATAGGCTAATAACCACCTTTTCCTTTTGTTATTGCCAATATTCCATGCTCAATGCTCATTTTATATTTTCTCTTATCCAAATGTAGAACCAGACACGTTGCAAAGGAGCCCTGGGTATATGGTTGCTAGCTGTAGTTTATCTCTGGTCTAGAACTCTTTAAGTAGATAAAGCTGGGCAAAGCGTTCACATATACTCTCATACATATCAATACACAATTACTTCTGTATGTTCCCATCCCACCCATCTATCTGTTTTGAAAACCATGAGATGCAGACTACCTCTAATTCTAACTAAATAATTTTATTTTTATTTTTATCCTCTCTGTATTTGTGACTGAAATTCAACGTGCCTAAAATGAAGTATTATCTTCTCAGAACTCTCCAGTTCAGTTTTCTCTTGGATCTCTCATCCCATTTAATTCAGCAGCACTATTGTGCTAACCAAGCATTAGAGTTCTTCTATACCCTTCTTTCCTGTACCATTCATCACTGATAAATCATTGTATCTTCTAATTGTTACAACATGGACCAACCTTTTACTTATCAGCTTGCCCTCATAAAGGAATAAGATTTCTTTCCTCCTCTGTTAGTATTCATAACTAGTTTCTCCAGTGTTCCAAAATTTCTAATAGCCATGTAAGACACAAAGAATAAAATTCAAGGGCCTTACTATACTGTTTCAGTTTTTATGACTGAATTTCAATGCTACCCATTCTATACACTATATATTATTCTACATTCTGGCATCCTAGCTCTAATCACACCTCCACCCCAGACCTCCCAAACCTGTTGTCTCCTGCCATGATCTTCCCACACACTTGCATGACTGGCTTATTCATCTCCTTTATTATTTAGCATTTTTCCTCAGTGAGACTGTGTAGTTGATTTTTAAGTAAAATTGAGTGGTGACTTAATCTAATAGTTACAAGTATCTTTAAGTCTTTCTTTCCTATGAATCCCTAAGAACTGTACAAATTTATGCTTAAAACCATCCCTGATTCTCTTTACTCCCTATTGCTTCCCCTTTAGTACTTTAAGCAAGGACATCTTCCTGACAAATTGGATTCCTGAACAGCCTGGCTTGTTTCTGGTCCCACTCTTGCACTTGTACATTTCATCTGGTCTTCAGAAGCCTCTTTGAAGAAGAATCTCTTCAAAGTTCAAATCAGATACCAGCCATTGAATTCTGAAAACCTTGAAGGTGCCTCATCATCTGTAGAACAAAAGCCCAAATTCCTGTCTTGCCTTCCTCTATGCCATTCTGTCTTGGCTTCCTAGAACTACCACATTCCTGGCACATAAACCAGAATAAGCTTTTGGAACATACTATGGACATTAATACCTGTAGTTGTCAGGCTCTATGTCTGGGATGTGTGCTTTCTGGAGTTTCTCATGGCTGCTCTACTTTGCAATTAGGCCCTAGCTACAGGGCTTCTTAAGCTTTCCTGACTGATATTTCCAGGTGACTATGGCCCCTTCCATATATTATTCCACATGACTTTTTTTTTTTAACATGGTATTAGTTAATGTTCTATATGAGTTCAACTTTTACCATGGCCAGACTATTTTTTAAGAGCTTTGTGGAAGTTGTCTCATTAGCATATATCAGCTCCATTGCACAGATGGCAAAAGTGAGGCTTCAAATAGTTATTATTTCCAAATTCACATAAACACATGCTATCTCATTGCATATCTCTGCCGCACTTAAAGAAAACTTTCGAGTATGCCTTATTTCTTGTTCTTTGCTCTATATACTTAACCCTACAACATAAAATACCATGTAAGTACTTAGAAAAAAATGTAACATGATCATCCCCCATCCTGGGAATATTCTCTCCCTGAAAACCCTTTGTGTTATAGTAGTACAGTGTTGATGATAATCTAAGGTGGGAGAGAAAGAGAGTAAAAGAGGAGGAGGGGAGAGGAGGGGAGGAGAGGGGAGGGGAGAGGGGGAAGGGGAGGGGAGAGGAGGGGAGGGGAAGGGTGGGGAGGGGAGAGGAGAGGAGAGGAGAGGAGAGGAGAGGAGAGGAGAGGAGAGGAGAGGAGAGGAGAGAGATCTTTATCTTCCATTTGAGGTTTATGCTATTTAGTCTTCTGATCCAAATCTTCTTGCTAGGTGTGTACTTGAAACCTGTGATCCTTATGGCTTTTCCTCATTGGTTATTCTCAGAGGACTGGCTTAATGGCTGTGTATCCAAGCATAACTGTGAGGTACAATCATTGCTATAGACCACTAACTAGCTCTCTGTCCCAACTGTTAGCCAGGACAGACTGAAGTTTGTGTCCTCAGGTTCCACAAATGGGAACACCACACTCTAAACCTTTGTCGACACAGTGCTAGGATTTAAACACTAATTAAAAGCATCTATCTGTCACTAACTCTGATGAATGGCCTCAAAAGAAGTTTATATAGTTTAACAGAACATATCACTGGGGTAAAAAAAGCAAATCATTATTGAGTGGGAAGTATATGTTGCTATACAAGGTTATAAGGTACACAGACAGATTTTAACTTCCCTGGTATAGGAAGGAATATCTTTCTAATGGAACAACATCATTAATATTAGAGCTCATACAATTCCATGTTTTCTAATACAAATACTTTTTTGTTGTATAATACACACAGAAAATATTCTATGAATGAAAGAATTTCAGCTTTGTCTAGCATACAAAGTTCACAGTTACAGACTTATAAAGAAAAATAATATAAGAAACGGAATATTGTAACTATAAATCACTCAGATGTTAGTATTTTCTATTAAAGTAAGTAGTTATGGATGACAGGCTGGATTTGGTTAAAATACTATGTATATATGTGTCTCATGTATGTATGTGCCTGGTGGCTGCAGAGGTTAAAGAAGGTGTGAGATCCCCTGGAATTGGAGTGATTCATGTTTGTGAACCACATGTGGGTGCTGGAAACTGAACCTGGGTCCACTGCAAGAGCAAGAAGGATTCTTAACTACTAAATTATCTCTCCAAGAAATAAAGTTCTAAAATACTGAGATAGGATCTGACTGTGTAATCCTGGTTGGCCTAAAACACCCTATGTAGATCAGACTGGCCAGGGTTTACTGCCTATCTGTGCCTCCAGAATCCTGGGATTAAAGATGTGTACCAACACTCCCAGCGTACATTCAATTTAAAAAGTGAAGTGTGTTTGTGCTGTTAGCATTTTTAGACCTTTATAAATCATTACAGTATTCTATGTGTTTAAGATGTTGGTTGCAAAGACTGGTACAACAGCAATAGTTTTTAATATAGTAGAATAAATAAAAAATTCTAGATTAACTTCAGAAGATTGCATATGCCACAGTTCATGTGTATGAATAAAGGATCTATTCTAAGAGCTTTAAAAGTTCCCAAATTTGAAAAAAAAATTAGTATTTCTACATATTTTGTCTTTTTACCAAATTGCTTAATTTATTTACTTATTTGAGTAGATTTATTAAGGAAAAGAATATCAGAGAGTGGGAGCAGCTACAAGGAAGGAATACCTCAAACTGAAGTTTTTACAAAAATTTCCCATATAATAGGACAATTCAGATTTTTTTTTAGCTGTTGCTAAAGTACTGTCTTTTATTAATGACATTAAAAATATTTTTTGATGTATATAGGTGTTTTGCCTGCATATATGTATGCACACAAGTTTGCTTGATGTTGAATTATTTAAAATCGGCCTCTGGTCAAGCCGACTATCTAACCTGTGGGTGGCTCTGCCTAGCTCAGCCACCATGTTTCTTGGTTAGAGGCCATGTGCACGCCGCAGCTGGGAACAGCCAGCCAGAAACACCAGCCCTGCCACCCACAAGATGCCAGCGTGGGAGACGGCTCTGCCAATCTTCCACGCTGTCTCTGCAAGGCTGGGCACTGCCCAGACCATCCTGCCATCCACATGGGCCCAGTAGAAAGATGAGACTCTAATGCTTAAAGATTAATCAAAGGCTTATATATTTGGTAATGATCAGTAACAAGATACCCATACAATCAGAAGTGTAACTCAATACCCAACCTAGATATACCAACTACCTTTGACTGCTACAGACACATGAACATCTGCTTCCATCCCCCCTCCCTCCTAGCTCTTCCTCTTCCTTTTCTTCCCCTCCTCCTTACTCCTCCTCTTCCTCTCCTAACTCTTCCCACATTAGCTCCTCCTATAGCTTAATGACTATGGAGGCCAGAAGAGGGCATTTGGTCCCCTGGAACTTGAATTACAGATGGTTGTGAGCCACCAGCTGGGTTCTAGAAATCAAACCAAATCCTCTTGATTAACCAGTGACTATGAGTAAGCACTGAATCATCTGTCTAGCTCACATAATTTTTTTTTAAATAGAAACTACCACTACACAAGCTACTGTTCATAGCAAGCCATACAGAACACCAGGAACCTGTCTCACCTTATATTTGTTGATGACCTTAGAGCAAGCATGTGTCAAATTTTTACCCTAGTAAGTCACTGTTGCTCACCTACCATGTCCCTTAAAAGAAATTATGGTCATGCATGAAAACTGGGTCCAAGACAGGAGTAAGGTTCTGAATAGACCTGTGGACAGTCAGAGATCATTAGGGTTAGGCTAGAACCCATTGCCTTAAGAGTATTTCTTAACACTCTTTCTGCTTTCTACCCAACCTACTAGAAAGTATTACATTTCCGTTTGCCTCTGACTTGTCTCCCGGGGTCTTAGATACACTGAGCTGGGAGAAGGTGTTACCTTCTGGGCTTGAGTGCTCAGTGGTGGCCATGTGGTCAGTCTTCCTTTGGAGTATCCTCAACTGAGGCTTATTCTCACTTCATTAGAGTGTGGCAGTTTGAATATGAATGGTCTTCATATATTCATATGTTTGGATGCTTATTTCCCAGTTTGTAGGACTGGTAATGATTGAGAGTTTGGCCTTGTTGGAGGAGATCTATCATGGGGTGGGCTTTGAGGCTTCAGAAGCATGGCATTCCAGTTTCTCTGCTATCTACCTTTGGATTATGATGTAAACTCTCAGCTGCTGCTCCAGCACCATGTCTGCCTGCCTGCTACCATGCTCCCACCCTGATGGCCATTACTCACCCTCTGAAACTGTAAGCAAGCCCACAATTAAGTGTTCTGTTGTTGATTTGTAAACTGCCTTGGTCATGGTGTTTTGTTACAGCCATAGTAAGTAACTAAGACAGAGAGAGGTAAGTACCCAACAACAGCCTCCAATCACATGTGACATAACTTTTACTTAACAAGTTCTAAGAACTAGTAAGCTCTTTGTTCTTTCTTCTTCTCTTAAACAATAATAATTAATATTAATAAATAACACAATAAATATAATTATTATAATTGTGCATGGGGGAGGGGAAGGAGAGGTATGATCTGTGCATCATAGAAGTCAAAGGACAACTTTATAAAGTCAGTTCTCACCTTTACACAGGTTCTTGGGATTGAACTTGGGTCATTGGTTTAAAGCTGCTCAGTTTGTATGGCAAGTACCTTTATCCTCCGAGTCATTTTGCTGGTCCTATTTCTCTTAACAATTCCATTGCTAGTATATACTGCAATGACTGTACGCTTTACAAATGTCTCAAGAAAATTTGCTGATGAATTGTGCTCCACAAAAGAAGAAATAAATTTATGACTAATCTTACAAAATACATACATAAGTATTAAAAACAAGTCATGCATTAGAACAGCAAGTAGAACACAGGAAAATAAAAATTGATTTTGTTTGTTTATTAAGAGTATAATATCTGAAAAATGTTTAAAATGCATAACTACTTCTTGTATTTAATTAAATTTCCCTTTAAATCTTAGTTCAAATCACATCACAAAAATTCAGGTTTTGTTTGTTTTTGTTTTTCCAGCCAGGGTTCTCTGTGTAGCCATGGCTGTCCTGGAACTCACTTGCAGACCAGGCTGGCCTCACACTCACCACCTCCCTGCTCTAACAGTCAGTGTTACTACTACTAAGTAATACATAGAGACTTTTAGATTTTGGAGAACTCTAAATAGAAGACATTGATAATAATAATTAATGAATGAAATTTTATGCTCATAAAGATTTGTTGATATCATCCACTGTTTTCCAGACTTTTATCTCTGTCTCTATCAAGTTCTTTCTGATTCTTTTGGCAAATATGAAAGAGCTCTGTCATCTTCTATGGTACTTCCAGCACTCCAGAGGCTGAACAACAGACACTGCTGCTGGAGTTCCCTGGTGATTTGGAACCTGTCAATCTGAACCATAGGCTGTGGTGCTCCTCTTGCTAGTCAAACGGAGCAAGGTCCAAGGCCAGATAAATAAGGCATTCAGTTTGTGAATTCAACTTGTGACCCCCCCCTTCCACTGAGTGGTCTAGAGACAGAAGCAGTAACAATAGTATTCATTCCCTGGGGTCAGCTATGGCTTGGGGTACAAAAGAATTCTGGCCACAGAAAAGATAGTTCCTACAGTGGCCTGGCTACTTGGTATTGCTTAGAAATTCCATTTTCCCAATGATTCTACAACCCGCTTAAATCTTTTTAAGTTGCAGGGAGGCAAGTTCATTATTATCAAACCTGACATATACATAATGTACTCAATGAATGAGAAGTCTCCGGTAGGGAAACTCTATGCACCTTACCCTGAACATCTCACCACACACATTTAAAGGGCAAAATACAAAATGAATGCAATAAGACATGCCTGTCTATAAATATATCTCCCCCCGACTATGGCATAAACTTTAATGTAATGTGGCCATTTTTGTAAAAGAGGGGGTTCTGATCTCAAAACAACATTTTATTTATAGGTCTTTTATATACAATTTGTAATCATATCTGATAGAAAGACTATCTTTAGTGAGAGATGGCTTAGTGGGTAAAGTTCTTGCTATACATGAGGACTTGAATTAAGATCCCTAGCACTTATGTGAAAAACCCAGTGTGGCAGTATAGCCTGTAAGGCCAGCGCTCCAGTTAGGGGAAACAGGCTGGACTGGCTAATTTTATGTCAACCTGATGCAAGCTATAGTCATTTAAGAAGAGGGAACCTCGAATCAGAAAATTCCCCTGTCAGACTGGTCTTTGAGTAAGCCTGTGGTACATTTCCTTGATTGGTGTGGGAGGATCTAGCACACTGTGGGTGGTACAACAATGGTGGTCCTGGGAGATATAAGAAAGCAGGCTGAGCAAGTCATGAGGAATAAACAAGTCAGTAGGTTGAATTGTTCCACAGTCATATCAGCTCCTGCCTCCAAGTTGCTGCATTGAGTTACTGCCCTGAGTTCCCTCAGTGATACATTACAAGCTATAAATATATGTAATAGCTTCATGGTACTTTCTGGACATCTAGTCTAACAAACGTATGAGCTTCAGCTACTGTGAGAGACCTTGTCTCAAAACCTAAGTTTTGTGTGTAGTATATGTGTGTGTTGGTAGGGTCTCTATAGTAAGCTCCAAGCTACTCAACAATATAACAACAAAGGCAGATACCCCCACACTTGCACATCCATGTGAACCTCACACAAATGTAGCTTAGTTTTATAGGATTCAAAAGGTAAATAAAACATTCAACCTCACATGTACACATACATTCATATACCACACAAGTGTGTGCCACACACAGATACATCTTTAGCTTTACAGGGTTCACAAGGTAAACATGACATGCCTACATTTACTCAGTACTGTATGGTAAGTAGAAAACATAAGGCATAATAAAATATATATATATATATATATATATATGTATATATATATATATATATATATATGTGTGTGTGTGTGTGTGTGTGTGTGTATACATATATACACACATACATATTGTTTGATCATGATGAAGAAAGCAATTAGTAAAAAGAATCTCTTTATTTGACCACTGCCATGCGTGCTTCCTATGTGAGGGTTGCAAACATGAATAAAATGTGTTTCCTAAGTTGATGAAATTCAGATATCTGTGAGTTCCACAGAGATCAAGTAAGATGACTTTTGAAAGTAACTCACGCCCTTCTGCCCCTGCCTGGTCCTCTGGGCTGGAGCAGACACAGAGTCGGTCTGCTCCTGTCCTGTGGAGAAACTGAATCCTGAGTCATCCAGGAGCCACTGCACTCAGAGCAGCTGGTAAGAACTCCATCTCACTCCCTAAACCCCAGAGATAGATCGGGGAGCCAGGGACATCCAGGGCACAGCAGCTACCCAAACCCCGCCCCTCCGGAATTCCACTTCCCTTCTGCCCCTGCCTGGTCCTCTGGACTGGAGCAGACACAGAGTTGGTCTGCTCCTGTCCTGTGGAGAAACTGAATCCTGAGTCATCCAGGA
>NW_021604750.1:347335-429301 GCF_004785775.1 Grammomys surdaster | reverse complement strand
AAACTGAATCCTGAGTCATCCAGGAGCCACTGCACTCAGAGCAGCTGACACAGAGTCGGTCTGCTCCTGTCCTGTTGAGAAAATGAATCCTGAGTCATCCAGGAGCCACTGCACTCAGAGTAGCTGGAGCCACTGCACTCAGAGCAGCTGAAACTGAATCCTGAGTCATCGAGGACCCACAGTACTCAGAGCAGAAGGATTTCCAGATCCAAGAGGTGGCCTGAGTCCCAGGAGTTCTTCCACCCAGGAGATTAGGAACATAAGACCACAGAGACCTCTGGACTCTGAGGAGCTCTGCAATAAGCAAGATAACTGGAAATACAGACTCCAGTTTTACACAGTGAGGGCAGGTACCACTAGAGTTAACCAGATGGCGAAAGGCAAGCGCAAGAACATAAGCAACAGAAACCAAAGTTTCTTGGCATCATCAGTGCCCAATTCTCCCAATATAGCAAGCCCTGAACACCCCATCACACCTGAAAAGCAGGATTCAGAATTAAAATCACTTCTCATGATGATGATAGAGGATTATAAGAAGGAATTAAGTAACTCCCTTAAAGAAATACAGGAGAGTACAAGTAAACAGATAGAAGCCCTTAAAGAGGAATCACAGAAATCCCTTAAAGAAATGGAAGAAAACACAAAGAAGGAATTAAACAAAAACATTCAGGATCTGAAACTAGAAATAGAAACAATAAAGAAAGTTCAAAGGGAGACAACCATGGAGATAGAAAACCTAAGAAAGAGATCAGGAGTCACAGACGCAAGCATCACCAACCGAATACAAGAGATAGAAGAGAGAATCTCAAATGCAGAAGATACGGTGGAAAATATTGACACAGTTGTCAAAGAAAATGCAAAATGCAAAAAACTCCTAACTCAAAACATCCAGGAAATCAAGGACACAATGAGAAGACCAAACCTAAGGATAATAGGTATAGATGAGAATGAAGATTCCCAACTTAAAGGGCCAGTAAATATCTTCAACAAAATTATTGAGGAAAACTTCCCTAACCTAAAGAACAAGATGCCCATAAACATACAAGAAGCCTACAGAACACCAAATAGACTAGACCAGAAAAGAAATACCTCCCGTCACATAATAATCAAAACATCAGATGCACAAAACAAAGAAAAAATACTAAAAGCAGTAAGGGAAAAAGGTCAAGTAACATATAAAGGCAGACCTATAAGAATTACACCAGACTTCTCACCAGAGACTATAAAAGCCAGAAGAGCCTGGACTGACATCATACAGACACTAAGAGAACACAATTGCCAGCCCAGATTACTATACCCAGCAAAACTCTCAATCACTATAGATGGTGAAACCAAGATATTCCATGACAAAACCAAATTTGCACAATATCTTCCCACAAACCCAGCACTTCAAAGGATAATTGATGGAAAATGCCAACACAAGGAGGGAAACTACAACCTAGGAAAAGCAAGTAAGTAATCTTCCAACAACCCCCAAAAAAGATACAAACATAACTTTACCTCTAATAACAAAAATAACAGGAAGCAACAATCATTTTTCCTTAATATCTCTTAACATCAATGGTCTTAATTCCCCAATAAAAAGACGCAGACTATCAGACTGGATACGCAAACAAGACCCAGAATTTTGCTGCATACAAGAAACGCACCTCAGTGACAAAGACAGACACTACCTCAGAATAAAAGGGTGGAAAACAATTTTTCAAGCCAATGGTCCCAAGAAACAAGCTGGAGTAGCCATTCTAATATCAAATAAAATCGACTTTCATCCAAAATTAATCAAAAAAGATAAGGAAGGACACTTCATACTCATCAAAGGAAAAATCTACCAAGGTGAACTCTCAATTCTGAACATCTATGCTCCAAATGCAAGGGCACCTACATACATAAAAGAAACTTTACTAAAGCTCAAAACACACATTACACCTCACACAATAATAGTGGGGGATTTCAACACCCCACTGTCAGCAATGGACAGATCATGGAAACAGAAACTAAACAGAGACACTTTGAAATTAACAGAAGTTATGAACCAAATGGACTTAACAGACATCTATAGAACATTTCATCCTAAAACAAAAGAATATACCTTTTTCTCAGCACCTCATGGTACCTTCTCCAAAATAGACCATATAATTGGTCACAAAACAAGCCTCTACAGATACAAAAAGAGTGAAATAATCCCTTGCATCTTATCAGATCACCACGGACTAAGACTGGTCTTTAATAATGACAAAAACAATGGAAAACCCACGTACACATGGAAACTGAACAACTCTCTACTCAATGATGACTTGGTCAAGGAAGAAATAAAGAAAGAAATAAAAGACTTTTTAGAATTCAATGAAAATGAGGACACATCATACCAAAACTTGTGGGACTCCATGAAGGCAGTGCTAAGAGGAAAACTCATAGCTCTAAGTGCCTACAAAAAGAAACTGGAAAGAGCACACACTAACAAGTTGACTGCACAACTAAAAGCTCTAGAACAAAAAGAAGCAAATACACCCAGGAGGAGTAGAAGGCAGGAAATAATCAAACTCAGGGCTGAAATCAACCAAATAGAAACAGAAAGAACAATACAAAATATCAATAAAACCAGGAGTTGGTTCTTTGAGAAAATCAACAAGATAGATAAACCCTTAGCCAGATTAACCAGAGGGCACAGAGACAGTATCCAAATTAATAAAATCAGAACTGAAAAGGGAGACATAACAACAGAAACTGAAGAAATTAAAAAAATCATCAGATCCTACTACAAAGGCCTATACTCAACAAAACTGGAAAACCTGGATGAAATGGACAATTTCCTAGACAGATACCAGGTACCAAAGTTAAACCAGGAGCAGATAAACCATCTAAATAGTCCCATAACCCCTCAGGAAATAGCAGCAGTCATCAAAAGCCTCCCCACTAAAAAAAGCCCAGGACCAGATGGTTTTAGTGCTGAATTCTATCAGACCTTCAAGGAAGACCTAATACCAATTCTCTTCAAACTATTCCCCAAAATAGAGACAGAAGGAACACTACCCAATTCGTTCTATGAAGCTACAATTACACTCATACCCAAACCCCACAAGGACCCGACAAAGAAAGAGAACTTCAGACCAATCTCCCTTATGAACATCGATGCAAAAATACTCAATAAAATTCTAGCAAACCGAATCCAAGACCACATCAAAACAATCATCCATCATGATCAAGTAGGTTTTATCCCAGGAATGCAGGGATGGTTCAATATTCGGAAATTCATCAATGTAATCCACTATATAAACAAACTTAAAGAAAAAAACCACATGATCATCTCACTAGATGCTGAGAAAGCATTTGACAAAATTCAACATCCCTTCATGATAAAAGTCTTGGAAAGATCAGCAATTCAAGGCCCCTACCTAAACATAGTAAAAGCAATTTACAGCAAACCAGTAGCCAACATCAAGCTAAATGGAGAGAAACTTGAAGCAGTCCCACTAAGATCAGGGACTAGACAAGGTTGCCCACTCTCCCCCTACCTATTCAATATAGTACTGGAAGTCTTAGCCAGAGCAATTAGACAGCAAAAAGAAGTCAAAGGGATACAAATAGGAAAGGAAGAAGTCAAAATATCGCTATTTGCAGATGATATGATAGTATACTTAAGTGACCCCCAAACTTCCACCAGAGAACTCCTAAACCTGATAAACAACTTCAGCAAAGTGGCTGGTTATAAAATCAACTCAAACAAATCAGTAGCCTTCCTCTACATGAAAGATAAACAGACTGAAAAAGAAATTAGGGAAATGACACCCTTCACAATAGTTGCAAATAATATAAAATACCTTGGTGTGAATCTAACCAAGCAACTGAAAGACCTGTATGACAAGAACTTCAAGTCTCTGAAGAAAGAAATTGAAGAAGATCTCAGAAGATGGAAAGATCTCCCATGCTCATGGATTGGCAGGATTAATATAATAAAAATGGCCATCTTGCCAAAAGCAATCTACAGATTCAATGCAATCCCCATTAAAATCCCAACTCAATTCTTCACAGAGTTAGAAAAGGAAATTCTCAAATTCATATGGAATAACAAAAAACCCAGGATAGCGAAAACTATTCTCAACAGTAAAAGAACTTCTGGAGGAATTACCATCCCTGACCTCAAGCTGTACTACAGAGCAATAGTGATAAAAACTACCTGGTATTGGTACAGAGACAGGCAGGAAGATCAATGGAATAGAATTGAAGACCCAGAAATGAACCCACACTCCTATGGTCACTTGATCTTTGACAAAGGAGCTAAAACTGTCCAGTGGAAAAAGGACAGCATTTTCAACAAATGGTGCTGGTTCAACTGGAAGACAACATGTAGAAGAATGAAAATTGATCCATTCTTATCCCCTTGTACAAAGCTCAAGTCTATGTGGATAAAGGACCTCCACATAAAACCAGATACACTGAAACTAATAGAAGAGAAGGTGGGAAAAAGCCTCGAATACTTGGGCACAGGGGAAAAGTTCCTGAACAGAACTCCAATGGCATATGCTCTAAGATCGAGAATTGACAAATGGGACTTCATAAAATTGCAAAGTTTCTGTAAGGCAAAGGACACTGTTAATAGGACAAAACGACAACCAACAAATTGGGAAAAGATCTTTACCAATCCTTCATCTGATAGAGGGCTAATATCCAATATATACAAAGAACTCAAGAAATTAGACTCCAGGCAACCAAATTACCCTATTAAAAAATGGGGTATAGAGCTTAACAAAGAATTTTCAACAGAAGAAACTCGAATGGCCGAGAAGCATCTAAAGAAATGTTCAGCATCCTTAGTCGTCAGGGAAATGCAAATCAAAACAACCCTGAGATTCCATCTCACACCAGTCAGAATGGCTAAGATTAAAAACTCAGGTGATAGTAGATGCTGGCGAGGGTGTGGAGAAAGAGGAACACTCCTCCATTGTTGGTGGGACTGCAAGATGGTGCAACCACTTTGGAAATCAGTGTGGCGGTTCCTCAGAAAATTGGACATAGCATTACCTGAGGATCCAGCTATACCACTCCTAGGCATATACCCAGAAGATGCTCGAACATATAACAAGGACATATGCTCAACTATGTTCATAGCAGCCTTATTTATAATAGCCAGGAGCTGGAAAGAACCCAGATGTCCTTCAACTGAGGAATGGATTCAAAAAATGTGGTATATTTACACAATGGAGTATTACTCAGCTATTAAAAACAATGAATTCGAGAGGTTCCTAGGTAAATGGATGGAACTAGAAATTATCATCCTGAGTGAGGTAAGCCAATCACAAAAGAAGACACATGGTATTCACTCACTGATTATTGGATATTAGCCTAGAACCTTGAAATGCCCAAGATGCAACTCACAGGCCACATGAAGCCCATAAAGAAGGAAGACCAAGTGAGGGTGATTCGGTCCTTCTTAGAAGGAGCAACAAAATACTCAAGGGAGCAAATATGGAGACAAAGTGAGGGACAGAAACTGAAGGAGGGGCCGTCTCAAGACCACCCCACCTGAGTATCTATCCCATGTGCAATCACCAAAAGTAGATGCTGATGTGGAAGACAGGAAGTGCATGCTGATAAGAGCCTGATATGGATATCTCCTCAGAGGCCTTCAAGAGTCAGACATATTCAGAGGCAGATGCTCACAACTAGCCATTGAACTGATCATGGGGTTCTCAATAGAGGAGTTAGAGTGAAGACTGAAGGAGCTGAAAGGGCTTGTGGCACCATGAGGAGAGCAACAATACCAACCAACCACAGCTCCCAGGGTCTAAACCACCAGCCTGGGAGCACTTAGGGGGGGATCCAGGGCTTCAGCTGAATATGTAAAAGTGGAGGGCCCTGCTGGGCATAGGTGGAAGAAGAGAACCTTGACCTCATGAAGGCTGGATGCCCCAGGGGGTGGGAATTTTGAGGGTGGGGAGGTGGGAGTGCGGGGGTGTAGATAGAGGTTACATCCACAGAGAAGAAGGAGGAGGGGCGAGTGGATTGGGGGTTCCGAGGGGGTGGTGGGGGATGGGGTAAGGGGACAACATAGGAAATGTAAATAAATCATCCAATAAAAAAAAAAAAAAAAAGAAAGTAACTCACGTAATAGGCTCCAAAATGGGAAAAGTGAAAGGTAACCGAAACACCAAACATTTTATTTAAATTCTATTTAAAACTGCCACATACACCCCAATACATACACAATCACACATACACACACACATACTACACACACTGCAACCAAAATAGCCAAATAAAGAATACTGAGAATGCCACATGCTGTTAAAGATGCAAACAACAAGGTTAGTTTAATGTTGCTGATAGAACTATAACATGGAATGGCCAACTATGGTGAGTGGATATATAAAATTACAAAGTGAAGCATCACTTGTACAGGTGGAAACACCAGGACTGGGCTTCTGGGTATTTATTCACAGAATCCAAACTTGTCACACAACTTAATTCATAACACCACAAACTGGAGTCAGCCCAGATGCCCTTCAGCATGTAAATAAACTATAGCTATACCTAGCCACATTATGGTTATGGATGCCTTCATGAAACATCTATATAACATCCTTGAAATGATAAAACTAGAGAAATAGAGAACATATTGATAGGCTCAAGATGGAAGATTTTATGTGTTTGGTATTTCACTGTGGTGGCAAGGAGAGTATGTGTGTGACAAAATGCATAGACTGAATACCCACTTATAAAGAGAACAAGGAAAAAGAAAACCCTAGGCTGGTGAGATGGCTGGAAAGCAAAAGTGCTTGCTACACAAACCTGAATACCCATTTGGTCCCAGAATCCAGAGGAGAAAGAGAGAATAGAGTCCTGATATTTGTCTACTAGCCTCTACTCGTGTGCCCAGGTATTCTCTCTCTTTGTCTGCCTCTCTCGTACATTTATGATAGGTTAAATAAAATAAAAAGGTAAACAAAAAATAAAAAGTCAACCTCTTCTCTGATACCAATGGCATTAAAAGCTTTACTGAACACAATTATATAATTTACTAATAAAAATCTCTAGGCTCTATGTTGGTAAATAAAATCACTAGTTTTTTTTTTTTTAAAACACAAACATGGGGCTGGAGAGATGGCTCAGCGGTTAAGAGCACTGACTGCTCTTCCAGAGGTCCTGAGTTCAAATCCCAGCAACCACATGGTGGCTCACAACCATCCATAATGAGATTGGATGCCCTCTTCTGGTGTGTCTGAAGACAGCGACAGTGTACTCATAAATAAAATAAAATTAAAAAATAAAAAAAAAAAAACACAAACATTATGTCCCAACACAACCCAAGACTAAACATCTTTCTAGTTAGTATATTCTCACCACAACTTTGATTAGACAGAGAAGTTACACATCTGTGGTCCTGCCTTTTCAACCAGGGTGCGCTAGGTGAGAAAGGACTTCTACAGGCCATACCTCTCAGGAACCATGGGAGGGACTTAAGCTTAGGATCAGGCAGGACTAGGACATGAATTCACAGTCTGAGGTACAACACTCAGTGTAGTAGCTATAGTTCTAGACATGCCTTAAACGGGTCAGGTGACCAGAAAAGCACCCCCCTCCACCCCACACTTCTGTATTTCGTCAGACTGATATATGCTCTTTCAGCTTTTTATCTTTCGCTTCCTTTGTCATCTCCACACTAGTCTTAAAAAGATAGGAAAAGGGTTGGTGCCGAAGGCCCAATGGTTAGGAGGGTGTGCTGCTCTTTCAGAGGACGAGAATTCTGCTCTTAGCACCCAAATTCTACTCTTAGCAGCACACATATGTCTGTAATCACTCCTGGAAATCTGATGCTGACCTCCAACCTGAATGGGTACAATGAGCATACCCATATGTAGACACAGACACAGACACACAGACACACACACACAGAGACACACACAGACACACACACACACAGAGACACACACAGACACACACAGACACACACACACACACAGACACACACAGACACACACACACAGACACACACACACACACACAGAGACACACACACACACATATCTACAACAAGGAAGAAGATCTGGAGGCTGAGATTCTGCTCTTTTTCAAGGCCTACTTGAGTATACTTCATAAGGAAGAACACTGGAATCTTTCCTAGTTGCCCGGCTTTCCAAAGGAAGTAAGAGTAACAACAGAATACTATTTACTTTCTCATTTCATCAGAGACTAAGATGACTGACCTTTGTTTCAAATGTTTTTTACTCATCAAGAAATAACATGCTAAAAGCAATGTTAATTTACTTAATTGCTGGTTATAGATACCTGTTTAGACAGGTAAGTTCTTTCCAGGTAAAAGCTGACAGATACGGTATTGCTCATGAGGCAAGTAAAATTAGCTCTATTTACAAATCATCTATAGTAGTGCAAGTTCTCACCAGAGTGAACAGTTGAGAATAACTTCTTTGTGAATATGGCCTTGGGGTTTGAATCTGCAGCCTCATGTATGCTAATCAAGTGCTACACTAGTGAGTTACATTCTCCAGCCCCCAAATAACTTCTTATACTGTAAATGGGAAATAACTTGGACTACTTTCATTAAGGCTAACTGCTTCTTGTATTTGTCAGCTTTAATGTTCAGAGTTAGACAAACTTGGCTCTATGCTCCATCTCAGCCTGTGGTGGGTCTTCAATTTCAGAACCCTTCAGGGGAATTCCCTGGACAGTGGGCATGTCAAATTCATCCCTTCTAGAACTGCTGTGTAGATGCCCCAAAGGCTTGGTACTGTATGGAAAGTTTGAGTGTTTTACTTCAGTACTTCTTCTAAAAACAAACAAATAAATGAGAAGGGATATAAAGACCATACTCTAAGCACTTAGATGTTCTAGTTTCTCAGCCAAGTTCCTTCCCTCTTGAACAGCCAAAAATGTTGAACAGAAGAACATATTCACTGATGTTCTATAGACAAAAGGTTTCATGACTTCAACCTAAAGTAAATATAACATGTAAACTAATCACATGAGAATGGGACTCAGAATAGATTTACTATTTTTGCAAATATTGAAAATATTTAGGTCTGATAATCTGAGGCTAACCCTTGGACTCCACACAGTGGAACAAGATAAGCAATTCCTATAAGTTGTCTTCTGACTCCACACAGGCACCATGACACATACATGCCTCCTCCCAAATAATTAATACTCAAGGATCAGGCTGACAGCTCTGTGGTGACATTATTCCATGCACAACCTGAGCTATGAACACAAACAGCACACAAATGAAATGTTGAATAATGCTGCTTTTATTTTGAGTTCTGCCAGATCGCAGCTTCTGCCTGAGTACCATGTGTTAGCTCTCAAATATTAGGAAGCCAAAATTAAAGAGATTAAATGAACCAGTAGACTAAATCGCAATATAGAATACATCACTATTACAACAAATATTTTTCATGTTACATAATAAAAATGTTGAAAGAAAGTATTTTCTGGCCTCACCTCCATTTTTCTAAAAATAGTCAAATCCAGAAGGTCTCACTCATATGTTCCATTTGGGTGCTGGGATGGGGGATGTGTATACAGACTTCTCTTTCACATCTGTGACTCCTGCAAAAATATCTGGCAGTACATTCAGTTCTGTGTCTTAAAACTCACAGGGCCAATTCTAAACTAATGTTATAAATGTGCATGGTTATCATCACCTAACTAATCTAAAATGGTAGGTCCTTCAGCTTCCTAAGATCATTGTAAGGAAACGGCTAAATTCTAGGTGCTGGTCTGCTTAGAAGAACATACAGTTTGTCATGAAATTTAAATCTGAATTTCATTATACGTGATACCCATGGGGCTTTAAAAATATTTTTAATGCATTAAATGTGAAACATTTAGGAGGTGAGCATTGCAGACTGTAAAGAAAAGCTTCTCACTTCCCTAATATGGATCTTTTTTAAAACATAAGGGCACAAAGAATCCACAGACTTTACTCAAACCAAAGTTAAAAAGCTTTGGGAGTGACCCAGATACAGCCTCAGCTCTGTGAGCACATCCAGAACATTTTTACATCAGGGCAACCACCACTGCCTATGAGACCTTTGGGAATGGTCACAAGTGTGGGTGCATCTCAACCTCTTCACTACTGGCTCCTCCCTCTGAACCTCTTCTCTTGGAGTGTCAAGGCTGCTGGCTACCTTCCTGTTCTAACAGTTTTTATCTTTCCAGTAATGCAGGACTTTCACTTTTCTGAATCAGGAAGCAGATCTGATTTACAGACCATGAGAACAAGGAACAGGAAAATGAGATCAGCCACATAGGCATGCTCAGAAAGGTAGGGCTGCAGGCTGTGTGTGTGTTATTTGTTCAGTAAGAAATTCGTTTCTTCTTGTCTGCATCTAGCACATATTTTGAGTATGGCAGCCAAGATGGATGCATGGATATCTACGAGAAGCTACTATTCAGTGGACATTTGAGAATAATATTTATATAATAATGAAGTCAGTGGAGTACTTCACATATTTACTATACTACAAAAGAGTATGTGAAATTATAGCCTTCCTTCTCTGTAATGCTGAGAAACCTGAAGCTGCCAGCAGTAAGTAACTCAATGTCACATGTTTGAGTCAGGACCCAAGCTGGCATTAGAATTGAAACCTCTGATTACACATCCTGTATTCTTTCCCACTAACCTCTACTGCTTTTTTTTTTTTTTTTTAGAATTTACATTAAGTCTTGCTTTCATTTTATACTTTTATTTTTATTCATGAAATTTAAACCTGAATTTCATTATAAGTGATACCCATGGGGCTTTAAAAATATTTTTAATGCATTAAATGTGCAACATTTAGGAGGTAAGCATCACAGACTGTAAAGAAAAGCTTCTCACTTCCCTAATATGGATCTTTTTTAAAACATTTAAAAAATGCATTTGCATTTTTTCTTTTGGGGTGCATTTCTCCTCACTTTCCTCCCAGCAGTGAGAGGAAATATCCATGGAAAACACAAGGTGGTACATACAGTGGTCATGAAAGCAAAGGGCAGTAGAAAGAAAACAAGGCAGGGAGAGGGAAAACAAGGGGAACAGTGGCTAGGAGACCAAAGCCAGACATAATGATAGTCAGTCTACAAAAGGAGCAAAGCTCACTGGATGCTGGCAAAAAAAAAAAAAAAAAAAAAAAAAAAGTAAGGGTAAAATCACTACATAATTCTTTAATAAAAGTTTCAGATCTTTATCTTGGTTTAAAATCTTGTTTTACACAAGCCCTAGGCATTGTACATAGTACATAGGACTATCTCACAAAGCTATATTCCCTGGCCTGAATAATTGTATGATTTACAGTATCTGAGAGGTAACATGTTTAGAGAAAGAAAGCTTAACATTTCAGAGTCATTTTATATCATGTGGCAGAGTCCAGATGATATGAAAATTAATATATGAATTAAATAATATACTACATTTATTAGCATATGCTTATTATATGTTAATATATAATATACCAATGTAATTTCATTTTTTGAAGGTAGTTAAAAAAAAAAAACAAAGCCCATACTTACACTTTCCATCACTGTTTTGATGTACAATGCGTGAGGTTAGAGCTGAACTTGCAACAATTCCCTGTCCTTATTGCCAATATGAAGAAAAATCTAGACATCAAGACATCTCCTTATTTAAACAGAGCAGAAGCTGGCAGATTACTTTCTGTGGACCAAATGTTCACTTGCACCATTTTTGTAGGTGAACAGCTACTGGCTCACAACAGTGCCATATACTTATGTGTGAGTTCTAGGTCTGCTTTAGATGGTTGTTGGGAATAGAGAAACTGGCACGGTCTGCCAAGTCTAAACACTGTGTTTGCCCATGTTTTAAATGAAAAAAAGAACCCAAGACCTACGGTAGTCCAGGCAATTCATGTGTCTACCTCATTAACTTTGAACTATTTCTGTGGGATGGTGGTAGCACTAGCTGAGGACTCACTTTACCCTAACATATGAATTACTAAATCATTTATACTGTTCATGAATGGGAAGAAAACTTCAGAAAAGTAAACATTCACTTAAACGGCTCAACTGGCTGCATTTCTTTACACACAGGGTGCTACATTCACAGAAAGAACACCGGTCCTTCTTTTCTCACAAATTACTCATTAAGCATTTTTCAAAGGCCTAAACTCTCTTTGTGAACAATGAGACTGATTCACAGAGCAGGCTATTTAAGAAAATTGGCTAAATTGTCCTATCCTTTAATCTCTAAACAAGTCACACACACACACACACACACACACACACCCCTAATAAACCTTCTTATTTAAGAGGGTTTTGTTAGATAGAAAGAAAAAAACACACATTCTAATGAAAGGTATTAATTTATCCTAAATTAATGATTCCTATAAAAAGTTAATTTTTGCCTTCAGGCAGTTTATTCAGAAAAGCCACAGTAATATGACTGGTTCGGTTTAACTTAACTAGAAATAGTTGGTTAAATTATTCTCTATCCCCCAAATGATGATTCCTAGTTGTGTTTGAAACAATAATAACTTTCTCCATCTGATTTAAAACATTGAACAGAAAACCCTTGGGAGCTAGGACTTGGCTCTGCTTGCATGTACCATCCAAGGACGACTGGTTTAATAGGAGGTGATCTATATTTTGCAGTCTTTTGTTTGTTTTTGCAGTATGGAGTGGAGAAGCATCCAGAGAGCATTAACTAGGACATTCTCAATCATATCACATGACTGCACAAGTGGCTTTATGTAAACAGCACTAGTGGCTTCATGAGTAATAAAACCTGTTTCCGTCAGAAGCCTTTTGTCATGCGTAAGAGACCTGCACACTAATAGGCAGGCCTGGCTCCTATTAACCAGCTACAGCTGGTTCATTGTTATAAAAAGAACTAATGAAAACACAAATGCTAACTTCTCAACTTCTCCCACGTCAAGGGTGTACTAAGACAACCCCTTCCAAAGGCTCTCAGTGAATGATCTGGCTGGATCTGGTTCCTTGAAGTTGTTTACTGAACAGTACGTGCAAGGAATGTGCCAAGCACTAGTGGTCGGACGGAGTTTAACATGGTCTGCTAATATGAATGCCTTTTTTTTTTTTCCTGGAAGATCTTGGGTTTAGTTCTGCAACAAGCAGGAGATAGAACAATTTCAAAAGCAAAGGGAAAAGACCCTCAGTAATCTGTTTTACTTTCCCTGCTTCCCCAATCCTTTCCTTTCTCTCACCTCTCTTCTCATTTCTTTCTTTTGAGAAAGAGTCTCATGTATTCTCTGCTGGCTTCAAACTTGCTGTAGAGAAGAAGATCTTGAACGACTGTTCTTTCAGTCTCTGCCTTCTGAGTGCTGGGATTATAGACATGTACCCCTGTGCTCATTCTTTCATATATGTATATGTTTATGTACACACAAACACATATAGTATGCATGTGTATAGAGGTAAGCAGTTACTCTCCATTCTCACTCTACAGGACTTGCCTTGTTTTTTAAGATGGAGTCTATAGCTGGGTCATGGGGCTTTTCTGAGCGGGCTAAATTGGCTGACTAAGGAACCTCAGGGCTCTTTTTGTTTTCATCTCCCCCTAGTGTTGGTAATACAGGGGCACCTCATCATGCCAGTTTTGTGTGGGTGCTGTGGAATGATCTCAGGTTCTCATGCTTGTACACTTTACCAAGTGAGCTAGCTCCCTAGCTCCCGGGTTCTCTGATTAGAAAAAAAAAATCAATTTAAGTGTATGGGTGTTTTGCCTGAATGCCTGATCATCATGTGTGCACATGGTACCCATAGAGGCCAGATGAGGGCTTCAGCTACCACAGAACTGGAGTTACGGACCATTGTGAGAAGCCATGTTAATAAAAATTGAACCCAGGTCCCTTGGAAGAACAGCAAATACTCTTAACCTCTGTGTCATCTCTGTAGCACAGTTTGATTTTTTTGAGACAGAGCACAGGCAGCACAGGTTGCCCTCAAAATCTGACCATCCTGCTTCAGCTGCTAGAGTATGGGATTACACACATGTGCCCTAACATGGGAGAGTCATTTCTTAAGCTTACTTACAGGATCACAAAGTCTGAGTTATGGCAATGCCTTACCACATATTTTAAATTCTTTGTATGTTTTTTGTTGCTTTGAGATAGGCACTAGCTACGTAGCCCAGGCTGGCCTTGACCTTTCGATGTTCTCAAGAAATAGGATTGAGAAGTATGCCACCATTCCTGACTCTAAATTCTTAAGGAAAACAATTTCCTGTTGACTTATCTTCTAATGTTTTTCTTTTTCATCTTATACTAAATATGACTATTGAACAAGGTTAAGATTAAAATGAAGAGAATATGTTAATTATTTCATATCATAGAGATTAATCTAATCTTACCTTTTAATATGTTTGAAATATCAACTTAAAATCTAGAGAGGTGCACTGGCATTTTAGACAGCTGGTGTTATTAAGTGAGCTGTACAAGGTTTTTTCCTCTGCACCCACAGAGGGGCTCATGCTCAATGCCTGAGCCATTGACTTGCAGTGCAGATGTTGACTTGTGAGTCATCTCTTCACCCGGGACTCTAACCCATCCTCTGGTTCAACCTTCCACCAGGGGTCCTGTTTTCCCATTTACACCCATCTTTGCACCCACCTAGGGAACTGAGAGGCCACAATACTGATGGAGAAACACAGTTAGTGGTTAGAAGTAGCCTTTGCCTTATTCTGGCTTATTCTTTAACTAGTCCTCTGAAGGCCTATGTGGTCATTTCAATAAAAATGGCTCTCATAGGCCCATAGGGAATGGCACTACTAGGAGGTGTGACCTTGTTGAAGCAAGTGTGTCTCAGTTCACTTTCTGCTGTCTGCAGATTCAGATGTAGAACTCTGTTTCTTCTCCAATACCATGTCTTCCTGCATGTTATCATGTTTCTTGCCATGACAATAATGGACTAAACCTCTGAACTATAAGCCAGCCCCCATTAAATGTTTTCCTTTATAAGAGTTGCCATGGTCATGGTATATCTTCATAACAATAAAACCCTAAGACAGGCAAGAGGTACAGCAGCTAAGTGAATTTCCCATTGGAAGTGGTAAATTTCTGACCTTAAGTCAAATTGTCTTACATGCTCTCCTCAGGATTGTCTTCCCAACATTAGTTTTCAAGTTATTCATAGTTGTTTTAGATACTTACTTGTTCATAGAAGCTTAATTTGTAATAGCCAGAAACTGGAGCAACCCAGATGCCCCTCAACTGAAGAATATATAAAGAAAATGTGGTACATCTACACAATGAAATACTACTCAGCTATTTAAAAACAAGGACATTATGAAATTTGCAGGCAAACTGATGGAACAAGAAAACATCATCCTGCATGAGTTAACTCAGACCCAAAAGGACATGCATGGTGTGTACTCACTTATAAGTTGATATCAGCCATAAGATACAGGACACCCACCCTCCATGAGCTGAGAGCCTCCACCCAACAGATGATGATGGAAATGAGTGCAGAGACCCACAGCTAAACACGAGATGGAGCTTGTGAAATCTTGTGGAAGATTTGGGGGAAGGATTGAGGAACCTGGAGGGGAGAGAGACTCCATAAGATGACCAATAGTCCACTCATCTGCCTTTGAGGCTATCAGACTGAACCATTAAACAAAGAGCTGAGCTGGACCTAGGCCCCCCCACCTGCCTCCTGCACTTATGTAGAAGATGTGCACCACGGGCTTCATGCAGGTCTCCCAACAACTGGAGTGGGGGCTTGCCCTGACTATATTGCCTGCCAGTGAACCCTGTTCCCTTAATGGGACTGCCTTGTCTAGCCTCAGTGGGAGAGGATGTGCCTAGTCCTGCAATGATGTGAGGCCCCTAGGTGGGTTGGTATCCATGTGGTACCGCCCCCTTCTCAGAGGTGAAAGAGAGGCTGAATGGAGGGAGGGGCCATGTGAAGTGGGGACTGAAAGTAGAAGGGGGATCTGAACAGGATGCAAAGTCACTAAATAAATAAATTAATGAAAAGAAAAAAGAAACCCATACTCCAATAAGCATGGAATTCTGGCAAAAAATTATGGAGTCGGCAGACAACAAAGCTAAGGAACAGAGTTCTTACAAGTTGCTAATAATTTTAAACATATCTTTAAGGCAAGCATACTAATTATTATTTAATTTTATGTATGTAAAAATACACACCCATATACAACATATGCACAAGAATTAGTATATTAGTAAAGTACTATTTCCTTTCTATATTAGTAAGATTAATAAGCCACACTGCCTATGATCACTATAAACAAATCTTTAGGCGCCCAAGACACTAGTGGCCCTGTTCTTAAAACCAAGGCCAAGTACTCAAAAGTACAATTTCCCAAACAGTCCAACCAAGTATTACACGGTGAGACCATTCTTTTGCTGCCCTAGGACAGCATTAAACAGTATACAGGATGTTCTACCCTGCCACTTGGGGGATTTATATTCCATTCTATTTTTCATTGTGTCCTGTCTGAGTAATATATATTTTTTGAGGTTTATATCTGGTCTTCCTATAACCCTCCACAAATATATTCTTTTTCATACTGTGTCAAAATTATAAAGCCAAACATAAGCATCTGTGTATCAGACTTTTGTTTTGAGCTTTCTTCTCTTCATTCGACAAGTACAACAGGTACCAGGGAAAGACACAAAAGATGGCTTTCAGGAAAAACTGTGACTACTCTACTCTCAGTGTCATATTGACTCAGAGCCCACTGTCCTTGTGTGCTAGAAGTGTGCTCAATATCTGGCAGGGGAAGCTTTAGCAGGATGTTCCTAGTAACCACCTTATTTGTATATCTTTGTTTAAAGCAAAACTAAAATACAAAAAATAATCTATATCTAATGTAGATCTGTCTTTGATAATTTTATTTACAATTTCCAGAGCAAAGAACAAAAAGTCTATAAATCTAATGAATTATTCTTTTACTCTAGGCCTCAGTTTGATTTCTAAACATGGTATTTTCAAATAGAATACCATTTATTTGAAGATCAGTCACAATCAACACATGTATTCTCACTGAGATTAGAAGGGAACACCACAATAGAAGGATTGTTGAGCTCACACTATTTGATGACTAGTACACATACTTTCTCTATTTTTTGTTATTACTCATTTTATTCATTTACATTTCAGATGATATCCCCCTTCCCAGTTACCCCTCCACAATCCCCCATTCCATCTCCCCTCTCGCCTCTGCCTTTTGCTCTATGAAGGTGCCCCTTTACCCATTCACCCACTCCTGCCTCATCCCCTAGCATCCTCCTCTGCAGGGGCATTAAGCCTCCCTCCCCTACCACGATGTCAGATAAGACCATCTTCTGCTACATATGTATCTGGAGTTCTGGCTCCCTCCATGTATGCTCTTTGGTTGGTGGTTAAGTCCCTGGGAACTCGGGGTGTTCCAGTTAGTTGATATTGTTCTTCTTATGGGGTTGCAATCCCTTTCAGCTCTTTCAGTCCTTCCCCTAGCTTTTCCATTGGGTCCCCGTGCTCAGTCCAATGGTTGAGTATCAACATCTGTATTGGTCGGGTGCAGGTAGAACCTCTCAGGGAACAGCCATATCAGGCTTCTGTCAGCAAGTGCTTCTTGGCATCTGCAATAGTGTGAGGGTTTGGTGTCTGTAGATGGAATGGACCTCTAGGTGGGGTGGTCTTTGGATAGCCTTTCCTTCAGTCTCTGTTTCATTTTTTTGTCTTTCCTTTGGACAAAAAGGACCCTGAGATTCTACCTCACACCAATCAGAATGGCTAAGATCAAAAATTCACGGACTGCAAGTTGGTAAAACCACTTTGGAAATCAATCGGGCGGTTCCTCAGAAAATTGGAAACAGTTCTAGCTGAAGACCCAGCTATACCACTACTGGGCATATACTCAAAAGATGTTCCAACATATAATAGGGACACATGCTCCACTATGTTTATAACAGCCTTATTTATAATAGCCAGAATCTATTATAAATATACAACCAAGATGTCCTTCAACAAAAGAATGGATACATTGTAGTACATTTACACAATGGAGTACTACTCAGCTATTAAAAACAAGGACTTCGTGAAATTCACAGGCAAATGGATGGAACTAGAAAAATATCATCCTGAGTGAGGTAACCCAGACACAAAAGAACACACATGTTATATACACACTGATTTTAAATTTGAGCCAAAAAGCTCAGAATACCCAAGATACAATCCACAATCCATATGCAGCTTAAGAAGAAGGAAGACCGAAGTGTAGATGCTTCAATCCTACATAGAAGGGGGAACAAAGTAATCACAGGAGGTAGAGGGAGGGAGGAACGTGGGCGGGAGATAGGAAAGGAAGAGAAAAAGGGGGAGCAGGAACAGGTAGTGGAAGGGACAAGAGAGAAGTACAGAGAGTCAGGAAATTGAATAGAAACACGTAGCTGTGGGGGATGGGGAACTGGGGGTAGCCACTAGAAAGAACCAGACTCCAGCAAAGAGCAAGGCTCCCAGGAGCCAACTGTGATGACTTTAGCCGAAATATGCAACAAAGGGGAGACAGAACCTGTAGAGACCACCTCTAGTAGGTAGATCATGGCCCCCAGTTGAGGGGTGCATCTCTTACTTTGAGTTGAGGATCCATGACCACCTATGCATCTCAAAATTTTTAGCACATATACTTTCAATTTATATCCTGTTGCTTTGAAAGCATAACCCTCAGTCAATGAGGTTTCTATAGCCATTTGAAACAAACCAAAACAAAACGAGACAGATAAACCAGGAAGTGTCTAAATCTGAAGACATCCCTTCCATGGCTCCTCTAAGCAAAGTATGGTATCATGGTTAGGTCTTTGCTGATAGAACCACCTACCACAGCATCCCTCGGCCACAGGAGACTACTTAAAATAGTTATTAGGTTGGTAAGTGGCTTAGTAGGCAAAGTTATTGTCGAGTCTGAGCTCAATCCCCAGGATAGGTGTGAAGGTGAGAGAGCTGATTCCCACACATTGTCCTCTGACTTCCATACACATGCAGTAGCACACACATAGGCACACATTCACACACATAAATGAATCATGTAATAAAAAGTTAAGTTCTCATTTCATAGTTACACTAGCCATATTTCTAGTACACAATAATTAAGGAACTAGATAGTGAGGACACACAATACTCATATCATCATAGGAAATTCTGTTAGCATCACCAGTATACATTGTTTCAAATACCAATCTCTTAAGAGTCACAGACTGTCAAACTGCCACTTAGTTTTTAAAGAACTGATACTGTAATGGTTATTTTAGGTATAGTAACACATTTCACTGCTTTTTCATAACCCTAAAAATACTACTTAAATCTGTATTACTTTCTATAACTTGAGCCAGTGAAAGCAAAAGTAAATGCAACAATTTCCAGTAGTGCTGGTCCTGACAGTAGTGTGGTAGATATACCATGTATACTACTGATGAGGCCATGAACATTTTTAGCAAGGCTTCTTATATAGATGAGACAAAATCTTTTGTTATATATACTATATATTGTGATGGCTCTTCTTGGTTGTCAACCTGGCTATCTGGAATTATATAAAACCCAAACACCTGAGTATACCTATGAGGAATTGTTCTTAATCAAATAATTTGAAATTCAAAGATGTAACTTTAATCTGGATCTTTTGAGGTAGGATGATATATACTTAATCTGAGCCACACCTGCCAGCTTATATAAAGAACATGGAAGAAGGAAGCTTTTGCTCTTTGCCTGCTTGCCCTCATGCTTGCTGACAAGTTCATTTCTTCAGAGAAATTATAGCCTAACTTCAGAATTCTTGTATGTACTGAAGACCAGATGAGACATCTGGCCCTGTGGACTAGTGGATTCTTGGACTTTCCATTGGTAGTCAGACAGCCATTGTTTGACTAGCTAGACCACAAAAATCCCATATTAATTCAGTCACCTCTGTTCCAAATTTTAATGTAAGAAAAAGACAAACAAAACCAGCCTCCTTATACAGTGAATGCCACCTAGAAATTCTTCTGAGCAGAGCTTCCTTTCTTGGAAACTCTGTTGTGCTTCCTTTTCCCCATACCTATGTTTGCTACTCACCAAACTCCAGGTGAATCTGCATGCCCCACTTTGTGCCCTTGTTGGCTCCTGGCACCATCTCTGCTGAGAAGTGAGTAAACCCTCTGCACTACTACTCGGACCCTGACCCCAGACCATGGGCCAGCTCTTTGGCTTTCCACAATGTCCAGAAGAGAATCCCTCAGGGAAGCACCAACTGTAAGATGTTGTTCTGCCTTGTCATGTCCGTGGGTCCAGCCTGTGCCCGTGGTGGCCAGGCTATCATATACAGTCTGTCCAAGACATGCAAAAGGAAGAATTTCAGTTTTATGTGTAGTGTCATGCTGTCATGACATCATTAGGGAACTGCCAAAGCACTAGCAGTGCACTACAGAGACAGACAATCATGCTACACTGGCATCTACCTGCTGAAGAGTGGAAGTAGGTAAAGACAACACAGCAGAATTTCTCCTACTAACAGTGTCCTGCTATTAATTACTTCATGCGTTTGTCCAAAAAGAATGAATATAGTTTAATTAAAATGAGTCATTTTATTAGGTGCTTGAATGTATAATCTGCTAATTTATATATTCCCCCCCAAAACTATACAATAACACCAATAATCATAAACCAGTGATACTTCTATTTCATTTTATTATTTTCAAGACTCGGTTCTTTACTTGATAATATTTATCCTTACAATGACTCTAATTATTCTCACAGACAAAACTGAGGCACAGGGAAATTACCTAATGTGACCTAGCATAAAGCTGCTGAGGAGGACTGTGACACAATGCAAATGGCTCCAAACCCTACTTTATTTTGCTTTAGTGTCAGTGGTACCTGTGTACAGGTACCTTTGGATGACAGAAGAGGTCACTAGATTCCTTGCAGCTGGAATTACAGTCAGTTATCAGATACCTATGTAGGTACTGGGAACTGAACTTGGGTCCTCTGGAATAGCTCTCTCCAGCCTTCTCAAAACCTGTATTTTTCACCACTATGCTACATGTAACTGTTATCTAACAAAACATATGTTAGTACTATCACATAGCATAAACTTTTTAAAAGTATGTTTTTACAAATTTAATTTTGCAATTTAAATTTAATACCCTCACTCCCATGTGTATGCTTGTGCATATCACATGGCATGTATGTCAAAGTCACAGGGCAGCTTTGGTGCGCTCCTCAAACTATCCTTTCCAGATACTTCTTTTGACAGTCAAAGAAAGATGTTTATTATATGGTTTAAAACAGGGTGAAGGTTTACCTACTTTATTTTCCATACTTCTACCTTTTGATCTTAGTGGTCTATGCTGTGAAGAGTCTAGTAATTTGAGGCCAGTGTACCAGATCCAGACTCCCAAAGCTGAGAGTCTTCATGGACATATACCATGCCCACTACCGGTGAATTACAATGAAATTCTAAATTCATTTTGGAATAGCTCAGAGCCCCCCACCCAAATCCCACTAAATCAATTTCTATCATATAACCTCAAACATAATTATAAATCTCTATCTCAAGGAATATAGATATAACATTTCTTAAAGAAAACAGAAAGTTTAATAAAGGCTTAAAACTCTTTAATTTCAAAATGAACATAGAGAAATACTTTCTGAGTCCTGACTATATTAATCATAACCCCATGGGACTGAGAGTACTTTCATATTTTAATAAATTAAACTAAAGATTAAGACTACACAATGGATGGATGGAAGGAAAGCTGTAATGAGACCATGACTAAATGGTACTTGAGTTTTCATATCTTTTGGCATAATAATGATAACAACATGCTCTAACATATACAGTAGAGGACAAAAAATAAATATCTTCATTTATCCACAAGTCCTGTCAATACAGATACAAGTACTACTACAAGTGTAAAAATCATAAGCCAATGAGAATTTACCTGACTGCTGGATGAATTGTTTGTTATGTCCTTAATTTTAAACATCTGGGCTAAAGTTATATTTCTCCTTGAAAGAGATGTGTCTTGACTGTATAGGTCTTCATGCACGGTTTCTTTTGCAATAGCTTTCTGGCAAAAATATGTATTCAGAATAATAGAGCAACTTCCATTTGGGATAAGAAGTTTTTGCCTGAAATTGAAAAAGAAATTTATCAGTTTATTTATAACTTGGGTTCTCATATTTTTTGTCAAACAAAGAATGTTGTAGTTAAATTGAGACAATGCACTAAATTACAGCATTCCTAACAATAAGTGAGTAACAACAGACCAGGGATGGCATGGCAGCTGCCCAAGATCTTGGAAAAGAGAGCCATCTGTAACAACTGACAGCTAGGACCCTGTCAGCCAGTAGAATCCATGGCCCATAACAATTAAGTATGACTCAATGACAGAACTTTACTTTCCCAGTTGAAGGTCTTGAAAGTCCTATATTAGTAATGGAAGGTCAGTTAAGTCTCTAGACTCGCTCCCTATTTAGAAGACCCATGTCCTCTCTGGAAGAAATACAGATATAAAGAATGAGCAAAGACAATGAGTATCAAAGAAGCACTCAAAAAACACTGAATTTGATATTATTTCACAAGTAAAATCTTTATATATTTAAGCAACTCTAATTGTTGAAAGAATATTACATTAAAAGATGTAAGAACTACCCAAGATGCAACTCACAGGCCACATGAAGCCCATAAAGAAGGAAGACCAAGTGAGGGTGATTCGGTCCTTCTTAGAAGGAGCAACAAAATACTCAAGGGAGCAAATATGGAGACAAAGTGAGGGACAGAAACTGAAGGAGGGGCCGTCTCAAGACCACTCCACCTGAGTATCTATCCCATGTGCAATCACCAAAGGTAGATGCTGATGTGGAAGACAGGAAGTGCATGCTGATAAGAGCCTGATATGGATATCTCCTCAGAGGTCTTCAAGAGTCAGACATATTCAGAGGCAGATGCTCACAACTAGCCATTGAACTGATCATGGGGTTCTCAATAGAGGAGTTAGAGTGAAGACTGAAGGAGCTGAAAGGATTTACAGCACCATGAGGAGAGCAACAATACCAACCAACCACAGCTCCCAGGGTCTAAACCACCAGCCTGGGAGCACTTAGTGGGGGATCCAGGGCTTCAGCTGAATATGTAAAAGTGGAGGGCCCTGCTGGGCATAGGTGGAAGAAGAGAACCTTGACCTCATGAAGGCTGGGTGCCCCAGGGGGTGGGAATTTTGAGGGTGGGGAGGTGGGAGTGGGGGGGGGGTAGATAGAGGTTACATCCACAGAGAAGAAGGAGGAGGGGCGAGGGGATTGGGGGTTCCGAGGGGGTGGTGGGGGATGGGGTAAGGGGACAACATAGGAAATGTAAATAAATCATCCAAAAAAAAAAAAAAAGAACTTGGACCCTTAATATCAACACTATTGGTGTAAAACAGACAAACAAGCTAAAAACATATCAAACAAAATTCTGAGGTTTTGCTCAGAACTCTAATGTGATAAAACACTTTAATGCACATTCTTCAAATCACAATGTGCTGCTAATAAGAAAAACTGAAAACCTCAGGTTCTGGAAGGAAGAATTTGATACATATGACACCTTAATCTCTCATTAAACCACACTGATGGATGGAGAGAAGGCAGAATACTATGTAGAAAGGAGGGAAGGAGAGAGAGGGAAAGAGAGGAAGGAGAGGGACACACACACACACACACACACACACACATACCCCTTAGTACCTGAGGAAAGATACAGTAGTAAGAGTGACAAGTACTCTTAACCACTAAGCCATTTCTCCAGGCTCTAATTTCTGGACTCTTACACAGTTTAGGACCACCTATCTAGGGGATGGTGGCATTCAAAGTCACCTTGAATTTTCCATATTCATTAACTACAGTTCCCCACAGTCACACCCATAGGCCAATGTGATGTAGATAACCCTTCAATGAGATTTTTCTCACATGATTCTGCGTCATGTCAAATTTACAATCAGACTAACTATCACTAGCCCCAACAAGAGTCAACTTTGTCTACATAAAGGAACAAAGCAAAGACCACCTTGGCAACTCAGAAAATCTTGTGATAACAACTCTTTATTTTCACTTGTATTGAAAAATGCATTGAAATACAAAAAGGAAACTCTTAACATTATATAACGACAACTAAAGTAAATGCTAAGAAGGAAATCAAGAATTTGTCTTTTACCACATTTTTATTAAATATAATGCCAAAAGTCCTAGTCCATAGCACAAGGCACAGTAAGGAAAGAGCAAGCAAGCACAGCACAAGAGAAGCAGACTAATATGACTTTCCCCACATGCATGCTTTGACATAGATCACAGCATGAGTGTAAGCTGGCTTCAAACTCTGTATATGACTGAGGATTATCTTGAAGTTGTAATCTTCATGCCTTCAATTTTATTGTTCAAAATCATGGCCAAAGACAGCAACACACACATCTGCTCAAAAGTAAATGAATAAATAAAAACAAAAATAAATAGCTCCAAAATAAATGAAAGATAACTTCCAAATCTAGTCAGTTTCAGTAAGAATTTAAAATGCAAGAAATAAAAATCAAGTACATGTATATACATTTTCAATAAACATAGGATCACCAAAATTGGACCTAGAGTAATAAGCTAGGCCTGGTGATACATGCCTAAAATTCTATCACTTCTTAAGCTGAATCAGGGAACCACAATGTTTACAGCAGCACAAATTATACAACAAGATTCTTCCAAGAAAAAAAAAATGAAGAAGAGAGAGATAGAGAAAAAAAAAGAAAAAGTTAAGTTTAATATATCTGACTTACCTGCTGAAGCTACAAAACACAGATAAAATCTTTGGAACTAGAGATATACCATATTATGGACTGAAAAACTCCATTGTCCCCTAGTAAAGAACTCTAATCTTAGCATAGAGATTTATATCAAGTTCTATTTAAATTCCAATATTTTAAATTTTTGGAAAAAGATATATTTATATATTATAGTATATATTACACACACACACACACACAGAGAGAGAGAGAGAGAGAGAGAGAGAGAGAGAGTCTTGTTTAGTCATTACCAGAGAACAGAGAAACCTCTTCTTGGTCCTTAATATCTCTCAACATCAATGAACACAATTCCCCAATCAACAAACATAGGCTAACAGCCTGGATATGTAAACAAGACCCAGCATTTTGCTGCATACAGAAACATACCTCAGTGACAAAGACAGACACTGCCTCAAAGTAAAAGGCTGGAAAATGTTTTTTTTCCAAGCAAACGGTCCCAAGAAACAAGCTGGAATAGCCAGCCATTTTAATATCCAATAAAAATAAACTTTCAACCAAAAGTTATCAAAAAAGATGGGGAAGGACACTACATACACATCAAAGGAAAAATCCACCAAGATGAACTCTCAATTCTGAACATCCATGCCCTAAATGTAAGAGCACTCACATTTGTAAAAGAAAATCTTCAAACACACCTTGAATCTCACACAATAATAGTGGGAGATTTCAACACCCTACTCTCATCAATGGACAGATCATAGAAACAGAAACTAAACAGAGACACAGTGAAACTAAGAGAACTTGTGAACCAAATGGATTTATATCTACAGAACATTTCATCCTAAAACAAAAGAATATAACTTCTTCTCAGCACTTTATGGTGCCTTCTCAAAAATTGACCATATAACTGGACACAAAACAAACCTCAGCAGATACAAGAACATTGAATTGATCCCATGTATTCTATCAGACCACTACAGACTAAGGCTGGTATTCAATAACAACAAAAACAGCAGAAAGGCCACATATACATGGAAGCTGAACAACTATCTACTCAATGATAACTTGGTCAGGGAAGAAATAGAGAAATGAAAGACTTTTTAGAATTTAATGAAAACAAAGGCACTACATATTTAAACTTTAAACTTGTTTATGATCCTTCCACTGATAAACCATAAACTTCTCATGTCATTCTGCTCTCTCACTGTGTATCTGAATAAGATCAGAGAATAGTAATCATGGCACAAAATGGATGGCAAAATCCAATATATGAACCATACATCCAGGTTTTCTATAACAAAGCCCTCATGTCTTGGTATCAATTAACTATTTTCCTCATTGCTGTAACCAAATATCTTACAAGATGCAAGTTAAACAAAGCATTAATTTATTTTGATTCATAAGTTGAGGGTATAATTATGATGAAGTAAGTCTGTTCCTGACACTCTTCACATCCTCTCATTGGTGAAACAGGACTCTGACAGATGGTGCTAGAGGTGGGGCTGGTATATAACTATATAATGTATAGTTATATAACATAACTAAAATTCTTCCATTCCACTGATACACTTCTTCCAGCTAGGCTCTACTCCCAAAGGCTCCACAACTCCCTAACAGCTACCAGCTGGGGTTCAAACATACGAGTATGCAAGGTTATATTTTATAACTATTTATCTTGGCCTATTTGTTTTCTTGATGTTCGGTATTTTTTGAGTTCTTTGTATATTATAGATAGTAACTCTCTGTCAGATCTATAGTTGCTAAAGGTATTTTTTCCCATTTTGTAGGCTGCTTCCTCACCTGAATAATGATCTTCTTTCCTGTACAGAAGCTTAAATTTCATGAGGCCCAATTATTATTTGTTGATCTTAATGCCTGTGCTACTGGGTGTTCTGTTCAGAAAGTTCTTTCCCATGTCTGTAACTTCCCCACTTTGCTAGATCAGGTTCTGAGTACTCCTGTTTTATACTGACACCCTAGGTCTATTTGGAGTTGAGTTTTCTTCATGGAAAGAGGCAAGAATCTAGCTTCCTTCTTTATGTAGCTATCCAATTTGAGGAGCACTATTTGTTGAAGAGGCTGTCTTTTCTCCAACATGTACTGTTAGCATCTTTGTCAGAAATTGTCTGTGAAAATACAGGCTTATGGTTCTTCCCTCCCCTTATACTCCTCTTTCCCCCCTCACTCCCTAAAAAAATACAGGCTTATATGTGGGTCCTTGATTCTATTTCACTAGCCAATGTTGTTGGTTTTTATGCCAGCACTATTCTATTTTTATTGCAATAGGTTTGTAGTAATTGAAATTTGAGATAGTGATACTTCAAGCATTTTGTTAATTATTCAAGATTGTTTTGGCAATCGTAGTTCTTTTGTGGATGTTGCTTTGGACATTTAGATGCATTTCAATGGAAATGCCTACAGAAGCTCAATAATTAGGAATAAACTCTGGAGGGAGCTCTCAAGGAGCAGAACAAAGAGAAAGAGGATTACTGGGAAAGGAAGGGTTAATTTTGGGAGATAGGAACAGGGAAGAGAAGAAAATATGGAGAGAGATAACTATGACTAAAGAACTTCTGAAAAAAAATATGAAAAACTACTATTGCAAAGAAGCTCTACAATACAATGCATACATCTATTGTTTAAACAGTTAACTTACAAAAGGTCAACAATGTCCCTACTAGATATCACAGGCTAACAAATAAAAGTCCAGTAAGTCTTTTGGAGGTATTAGCCAGTGAAGTTCCAACAATCACTCAAACAATGCAAACTTTTGCCGTTGCACTTGGTTATCCTTCAGAACTTGAGTACAAAACCTGGTTGCTGAAGACAGCACAAAGAATTCAAAGTAGTACTGATGCAGAAGCTTCCCTCCTAAGAGCTGCCTTTCATAATGCTGGCAGGTACTGTGTATGTTGCCATAGTAGATCAATAGTTATCTGGCTTAGAGCTGAGAACCTTGCAAGCTACTGTAATTATAGACCTGGCAAGTCATGTTCACTGTTCCAACAGTTGCACAAATGTCATGGGAATAATCAATTACTTTTTAAAAAAAAAAATTGGATTAAAGGCCTGGTCCACAGTATGTAATCTATATTGAGGCCAAGAACTTGTGGCTAGAAAGGTCATAGGCACTAGGGAAGAACCTACTACTCTAACTCTCCTAAAGCACCACAGTATTAAAGCAACTCCAAACTGTTACACCCATACTAGTACGTCTCTTAAATCTTATCAAAGAAGCTTTGTTTTTTAATAGTAGATGGTGTTTAACAGAGATCTACAAGCAGTACAGGGGCAGAGAATAAGAGTCTAGAGTTCTTGGCCTTAAATGGGACATCTATAACACACCTCTTCTTGCCAAGGCTCAGGCATCATTGTGGAAAAAACAAGAAACATTTTCTTTGGTGTTGATTGTGAAAAGCTGTTAGGGTACCTAGATCTAAAACTTCAATAAATGTGCCTCTCTTCCCAGGTCTGTACTCCCTGAAGTATTTCCTTTTTGAGCTTTGTTTACACTGGGTCTCCAACAATTTGACAATTAGTAACTTTTCATACCACAATTGCTTAAAGCAGTCTGTGATTTTCTATACCTACTTGATAGCCACTCCAATGTTGGAAGTAACTGTGGGCTCTTTGGCCTCAAAATGCTCTGATGGGGTCTGGCAACATGGCTCAGTGGGTATCTGTCACCAGACCAGATAACCTGCATTTGATTCCTGGGATCCACATGAAAAATTATACTCTGACCTCCATATCTGTGCTGTGGCACACATGGATTTGCCCTTCTATCCAACATACATAATTTAAAAAAAATAAAATAAAAAACTGTTAAGTGCAAGAGAGCTCACTGCAGCTGAGGTTACTGAAATAAGAACTATACAAGATTGTAGACTGAAGTATTTCCTCATGGATCTGTTACTGCTTGCTGTGGGGTAAGGGGTACCATTTTCTTCAGTGGAATAACCACTGATAAACTGCCCATGCTCCAGTAAATATTCTCTCTCACTCATGCTAATACAGGCAACCCTACTTCACCTCAGTGGTTCACACACAAAAAGAAAATAGGAAATTAGGAAGAAGCCTTGCTGAGAAGAAGAATTTCAGTGAGAGAGGGAGAGTGTCTGGCAGAGACTAACTAGAGTAAAAGCAACTAAGATTCATTACATATAAGACACAGGCACTCCAGTGTTCCTTATTTCAGTCCTAGAGGATGCTTCTTCAGTGTAAGATAGCAAATTCTGGAAACAGGCACCCAAAGACCAGTCCTTTTCTCTGTCTTTTCCAAATCCCAAGGCTCTAAATTTGGATCAAGGAAATGCTTCAATACACTACAAAAGTAGGGTCTAGGGGGTGACTTGCCTTCATAGGCACTGGAAAAACAATCCATTCAGATTCATCTTCTATAGTAGTTGCCAGGTATTTTCATACAACCCTTGAATTACAAAGAACAGAGACTTTCCGGGTTTTTATGACTCTAGAAAAGAGAAGCACATCCCATATATTCCCCAGAACTTTAGTCAACTGTGTCCATTGCTTGAGAGACAGTCAGATTCACTAGGTGCTACATCAAGGCCTGTGACCTCTCCTTTTACAAGTTTTCTTACACACACAAGAGTCTAAAAAGAACAAGGAAAAAGAAGTCTCCTAAGTTTTCATCTGCATCTATGAACATAGTAGAAGGAAGTAGTAATTCAGCTGGTAATGGCAGAACTGGAGGTACTAAAGGGGAGGGTTCTCTGCCTACTCCCAATTCCAGTAACTGGAACATCAGGAGCCTCCACAAAATCATGTGACCACAAGCAGCCAACAGCTGCCCACTGGCACTGTATGTAAATGAACTCAGTCACCTCCTGGGTTTTCCCCTCTCCTCTCCCTCCTCTTTATAAAGGACACAAAATCATAGAGAGTAACTAACTGAAGTCTGCTATGTACTTTTAATTGCAGGCAGGACGCCAAAGTACAAACACAATGACTGAATTCAGTTTTACAAGTAAACACTGGAACTGAATTCACCCTCGTCCGGGAAGAATGTCTCTGATCACAGCTTGCAGGAAATCCAATTCAAAACAGGGTGTGTCATCCTTAATTCACACTGTGGCCTTTATGCCTTTCATAAAATTCTTTGCATACTAAAATTTCCTTCTTAAAAATGTTCTCACAGAGACTAATCTTCATTCATAAAATTATACTCAGAAATGCCTTGCAAGAGATGTTTGAATTCCAACAACTACCACCTTTGGTAGAGATAGATCTGCAGCCCTGCTTTGTGTGTGTGTGTTTTGTTTTTTTTTTTCTCTTTTGGTTACTGACTGTTGAATAATAAGAGTCCATCAATCATTCTACCAACTCCCTTCTAATCTCTGAGTTCACTCAGACTTCATGCCAACTTTCAATTCCCCTCTTGTTCTCTGGACCACTGATAAGTTAGTATGAAAACGCTGAGGTTCTGAGAGAACAAGGACAGCCACAGACTTTGGCTCAACTATATCTTAACTGTGCCAGTTGGTTCCTATGCCTGTTTCTTGTGCATCCAGAGTTGGCCAAGACTATCAAACAACTTCAAGAAGATACACACATATGTACAAGTGTTGCTGGCCTCTAGTTCTACAAAGGGCCTCCAGAGAGGTCTGGATTTCTGCCAGCTGCCTATGGCCAGCCTTTCCAAAATGATGCTGTAATTATAGAAGCCCAGAGGGACTTTGGTCTAGCACAAAAAACAGTAAGCTAAAAGTCAGTTATGACCATATTAAAGTATACATGCATGAGAGGGAAAAAACAGGAGAAATGGTGTACAGTTTTCACAACCTGAAAGATTTAAGTGTGGAAGGAGAGAATATGTTTTAATTATATCATGACACATTATCAAGTATCATCGGGCTTGAAGGCTGTAGAGGATGGGCACTCAATTACAATGACCTTTGTACTTCACCTTCTGTTTCTGACCAATATGGAGAGTACTGGCAGTGCCTTGCACTATCGGTGCTGTGCTCACAATTGAACACACACTCTAAAATCCCCAGGCATTTGAATTTCTAATTGGATAGCAGTGCCCCATAACTTGCTGAGCTATTAAAATCAAGGTTAACTGTTTTTAACAACTTCATTTCAGAAGGACTTGACTGCTCTGCTAATACTGTCCAATCTCAGCCCACTCCATCCTAAGGTGGGCTACAGTATCCACATCATAAGATACTTTTTCTCCCTTAGTTCTTACATGTGCTCCCAGAGCAGTAGTGGATTTTCATGTTGGACACACTTCCTGATCCCTCCCAGTTCTTTTGTGAGCATAAAAGCATCTCGGAAAACCAAGGACCTAGGAGCTGAGAAAAAAGTCAAAATGAGATCATTTGATGTTTCTAGTTACAAATGGATTTCCTTCACCTTCATAGTGGGAAGATATGGACTCTCCTACCTTGGGTCAAGATTATAAAACTCTCTATTCCTTACTACCTTCAGTTTCCTTCTGTGTATATATTACTGTGATAACCTACAGGCTCTTCCTCATTTCGGGCCTGTACACCCCAGGCCATTTTCTCTTACTTCATAAGTCTCTGACATTTATACTAATCTCATTCAAATGCATTTTATTAAAAATGGTGGCTATACATATGTATGCGTTCTGGGGTCTTATTTCCATATAACAAGATCTATTTTTTCATTTTCTTTTTTATTTATTCATTTTAAAAAATCTGAGCAAGGGGTTATATGGACCAGACCTTCACTGTGAGTTCTTCAGGCTGAGGAAGTTGTGTTACATAAGGAAATCAACTGGATCTCTCAGATTTCCCCCCATGGTCACAAACCTCCAACACACTGAGGCCAGAAGAAATGGCTCTTTCCCTTTGGGTTTCCTCCTAACAACTCCACACCCTTACAAAAAGGACATTACTGCCATATCTAAAATAGGTAATCATTCTGTTACTATATTTATACAAAGAAAAGAATAAAATTCCTACTAATCAAGGTGACTATGGGTTCTGAATGTCATAGGTCAAAAATGTCTAGTGCAATAGTAGAGGTGGATGGCCTTAATATCTTGGTGCTTCAGCCTCCCCTTCCACAGTTATGATGACAAGCATGTGCCACCATTCCTGAACTCTATCTTGCTTAAATTTTGTTTATTTCTTTACATATTTATTCATGTTGAGTATTGGGCTCATGTAGTCCCAGTCCGCTTTTTAAATAATCAAGCAATACTGAATACTGGATGCACACAATACAGAGATATTTAGCTTTGTTGTTTCAGTCAGGGGTTGGGCTCAAACTTCTTCTAAGACCTTGAATTTATGATCCTTCTGCCTCTTCTTACTGAGTTCAGGGATCATAGGCATGTGCCACTGTACTAAGTTTATTCAGTACTGAGGATAAAACTCAGGGATTCGTTCATGTTAGGCAAGCACTTTACAAGCTAAGCTACATCTCCTACCTCAGTGACTTGTTTTCTTTGTGAATATATTTATATACTAATCAACATAGCAGGAGTAGTTATTAGCTCAGGGTCACTAGAACAGCCATCGTGTGAAAATGTCCTCTTTACATTTCCACATCAAATGTAACCAAGTTTTCAACTAAGAGGAGAAAATAAGTGGATTTATTTGCTCCCAGATTTGAGGAAAACATAAAGGTTTATTATTAGTCATGTATTATACATAGATGGTGCAGAAGCCAGAGAGCAGAAGCACAAGTGGTGCAGGAAAGTGTACAACTGGAGGAACAGGTCCATTCTTCGGCATCCAATTCTATTCCATTCTTAAGAACTAGGAACACCCATCCTTAAAATAGAGCATTCCCTTACACTGATGACTAGATTTCCATCCATATAAACTGACTACAGGCTGGGGGCATGGCTTAAGTGGTAAAATACTTGGCCTGTAAACATGCCAGCACAGTTGATTTCCTATTCCTTGCACTAAAGTAAAAAGCTAAACAAGGTGGAAAGGGCTGGAGAGCTGTAGACAGGTAGAATTAAAGAACTTGTTGACCAGCCAACACAGCAGAAATGGTGAGCTCCAGATTCAGTGACGAGACTGTTAAAAACAAACAACAACAACAAAAAAAAACAAGGTGGAAAGTTATTAATGAAGTCATGCTGACCCATGACCTCCACATGTACATGAAAATACACGTATATATTCCAACACAAGTACACATGCCTCTATCATACACACACATACATCCTGACTGGAATGCTCAAGTGAAATATGGGTCTCTTATTAAAATAACCATCATCATATGGGTTATTTGTTTTGACATTCTCTTCCTAGAGTTCGTATTCCCTACATCCTGATCCCATTCCTTGCACCCTCAACACACTAAAACTTCATTCATATTTATTTTTCCTTTTAAGAAGCTGTACACCAGTCATATTTCTTACAACTTCCCCATTAAACTAAGTTTTTAAATTTTGATCTCTTTGGGCACATTCTATCCAGTCAGCAACTCAATAGCCCCAGAATCCCAGCAAAAGAACACTGTATCCTATCATACATAGCATGGATTTGAATCCACTCTCCTCTGTACCTTCCTATGCCCATAGATTTCCATAATGGCCATCATCAAGCAATTTTACATGTTTTTATATATATATCCTTCCTTTCAAACACTGGGCAAGGAGCACACTTTCCTCTTCTTCACATCTTCAACAATGAACATTGCTCATGGTTTGTAGAGCTGATGCGCATATCAACTTTCAACTAGAGACTCATTGACAAGTTTACCCATCTCCCATCCCTCCATCTAGCTGACACATTTATACCAACCTATCAGCTGAATGACAAACTTATCAATACCTTCAGGTTCTCGCAATTTAGGAAATTGTTATTAGAGTCAGGCCTTTCTAATCATAATGACAGAAGGTGCAGTGAGACCTATCCTTTACATACAAGCAAAGATGTGACTGGCACATAGAGGTAGGAGCCAGCACTCCAGTCTGAGTAGCCGGGTAGGTCACCCATGGGGAACAAGGGAGAAGAGAACAACAATAGGTTATGTCATAAAAAACCTGTCTTTCAATGTAAGACAGAGAGTAAGAGGCTTTAAAACAGCTAGTCCTAAACAGAATGTCTTTACCAGCCCTCCTTCCCATGACAATGCTCGGGGAGCCATGATGAAGAGAAGCTGGAAAAGTTCTCAGAGCCAGACTGGATGGATGACACCAAGGAAACCAAGTCTTCCGGACACAACAGGACTAATGCACACTTGAAAATACCCAGACTATGGTATTATGCACAGGGCCTGCACAGATTCAAATCACATGTGGTCTCAGCACTGAGAGTAGGAAGTGGATACAATTTCCCATCCTTGCCTAAGAAGCTGTCTCCTACTGATGTTCACTTGCAAAGAAAAATTTATATTAACCACATAAGGGAAGGCCCCATGTCCAGCAGTAGATGGCCACCACACAGCAAACCCAATGGCGTTTCTGTAAACTTTCTGTCTCACTACCTTGGACACTTTTTTTTTTTATCTGATTAGCCTTCTGATCATACATTATGATTTCCAATATTGTATTTTATAGCTTTTTAAATATTTTGTGTGTATGTTTGTGTTTTGTGCTTTCTCTTTGTTGTTTATTATTTTAAATTCTGTTTTGTTTGCCTGTTTCTTTTTCAAAGAGAAAGATGCTATGGAAATGGAACTATGTGAGTAGGAAGGAGGGGAGAAGCTGGGAAAACTTGAGAGAGGAAAAACTGTGATCATAATATATTGTATGAAAACATTTTATTTCTAACAAATAGAAAAAAGAAAAAACAAACAAACAAAACTTGTCTACCAAATCTTAGTGAACTATACAAAAGTATACACTTAAACACAGATCTAACAACTCTGGCCAATTTTAAACTAACCGAAAACCCATCCCAAGCAATAGTCTGCCCTCTACACCCACCTTTACTTCCAAAAATAAAACAGAAATAAAACCACATATTTTGTTTTGCTCAGCCAAGAACTCTAAGAAAATCTCTAAAGCCATGCTGTCAATGGATGAGGCTACAGGACGTTACTGGCATGCATTTTTTTCACATTTCTGACAGCTTTGATCAGTGACTCAGCCTCTGTACAACAGGAAGTACTCTAATGGGTTTATACCTAACTGGAGAATTATTGTTAATGTGATAGTCAAAGCCAACTATGCAGCATATTTTTAAAGGGCTTAATATTTTATTTCTAAAATTCAGAAAAACAAATTATGACAAGCTAAACTTATACAAAGCTTTTTAGAAACTAGTAGACAGGAAAAAGACAAATTGAGTTTAAAGTTTTAACTCAGGAAGTGACACTCTGTTTTGTGTCACTGTGCAGGAGCTGCACATGCACAGCCTGCACCAGGCTCTGTAAAGTCTTGGTGTTGTTTTAGGTGTCTACTTGGAACACTAGATTTAGGAACAGAAATGACACGAGGAACCCAAATTCCTGAGGAGAAAAAGTCTACAGCAGACAGTAGAATGGTTTTCTTCACCCAAAGGACAGCCAAAAAGCACAAAATTCACCAACAGATTAGTTTTGTTTCAAAAGCAACCTTTCAGATTAACAAACTTCAAAACTGCTTGCATACTGTCTACAGCTCAGTTCACAGCATGAAAGCTGTTTTCTCCTTAATTTTCTCTCTCTCTCTCTCTCTCTCTCTCTCTCTCTCTCTCTCTCTCTCTCTCTCTCTCCCTCCCTCCCTCCTTCCCTCCCTCCTTCCCTCTCCTCTCTCTCTCTCTCTCTCTCTCTCTCTCTCTCTCTCTCTCTCTCTCTCGTGTGTGTGTGTGTGTGTGTGTGTGTGTGTGTGTGTGTGTGTGGTGGGGCAGGTCTTACTATGTAGCCTTAGCTAGACTGGAACTCCTTATATAAACCAGGCTGGCCTCAAAGTCTTAGACATCTGCCAGTCTCTGCCACACTCTCACCCACCTCCCAGCAGTGCTTCAATTAAAGGCGTGCACTATCACTCAACAATCCTTTCCCCCCATATATATGCACACACATATGTGTGTGTGTGTTTTAGTTTTCAAAATTATATATAATGTCTTCCTGAATACCCTTTTGCTTTTTCTTTCATTAATTGTTGTTGTTATTGTGAGTGTGTAAAATCACCCCACATCAAATAAACTTCTCTTTGAAAGATGAAGATCATTACAGAAACCACGACCAATCAAACAGCAGAGATGTGGAAACCAGTCCCCTTAAATCTTAAAAAGTTTCAAGATTTTTCAAGCAAAAATCCTGATAGTTCAGCTATTACAGTAATTAATAAACTCAGCACTTCAGGAGATTCAGAATGTAAGACAGCTAGTTCCAATTACAAATTTGGCTCAGAATAAAAATATTTCCCAAACAATAGTTTCATTATAAATTGTTTTCTCTCCCTTCTTCTGCCTTTTTTTTTTTAAATTTCTTTTTCTTTTTTTTTGGAACTGTACTCCTTCCTTGCTGGAAGCCACCACATCACTGCCAGGAAGAGGAATGCAAAACATTCCCAGGAGCTGAGGCTGTGATGTCAGAGCTGCATTCCACTTTTCCCCAATTAGGCCTTTTGGGAAGCTCTGGCCTTCAGCTAAGCCCTTAGAAGAGATAGCTAAGGCCTTCATTAAATCACACAGAGAAGCTCTGCGCTGTGTTTTAGTGCTGGCCAGGATCAAAGCAAGAGAGAGAATTTCTTTCAACGTGAAATACAACAGCAACAATCTTTGCATAGAAGAAAGGAAAGAGGAAAGAAAGGGGGAAGGAAAAAGGGAGAGGGCATGAGGAAAAAGAAAAGAGGAAAAAGGGTGTTTGGAAGTAACAAATGCCATTGTGTCTGTGTGCCAACTCACCTATTTAGTGAGCAGCCTACAAGCTATCACCAGTAAGCATGACTAACTTCATCAGCAAGCTCTGGGTGTGACTGAAAAACTTAGTTTCAATAAATAAGCTAGAAGAGTGACTTTCCGATGACTTCCTACATTAATAATATAAGGTATCCAGCTGCATGTGCACACACACACATACATTTGTGCCTGTTAGCTTACAGGAGATTCCACTAGACTCCTCCTAGGGACCTAACAATGACTTATGTTATCACCTGCCTAGGCCAGGTACAGGCAGCTTATAAAAGGACTACTCACCACCCCAGTTCTTTCTCTCTCTGTGTTGCCATGTGTATCCCCTCCCTCTCCTGTGCCCCCCCCAGCTGTGTGTGTCCCTCTCTCTACTTTTCTACCCTTCTTCTCTGATTTCATGGCTCTGCTGTCCTCTATCTACCTCTACCCCTTCTCCAGGCCCTGACTGTTATGTTTTATAAAAAAGAAAAAGAAACTAGGGGTATGTTTGGTGGAGGTTTGGTATGGTGTGGAGAAAGGGGTGCCTCTTTGACCCATGCTGAGACATTCCTTCCCCCTGAGGGACCAGCCAGAGGTATAGTATTTAGGACATGGAGGAGAGAGGGAAGAAAAAAGGGAGGGAAGGACGGAGGGGGGAGGGAAGGAGGAAAGGGAGGAGGAAGGGGGGAGAGTGGGGGCAGGGGAAGAGGCCACCCATGAACATGTGGAGAAAGATGGGGGAGGGGACTAGGGAGAGAAGGGGCAGAGAGGAAAGAGGGGAACAGAGGAAGAACTAGAACAACAGAGTGAAGAGGGGGCAAGCAGCCCCTTTTATAGTGAGTCAAGCACTTGCCAGGTAACTGTGGGGCTGAGTCTAGAAGAAATGCCAACAGGGACTCCCATACCTTTCCCCAGTCAAACTCCATTTATAAGAAATGTGTTCCATGGTGTGATTTCTCAGGGGGATACCTTGGCAGGAGCTCACCAGGTACCCCCTCACCACATTACATTTCATTCAGTGCCTAAGGACATACAAAAGGAAACGAAACGAAACAAAACCATACACATCATCCATAGGAATGAGAAAAATGAAAACAAAATGGACTCCTCTTCACGTTAAAAAGTTGGAAATTGTACTTCAAGTCAAAATGTGAGTTCTTTGTCCATGACAGATAAATCTTATTTAAAAGTACTTACATTTGGAAGATTATTCATTACTTATTAGTCTTTATAAGTGAAGCCTAAAATTATCAGCTGGGGATGTAGCTCAGTTGGTGGAGTGTTTCCTATCACCCATGGGATCCTAAGGTTTGATCCTCAGCACCAAATAAACCAGGAATGGTGGCACATGACTGTAATCCCAGCACTCAGGAGGTGGAAGCAGGTGGATAAAAAGTTCAAGTTCATTCTTGGTTAAATAGTTCCAGGCTAGCCTGGAACAGATGAGATCTTGGCTTAAAAATAAATCAGGTTAAAAGCTCAATAGATATTATTCATTTAATTCCAAGAACAAATACTATTTTTGCTCATACATCTGTTTTAATTAAACCAAATTATTTGAAGGGCTTGGTGCAATGGCTCAGTGGTCAAGAGCACTTGCTGCTTTTGCAGAGGATCAGCTTCTGTTCCCAGCACCCACATGACAACTTCAGTTTCAATTGGTGTCTTTTTCTGGTTTCTACAGGCACCAGGCAAGGTACACAGACAAATATGCAAAACACTGTGAATATACACTTAAAAATGAGCAGATCCTTAAAAAGCTAACAAATTAATTGCATAGAATTTAAACCAAATAAGAAATGTTGACTGACTGAAGGAGTTGAAGAAGCTTGTGGCCCCATGGGGAGAGCATTGATTGTACACTTTCTAATTGTGTTAGTTTGTTGAAACCTAGCATGTCTGTTACAGGAGTCTATCAACCAGCTTTTGTTCTCTTGCCCTGAGTATTACAGAACCTTGGTTTTCTGAAAAAATCTTGCAAGTACTGGAAGAAGTGAGTCAAGCTTTAAGCAGAAGCAAGAGGGTTGTGGGCTTGATTACTGCTGGCATAGCAGCTTTAATTACACTAATTGCTAGCACCACTGCTTCTGCAATGGCTTTGACACAAGAAGTTAAGACAGCTACTTTTGTTAATCATTTAGAAAAAAAAAATGTAACTAATGTGTTGAGTATACAAGAGGATTTAGATAGACGTTTGAAACAAATTGATGCTCTTTATCCTATTCAAATTATTGGAAGGAGCTTCAGAGTTTAAGAGTAAGGAGCCATCTCGAGTGTCATGCCAAATACCAATGGCACTGTGTTACTTCTAAAATTTACAATGGGGGCTGGAGAGATGGCTCAGCGGTTAAGAGCACTGTATGTTCTTCCAGAGGTCCTGAGTTCAATTCCCAGCAACCACATGGTGGTTCACAACCATCTGTAATGAGATTGGATGCCCTCTTCTGGTGTGTCCAAAGACAGCGACAGTGTACTCATATACATAAAATAAATACATCTTTAAAAAATAAATAAAATTTACAATGATAGTCATTATAAATAGGAAAAAGTTTAAGATACACTTGCAGGGTATCTGGCATAAGTCTAACACCTCTCTGGATGTTTTAACTTTGCATAGTGAGATTATGAATCTAAAGAATGCTGCTCTGCTGTCCTTTGATGCTGAGACACTCTTGATAAAATTATCCATGGCCTGAGATCAGTATTTCCATTTTGGTCAAGCTTCAAGAATGGCATATATAGCTTTTTCATGCTAGCCCTTTTTGTTATGGGAATACTTTTATTCCTGCCCATCCTGTTAAAGCTTGTCTTTAACAACATCAACATGCTGTAGGCCGAAGTACATTACTTGAAACTGAAAATGAACCCCCAGACAGTGTTATTCATTTAATAGGCTGGCAAGCCAAGGACAGGTAAGATTCTGCACAGAGCCTTATCAACTTAAGACAGAAGTGCATTGCTTTTGATAATGCATATTCCATGATGTGTAAGGAAGGCATTTTTGTCCAAACAACCAAAGACAGGCTCTGTCTTGTTTATGAAATAAAAAAGGGGGAGATGTGGAGAGCTTTGGGTGCTGCTTGGCAAGAATCTGACATGGGCCAAGGACAAGGAAATGGGCTGCTTGGCAGGAATCTGACATTAGGCTAGAACAAAGAAGTAATTTCAAGAAGGAATCTAAATTTTACGCTAGAACAAAGAAGTAGGCTTCAGGCATGAAAATGACTTTGGGCTAGGACAAGGAAGTAGGCTCAGATATTTTGGTCATCCTGATAAGCCCTTAGAAAGAGTGATCACAGGAGTAATCACGGGACTTTGTTTATTGCCTTGCTTGATCTTTGACTATTTGTGTTTATTGTCTTTCTTGTTCCTTGACTATGTGCATCTATTGTATTGCTAGTTCCTCAACTTAGAACTGACTTTAATGCTTGCATGTAATTAAAATGGTATAAAAGCAATAAATAAATAAATAAATAAATAAATAAATAAATAAATGGCTATGCCAGGGAAAAGTAATATTGGATTTTATGATTATTTCATACTAGAAATTGTTACATAGTTCTGTGCCTGTTTATTGTGTAACTACAGATTGCAATAATACATTTTGTAGCTTGTAAAGGTCTCAACAAGCAATTTTTGCAAGGCTATATTTAGTAGGTTAGTTTTTGTTAAAAAAAAATGATGGGGGAACTTTATGTTAAGAAGAGAGGTAATAAGCCTCTGGGAGATGAAAAACAAAGAAAAAAGAAACATTTAAAAAGTAAATATCTGATATATTCATTTAGTATGAGACAACAGTTTCAAAAGTAGTTGGCATAACAGAATGGTTTTAGTCTACAGCACAGTCTATTCTATAAGCGTATTCTTGCACAGTACTACTGAGATATCAGTTTTCCTAATTTCAGATGCATTAAGATTGGAGTGTCTCTGAACTCAATTTCTATAACTTCAGCTTTAAGTTATTCAAGATGTGATGGTTGATTCGGCTTTGGCTTTACAGTTAGTACTTGTCTCCATGAGTTAAGTAAATGTATTATTTATGAAGATAATATTTTCTGGGCATAATGGAAACAATCACACTAAAGAATCAAGATAATTCTGTTGAAACTTTATAAGCCTTAAGATGTGTCCTTTGACTTAAGTTCCCTTCATTTCTTTGAAAATAGTTGAGCCTGTAAAAGTTCTGCTAGAAGATGCTGAAGTAACTTAACTGAAACTCATCAAGTCCTATTTCTTTTCATTGATCTCTTGGCTTTGTATTGGTTTCATTCTCTTTTTATCAACATGCCCCTGCAAGTAATATGCTGTCCTATTTCCTTTATGTGAAAAAAAAAAAACCCTGAAAGCATTTAAAGTACAATTCAATTTAAGTGAAAAAAAAGAAAAGAAAAAAGAAAAAGAAAGAAGGAAAGAAAGAAATGTTGACTAATCCATAAAATCTTTAAGAGCAGCTCAAACATTAAACAAGACATTCCATGATGACCCTAATAAAGGTAAGGATCTATAAAAAGTTGAGAAGTTCATCACGACCAACATTTTTATTCCAGCTGACATTTGAATCTAGGCTCCAGAGGGTTGGTAGATTCTAATGTGCAATGGAATTTTGACAGTATCCAGTATTGCTCCAACCTTGGTCCTGCTGCCACCTACCCAACACTTGATCACCCGGTGATCCCATCTCACAACTAACAGTTTCACCAGTCTCCCAAACTGAACTTCACATGGACATTATTCTAGGAAGAATCACAGAAAACCAAACAACCAGAGATGAAGAGATGACTCTGTGTTGCTATCTCAGAGGAACTGAGGTCAATTTCCAACACCTACATGGGGTGGCTCATAACTGCCTGTAACTCAAATTCCAAGGGATGTTATATCCTTTTCTGGCTTTTCTGGGTACCTGCCCATATATGCTGAACCCTCCCTTCTACACACACACACACACACACACACACACACACACACACACAAATAAAATTTTAAAAAACCTACACAACCAAATAGAATTAGAAGTAAAAACAAAACAAAACTGGAAAACAATCCATCCCAACATCTGTGCACACATCATGACAAAAAAAGTATTCAAAGAATATGACAGAGCTCCTAACCATGAACTCAACATTATGGACTCTCTTTCTGGAACCATAAGCATGAACAAACACTTCATTCTTTAAGTTGCCTTGTTTATTATATTTTATCACAGTAACAGATAAGTTGTAAGTAAGAAACATACAGACTTAATAAAATTAAAGCAGAAAACTTTCTAAATCTAGAAAATAGAGTATATATCCAAAAACAAAAAAATTTAGAAATCTAAACAGAAATGACAAGAGAAGGAATTCCCCATGACACACTGTAGCGAAGATATCAATGTCATATGAGAAGAACACAACTCATGTATCTTTGTACCACATAGCTATCAGAACTACTTCAGTTATTATTGACCCTACAAAGCTAGAAAAGCATGCAATGATATACTTCAAGCTCTGAAATTAAATAACTGTGAATCAAGACAAGAGTGTTTTATCTAGCACAGTTACCATTCAAAACTGATGGAAAAACAAAAATACTTCAGACAAACACAAAGTAAGGGAACTCATGACCACCAAATCAACACTAAAGAATATTTTTAAAAGGAATATTATACAGAAAGAAATTTTAAAAATTCTTCTCCACAGGAATACATAAAAGTACAAATACCATGAAAATAACAAAAAGAACTAGGAAAAAAAAACAACCTTACCTAAATCAGGAAATAAGCAAACTTCTAAAATTAATACATAAGGATGAAAAGAAATATCAACACTCCAGGAAACTATCATCTAAAACATTTATAAACAATCAATAAAGACATTAAATGTAAATGGTCTAAGTTTATAAGTAAAATGATGCAGACAAATCAACTGGATTGGAAAAATAAGAACCATTCAAAGACATCCAAAAATTGATCAAAGGATATAAATTATACTACTAAGTAAGAAAAACCATAAATAAGCAGGCATACCTATCTTTGCAATTGACAAAAAACACTTCAACCCAAAACTAATCAGACTGATAAAGAAGGATCAACACATATTAATAAAGGAAACAATGCACCATAACAATTGTGGAGCTGGAAAGAAGCTCAGTGGTAAAGAGTATATATTCTTCTTGCACAGGATCTGGGTTCAGTTTTCAACACCTATATCAGGCAGACAGCCATCTATAACTACAGTTCCAGAGAATCTGATGCCCTCTTCTGGTCTCCAAATGCAGCCACATATACCTAGAATATAGAAACTTATGCAGGACTACATATATACACATAAATTTTGAAAAAAGAACAGATTTTAAAATATATTCATATTTACCATAATTTTAAAATGTACTCATAAATATGCAAGAATGAACATCAATAATGAAAGAAAAGTGTAACGGCCCATTCTGTTGCTCTGGTCCGAGGGTCAGGGCCTAGCAAGAGAGAGAGTGGGGACGGAGACGTGAAGAATGGAGACGAGACAGAGTCTGCTCTGGATATGAGACAGAGTCTGCCCTGTTCTCTCCTCAAGTCTCTCCTTTTATATCTCTCCTCAAGTCTCACCTTGAGTCTTGACTTTAATCTCGCCTTGAGTCTTGCCTTGAGTCTCTCAAGTGCTGGGATTAAAGGCATGTGTCACCACTGCCAGGTCTTGATTGAAAGGAAATCATGGGTATATCAAGATAATTATCAGAGTGTGCTCAGCTGTTGTAGGCTGTTGAAAACAAGTCTCTTGTCAGGGTATATGGCTCAAGATGGCTGCAAAGACGATAGCCGCTTTCTGCTCAGAGTCAGCTCCCAACAGAAAAGAGCCTATCAACTTGAGAGTTGAGAGGATATTAAATGGGAAGTAGCTGGAAAGAGGGGAGGAAACCTATGTAATTGTACTTGAGTTAAAACATATAAAAGACACAATTGCTGTCAATATTTATGCACTAAATACTGGACTCTCCCAGTTTTATAAAACAAACACTAAAAGGCTAGATCAGTTCAAATATAACATTAATGGGAAACTTTAATAATCAGATGGGTCTTCCAACCTAAAAATAAGCAAAGAAACTTCAGAGCTAAAATGCACCATAAATCAACTGGACTTAACAGATATACACAGAATATTCCACTCATCAGATAAGGAATACATTCTTCATTGTAGCACATAGACCCTTCTAAGAAACTGATCATACTTTGAATCACAAATAATCTTTACCAACTTAAAAAAAAAATGGCACTATGCCATGTGTCCCATCAGACTACAGTGTAATTAAACAAATCAACAGCAAAAGACATTAACAAAATACATTACAAAAACACTTGGAAACCAAACAATACACTTTGAATGAACAGTGAAGTCATCCAAGAAATTAGAGAAGAAATAAAAAAATTCCTAAATTCAAAATGAAAATGAGAATACCTTTGGGACACAGTCAAGTCAGTTCTTAGAGAAAACTTAATAAGTTTAAGAGTGCACATTAAAAACTATAACAATATTCAATAAACAAATGTTGCACCTCAGGGCTCTAGAAGAAAGTAAGAAGCCAATACGAAACGTAGTAGTAGAAAGCAAGAAATAATAAAGATCAAGAAATAAATGAATGTGACTTATTTATTGCTTTTTAGAGACAATACATGCTAAGGGAGGTGGTGTACACTTTCATTCCCAGAATGTGGAGGGGCAAAGGTCAGTAGACTTCTGAGTTTCAGGCCATTTGGTCTATGTAGTGAGTTTCAAGCCAGCCACAGCTACAAGGCTGTTCTATAGAAGCAAAGCGAAGCAAAAAACACAAAAGGAAAAACCAACACCATCATCAAAAAACTCCAAGAACAATACACACAACCCAAAAGTTAGTTATTTGAAAAAGTTAGTAAGATTAGCAAACCTTCAGTCAAACCAGCAAGAGGGAAAAAGAGAATTAACAAAATTGGAGAAAAAGAGGTACTGTTAAAGCAGACTCTAATACAATCAAGAGGCTATTCTGAAAACTTATTCTCAGCCAGGTGGTGGTGGTGCATGCCTTTAGTCCCAGCACTTGGGAGGCAGAGGCAGGCACATTTCTGAGTTAGAGACCAGCCTTGTCTACAGAGTGAGGTCCAGGACATCCAGGACTACACAGAGAAACCCTGTCTCAAAAAACAATCATCAAACAAACAAACAAAACAAAAAAAAAGGAAAAAAACAAAGAAAACTTATTCTCCAAAAGCTGGAAAATCTAGAAGAAATGGATGAGTTTCAAAACACAAGACCTACTAAAATTAAAGGTACAAGATACACATCACTTAAACAGACTCATACAATCATTGATATCAAAGCTGTAATCAAGTCTCTCCACAAGGCAAATCCCAGAATCAGGTGGATTCACTGCTAAATCCAACTTAAATGTTGACAGGCAAATATCCACATCACACTCTTGACAATTTCCTGGTTTATATGGTTTAGTAGAAAATGGAATTTCCCTGTGTAAAGATCAACTTCTGAAAAGAAGCTGTGTCTACAGAGACTGATTAAAACTTGACTGAGAAAAAGTGTACTGTGGAAATTGGGAGTGTCACAGGTCCAGACACTAATTACCTTATCTTGAGCCACCAGAACAGCCATTTCATGCCCACCTTAGTGTTGGGAGTAACATCCTATGACTAATAGATAAGAATCTTCCAAAACCTACTAACTTAGGCTGGCTAAAATAATAATGATAATACTCTTCCTCCTCCTCCTCCTCCTCCTCCTCTTCCTCCTCCTCCTCCTCTTCCTCCTCCTCCTCCTAAGAATAAAGGGTTTTGTTTGTTTGTATGTTTTTAGATAGGTCTTAGTAAAGAGACTAGCCCAGGCTACCTTGGAACTCTTAACTGTCCTGCTTCAGACCCCAAGAGCTTGTGATTACAAGCATTTACTATCATATCTGTAATATCATATTTATCAATCCAAATTATAGCAATTCTATCACAGAAAATCTGTTTTCTGTAGAATATTTATATTTTATGTTCTAAAGAATGGAGAAATCTACAAAGCAAGAGGTAGAACCAAACTACCAAGAAGAATATGGCAAGCACAATATGAGAAACACAAGTTAAAACAAAACTTACCATAAACTATTATGTTTAAAACCCTGAATATCAAGCCCACTCAGCTGAAAATTCATAAGAGACATCACAAGAAAGTAGAATTAGTGATGTCTAAATGGAAAGACATTTCAGACAGAATAGGGCAGAAATACTAGGAATTTAGAGTTGGTTCATTAACTGGGTCAAACAGTAGCAAATCAACCAAAAACAATGGAACAAGCTGAAGGGAAATCTAGCATGGAAGCTAAGAACCAGGCTAAAGATAAACATTAGAAAAGACCATCTAAGATTTCAGAACAAAGAAGACGTATGATCAAATCTGTTTTCTAAGTATACATCAGAAATGTGACAAGAGCAGAAGTGGGTCAGGGAGAGAGGGCTCTGGAAGTGGGCAGGCTACCAGCTGAAAATCCTGTTTCAGACAAGCAGTAAAAACCCAGCAGAGTTAATGAGAGGGAGAATCAGAGAGCCATTTGGAGGGGCTGTCCATGACTCAGACATTGGTTCCCTAATAGCTTTCCAAGCTAGTCACTAGTTATAGTCACTAAACACAAGTGAACTCAAGGAAACACAAAGGTATCCTACAGATAAAAAACCAGAAAAATCTTTCCAAACTAACCCCTAGAAAGGAAAGCCTTGTGAGGAGGCTGCTACTTTGCTACAGTGGTTGTTTCACTTGTTAAGAATAAAGATATGGAAGGATGGAATCTTCCTAAGGGAAAGCAGGAGACTTATACTGTGGGGTAAACACAGGTCACTCAAGTTAGGATTCTCCAGCTTGAGGGGCTCACTGGGTAGTCTTGACAGAATATTTCACATATTTTGTGGGGGGCAGGATTAGAGTTTTGTTTTTGCAACTGGCATGGAGAGAGGCTGATAAGCAAGCTCTGTCTTTGTAGATTAGGGAATGGGCTCCTTACACAATCCAAGGGTGGTGTAATATGGGTTAAAGGTGGAGGCCTTGTCCCATCCTGTAGGGTCTCAGATTTCTATCATTTGCCATAGCTCCATAGGATTTTGTATGAAGAGTCCCTCATATGGAATCATTTGAAAACAAAAAGGTCGGGAATGGTGGCAACTCTCTAAAATCCTAGCACTTGGGAGGTAGAGAAAGGAGTACCAGAAGTTCAAGACCAGACACAGTAACAAAGTGTCTTTGACGCCATCCTAAAATACCTGAAACTCTATGTCAAAAAAAAAAAAAAATCAGTAAGTTAAAACAAAACTTAAGAGACCCAATACTCAGTGGCTGTAGGTCTTTGTACTTAGTCTATTCTTCTAGTTATAAAAGTAAGTATGATGAAAACCTGCTTTGACCTGAGGTGCCTGCCCTCCATGTTTCTTGAGATTTTTTTTTTTCTATACATGAGGTTTGTAGCTTGCAGGTCATGTGCTAAATTAGACCACCATTCCACTCTGAAATACTTTTAGACTTGATGAAATACTTAAAAAAAAAAATGCCTTTGGTGGCCTGCATATTCTGCTGAGGAAGATCATCAGTGTGTCTACCCCTCTGAAGACCCCACAGTCTGGGGCCTCCCAAAATATCCGCACAGGAAAGGGACCCTTCCAAACAACCTCAGCAGCTGGGACTCTGCAAGGAGCCCAGTGGACTCCAGACTCAACCCCTCTGCTCAAACTCCACCTTTTTTCTGGCCTGATCTTTCTGCCAGGGCAGATCATCAGCACGGCTACCCCTCTGAAGACCCCTTCAGGTCTCCCAGGAGACCTGCAGCAACCCAGGGACACAGCAGACAGGCTCAAGACAGAGACACACAGTTAACAGCAGAGATAACCAGAAGGCAAAAAGCAAGCCCAAGAACATAAGCAACAGAAGCCAATATACTTTGTCACCATGAGAACCCAGCTCTCACATCCTGGATACCCTAACACACCTGAAAAGCTTGATGCTGACCTAAAATCCTATCTCATGTAAATAGACTCCTTTAAGGAGGATATAAATAACTCACTGAAAGAAACATTGGAAAACACGGGTAAACAGGTAGAAGCTGTTAAAGAGGAAACAAATCCCTTAAAGAAATACAGGAATACAAAGTCAAACAGGTGAAGGAATTGAACAATTAGACAACCTACAGATTGGGAAAATCACAGCTAACGATTTAACTGATCAAGGGGTTCCCAACGGAGGAGTTAAAGAGTGAAGACTGTAGGAGCTGAAAGGGTTTGCAGCCCCATGAGAAGAGCAACAATACCAACCAACCACAGCTCCCAGGGTCTAAATCACCAGCCTGGGAGCACATAGGGAGGGACCCATGGGTCCAGTTGTATATGTAAGGGAAGATGGCTCTGTTGGGCATAGGTGGGAGAGGAGATCCTTGGTCCAATGAAGGCTGGACACTGTGTGTGGGGGGGAATTTGAGGGTGGGGAGGTGGGAGTAGGGGGGTAGGTAGGGGCATGTCAGGCTGTAGAACATCCTGGGTTGACATGAGCCTGGAACCCTGAGACTACAGGTGTTTGGTCACGCCCCCAGAACCCAGGGCCCTAACATTCGGTCTCATCTCCATTTAACCTGTATAGTCAGTCACGTAAGACACAGGTAGAGGGCGTGACTAACAGGCCTCTGTCTCAAGAGATTTACATATTAATAAGGCTGGGAGGCCTAGATAATTAAGTTATTCCTCCCTGGTCTCTCCTCTTTCCTACTCCCCATATAAGAGATCTCCTCCTTGCATTTGGCGGGGGCGCATTCACATCTAGATACAACTATCATCATGAACAATAAAACTTTCATCTTGGATTCCACGCACCTTCTGGCTCTGGGACTTTCTTGCCTATGTGGGAAACCTCCACCGCGGGGGGAAAAGCCTCCGGTTTCAGGACTCCCACACCGCTGCTCCAGGGACTCTGCCGCCTCGCACGGTATGGTGCGCTGCAGCCTGGGGCCAGACCCACCTGTGGTGTCGCCACCACAGGTCCACGCATGAGTTTTTTCTCTTCAGGGGCATATCCGCAGAGAGAGAAGGAGGAGGGGTGATGGGATAGGGGGTTCCTGGGTGGGGGTGGCGGTAATAAGGTAAGGGGATAACATCTGAGATGTAAATAAAATATCCAATTAAAAAAAAAACCTTCACTAATCCCACATTTAATAGAAGGCTAATATCCAAAATATACAAAGAACTCAAGAAGCTAACCTCCAAAAACCCAAACAACCCAATCAAAAAAAAGGGATATAGAACTAAACAGAATTAACGACAGAGGAATCTCAAATGGCCGAGAAGCACTTAAAGAAATGTTCAAAGTCCTTAGTGATCAGGGAAACGCAAATCAAAATGACCTTGAGATTCTACCTCACACGAATCAGAATAGGTAAGATCAAAAACTCAGATGACAGCACATGCTGTCGAGGATGTGGAGACAGAGGAACATTCCTCCATTGCTGGTGGGCTTGCAAACTGGTACAACCAATCTGGAAATCAATCTGAAGGTTCTTCAGAAAATTGGAAATACACCTACCTGAAGACCCAGCTATACCACTCTTGGGCATATACCTAAAAGATGCCCCACCATGCCACAGGGGCAGGTGTTTCACTACGTTCATAGCAGCCTTATTTTTGATACCCAGAAGCTGGAAACAACCCAGATGGCCCATTAAGGAAGAATGGATACAGAAAATGTGGTTTACACAATGGAATACTATTCAGCTATAAGGAACAAAAACATCATGAGTTTTGCAGGCAAATGGAGAAATATCAAAGTAGAAAACATCATCTTGAGTGAAGTAACTCAGACCCAAAAGGACATGCATGGTATGTACTCACTAATAAGTGGATATTATCCAAAAAGTACAGAATGCCCAGGATACAATCCACAGAACTCAAAAAATTTAACAAGCCGAAGGGCCCAAGTGAGGATGCCTTGATCCCACTTGGGAGAGAGAAGAAAACAGTCACAGGAGGCAGAGGTAGGGAGGGATCTGGGTGGGAAGGGAGAGGGAGAAAAAAGGAGAACATGATCAGGTATGGAGGATGATGGGAGCCAGTAGAGAAGCCCTGAGGGCCAGCAGAATGAACGGAAATATGTAACCTTGGGGGTGGGAAGTGGGGGTTCCCTCTAGAATGTACCAGACACCTGGGAGGTAAGAGACACTCAGGATTCTAAGGGGGAACCTTAGATGAAATGTCCTACGGTAGGGAGATGGAACTTGTAGAGTCCACTTCCATTGGAAAGACAGGGCATCAAGTGGAAAGATGGAGTTGCCATCCCACAGTCAAAAACTCTGACCCAGAGTTATCCCTGTCTAAAAGAAATACAGGGACAAAAATGGAGAAGAGATTAAGGGAAAGGCGGTCCTGTGACTGGCTCAACCTGGAATACCTCTCAAAGGGAGGCTCCAAGACCTGACACTATTATTGATACTACGGGTGTGCTTACACACAGGAGCCTAACATGGCTGCCCCTGGAGAGCCTCAACAAGCAGCTGACTGAGACAGATGTAGACACTTATACCCAACCACTGGACTGTAGACAGGGGCCTCTGTGGTTGAATTAGGGAAAAGCTGGAATAAGCTGAGGAGGAGGGCTACCCCATAGGAATCCAGCAGTCTCAACTTACCTGGACACCAGAGATTTCTCAGACACTGAGCCACCAACCAGGCAGCATACACTAGCTGGTAAGAGGCCCTGACACATATATAGTAGAGGACTGCCCGGTCTGGCCTCAGTGAGACAAGACGTGCTTAACCCTGAAGAGATTTGAGGCCCCAGGGAGTGGTGGCGGGGGCGCGGGCAGCGGCGGAGGTGGTGGGTGGGTGGGTGGGTGGGAGACATCCTCTTGGAGGCAGAGGGGAGGAGGAATGGGATGAGGAACTATGGGAGGGCAGACTAGGAAGCGGGCAACAACTAGATTGTAAAAAAAAAAAAAGGTAATAAAAGAAAATGCAGATATGAAAAATGCCTTTGTATTCATCTCCTAGATTAATGAATAGTAAGCTTTTGTCACATTAGCTTTGTCACTATTTCCAAATAAATAATATGTAGTTGTGGTCATTGTAATTACAACTGTTTCTGATTTGTGGAACTACAATAGCCTGAGACACTATACAATTTAACTCTAAATGCTTTTAGATGTATTCTGAAGCACACAGCTTTCCTTTGTAAGCCACAGAATAATGAAAACATTTCAGATGGAAACATTTTAATCCAATATGCAGTTTATATTCAAAGTATACCAGCTTTCCCAATGGTATCTTCGAGAGCAGTACTTCTCAGCAAAGGACTATAATCAAAAGAGGCGTCTCTGTTTCAATACGTGGCTTCTACTCTTCAGCTTTCGTATGGTCAGAGCTGCTGACCATCTCCCACAGTTACATTCCTCTGTAGCACTCAAGTCCTAGTGGACTGAATGGCAGAACCCACACATAAAGCCTCCCAAAGTGACTTTATGGGGACAGACACATCTGTCCTTCAAGTTATCACTGATCTCAAAGTATAATAAATAAGCATGACTAGTACTGTTCTATTGGTTCTGAACTTGGTGAGGAAACTGTCAGAAATGTGCACTCCTTCGCTAGATACCATCATTAACTCACTCCTTTGAGTTAGGGCATGTACCAAGCACTGAGACCATCTTTCTAGTGAGTTTGACTCCTACATTCTAATTACTTAAACTCATTCTTGAATACTGATTCAATAAAATTATTATTAAGGCAAGAATCACATACATTAGTTAACTTTTATAGACTCTGGCAATTTTCCAAAATCTGAGAGCTTTCTGAGGTGACTAAAACTCAGAAAGGGGAAAAATAAACAGTAAATAAGACACAGCCCTGTACATTCTGCCTTGTATAGATGCAACTGATAGATTATATATATCAACAGGTATTAAGGGTAGATGTAGTATAATATTCAGAAAGGAGGCCAAGAGAATGTCATATTAAATAATGAAGAAGAACAAAACTTGGGCCAAAATCCACATGGACCATGAAGGAGAAGGTACAACTTTGCCTCCCTCCAGCTTTCCCTCTATTGTGGTGGATAAGAAACAAAACTATAACTTATGGTGAAAACATAAAACCCTAAGTGAAGCTCTGTTGCTTCAGAATTAAGATTCTAACTGCATAAAAGTTTGCTGAGATGCATAGTTTGGTTCTGGGAAAGTGTCTTGAGTGGCTTCCTTAAACCAGCTGCATGGTGTTTTCATCTATGAGTTCATTACAATAAAGAGATTTGACTTATTTTAAAAAAAACCCAGAGATTTCAGAGGAGATGGGTCACTGTAAGAGCACTTGGTACCCATGAGGACGAGCTCAGACTCCAGCATTCATGTTAGTGGCAGGTGCAACCCCAAGTGGGAGGAGATGAGACAGGGGCAAGGCCCTTGCTAGCCTAAACAAAACAAATCAAAACAAAACAACCCATCCAATTCAGTGAGAAACTCTGCCTCAAAAGAACAAGACACAAACTGACAAAGGAGGACACCTGACACTCCCTAGCCTACAAAACAAACCTCCCCCACCCAAGACACTGAGAGCTTTCTTCAGATAAAACAATAACTTTAGCCCAGTGTCCTGACCTGTGGGTGGTGACCCCTTGGGGTTCCATATCAGGATATCTGCATATCAGATATTTACATTATGACTCATAACAGTAGCCAAATTACAATAATGAAGTAGTAATGAGATAATTTTATGGTTAGGGGTCACCACAACATGAGGAACTGTTTTAAATGGTCATAGCATTAGAAAGGTTGAAAACTACTGCCCACCCCATCCCATCCCAACACTCTTTCAAGCATATTTCTAAGAATGAACCACATGATTGAAGCAGCTATAATCAAATAGCACATATCATAAATAACATGATCACAATATGCTCAGTGGCCTTACAGTAATGATTGTTAATTTGACTATAATTTTTATTTATATAGACATTATATATACATATATGGGTACCAATATGTATTTAAATATACAATATATATATGTGTGTACATATATACACACATACATCATATATACATATATACATATATATATACATATATATGCATATATACACATACACATATACACATACACAGTCTGGGAAATGGTGACAAGGAAGACATTTCCACAGGTTCAGTACAAAAGCAACTTCCCTGCTCTTCCTATCTCCCAGATATCCCTGTTGTATACTTGTTCCCAGTAATTAACTCTTTACATATCTCATGTGTCATGTTGTCAGACATGCCACAGACCAAGAAGCATGCTCTAGCGTTCTTCCTACTCTCACTCTCTTTTCTTCTTTTTGACAAGCATAAGCTGGTTTTAAATTCACTATGCAGTTGAGGAAACCCTCTGAACTCTTTGATCTTCCAGTCTTTCTCTCCTGGGTATCCGGGTTATATTTATTTTCTTGATGGTGCCTGTTAGGATCTAGTTGCTAAGCCTTGAATCCCAGCACTCAGGCTGAGACAGGTGGATCTCTGTGAGTTTAAGGCCTCCCAGGAGTATACAGTGAGTTCCAGGACAGCCAGAGGAACATAGTGATATTCCATCTTGGAAAGCAAAGAAAGAAATTTGCATACATTTGTCAGATATTTTCACCTGTGTATTATTAACTAGAGATTGCTATTTTAATTTTCAAGAAAATTAACATACAATGAGTAGTCTCCAAGCTCTGACAAATGAATACAACCTGTGTAAGCCGAACAACTGTGGGCTTCAGAACATCAGGATCATCACAATACAGAGCCCTCAACCCTTACTTAGTGAGTCCCAGAACCTAATCTGCACTGATTATTCTCCCACTGAGATACTAACTAGGTTGAACCACTTTAGATTTTGAGATCAGAAAAGATCAGGCTTATTCAAGGTAGTATGGTCATAAATTACATGACAGCTCAGTGTTTTTCATTTATTATACACATATATAGACAAAAACGTCAATTTATTTTTCTTGTTTCTTAAATTGCTCTCATAAACCCTAAATGTAATCACTACTATACTTCACAAAGACCACAACACTGTGACCAAGTGACTAGGATGTCTATCAGTCAGAAGATAACAGCACCCAGAATACAGCACACAGGTAATGCCATAAAGCTGCCTCTAGTGTCTTTACACTGTCCTTCAATAACAAAACGTCTTCATTGTTTTGAAGCTACCACTCATACTACTCAATAATTCTATGGGACCAGATGACTAATGACGCTAAATTAACTTTTTAACTAAGAACAACTACATTTATTATCATTTCATCAGGAAAATTAGCACAGATTTAATAAAGTTAGTATTGAAACACATAACTATTTCCAAATGTTTAAGTTCTCAAACTATTTTGTTAATCTGTGGCCCACAGTGTTTGAATGACTAACTAACCTGGTCCCAGTGAAGGGATTAATCCCCATAAAGAACTGAGGAAGCAGTCAGAAGGACTGAAGCAGTCAGTCACAGAGCCTCCTGCTGTGTCAAGTGGGCTAGAGAGAAATAAACTGGTGATGTGCCTATTCCTGACTCTGAAATGCAAGCCGGGCCACAGGAGGCATAGACAGGCTGTCTCCCCAATGATCAGCCACAGCCAGGGGAACACTTGATCCCAAACTGTACTTTTCAGGTTATGTGAACAGAGATGTTTACCATTCCAACACTTCATGTCATCGACTAAAATTATCTATTCCTGTGGAATGCTTGGAATTTCCTCATTTGTAAGATTTGAAAGGCTTCAAGTACAAACTGTATTTTCAAAAAACAGTGAATGCTATTACATCTAGGAACTTAGTACATTCCCCCTAAATTTTCAGGATACAGTTATGTGGAAATATCTAATTTACACACTAAAAGACAAACATATTTGTGCTGAACATAGTGCCTCATGTAATTCTAGAACTATGATAAAAGTGATTAAATAGTTTATTTCTTAATCTTTTTCATTGGATGCTAAATCCATGTTGTCACTGATTTATATTTATATGGCTTCTTTACTAGTTATCTTTAATAATACTCCTGATACTAGAGGAAACATACAATATTTGTCTTTAAGAGGCAGAGTTACCTCACAATGATTTCTAATTCTATCCAAATACCTAAGAATTTCCTAATTTCTTCTTTTTTGAACCAATGAGTGAATAGTCACTCTGTAAATGCATCACATTTGTATTATCCATTCATAAGCTGATGGACATTTACGCTATTTCCAAACACTGGGTATTATAACTAACACAACAATGAACATGGATAAGCAAGTGTCTGCACTAGGGAGTAGTGTCCGCTGGGTACATGCCCATGGGTGCTATAGCAGGATCTTGAGACAGATCTATTCCAAGCTTCCTGAGGTACCATTACATAATAGTCCTGAGGGACTATTATAAAGGGACTGTACGAGTTTGAACTTCCACTTGAAATTAGTAAGTTTTCCAATTCTTCAAATTCTTGCCAGCATGAGCTTCATATGTTTTAATGATCTTGGCCATTGTATTGTGACTGGTTTAAGTTGAAATCTTGGTGCTATTTCACTTTGGCTTTCCCTGATTGCTACAGACTTTGAACATTTAAGTGTTTTATAGCCATTTGTGTCTCATCTTTTGAGAACTCTCTGCTTTGTTATGCACTCCAATTTTAATTTCACTTATTTCCTTTCTTGATGTTCAGTTATTTTTGTTCTTTATATATTTTAAACATTAACCCTATCAGATGTGCTGGATGAAGATCTTTTCCCATACTATAGCCTGCCACTTTGTCCAAATGATGGTGTCCTTTGCCACACGTAAGATTTGCAGCTTCACTGAGTCTCATTTATTAACTTCCAGTATTAGTGATGGGCTGCTGCTGCCCCTCTCAGAAAGACTTTTCCTGTGTCAATGAGTCCAAGACTATTGAATCACTTCTTTTTTATCAAATTAGGGGTCTGATGTTGAGGGCTTTGATCCACTTGAAGTTAAGTTTTGTTCAGAGTGATCTGTGAGGTGTGTGTGTGTGTGTGTGTGTGTGTGTGTGTGTGTGTGTTTGAATTCCTGTACATGCAACTATTCAATTTGACCAGCATCATTTGTTGAAGATTCTCTTTTCTCTAATGTATATTCTTGTCTTCTTTGCCAAAACTCAGGTGTCCATAGGCATATGAAATTATGTTTGTGTGTTCAATTTGATTCCATTAATCAACTGTCCGGCTGTAGAAGGACATTTTGGGTTGACACGGGCCTGGAACCCTGAGACTGCAGGTGTTTGACCATGCCCCCAGAACCCAGGGCCCTGACACTAGGTTTCATCACCATTTAACTTGTACAGTCAATCACTGTAAGACACAGGTAGAGAGTGTGACTAACAGGCCTCTGTCTCAATATTTACATATTAATGAGTTATCTAAAGGCGGAGGAGGGGGGACATAGCTAATTAAGTTATCCCCTCCCTAGTCCCTCCTCTTTCCCACTCCCCATATAAGAGAACTCCTCCTGGCATTTGGCGGGGGGTGCACACACATTCAGAGACAACTTTTCTGTCATGGACAATAAAACTTCTTCCACGGACTCCACGTGTCTTCTGTGCTTGCTGCCAAGCTTTTGGAACCCTAGACCTTCTCGTGTATGTGGGAATCTGCCTGCGGAAAAGCCTACGGGACTGTGGGCCTGAGCCACCACCCACGAGAGTTTTTTTTCCCACAATCAATAGGTCTGTTTTTATGTCGGAACCAAGCTGCTTTTATTAGTAGAGCTCTGAAGTATGACTTGAAATCTAAGATAGTTCAGCAATTACTTTAATTATACAGTAGTGTTTTTACCTATCCTGAGTTTTTTGTCTTTCCACATGAAGCAAAAAATAGCTTGTCAATTTCTGTGAAGAATTATGTTGGAATTTTGATGCAGACTGTTGAAACTAAATTATGTTTAGCAGGATGGCCATATTCATAATATTAATCTACAGATCCATAAGCACAGGAGATCTTTTAATCTTCTGATGGTTTCACCTTCTTTCTTTAATGCCAAGAATTTTTATTATTCAAGTTTTTCACTTGCTTGGTTAGAGATATCCCAAGATCTCTCTCTCTTCCTCTCCCTCCCTATTCCCCCCCCTCACATTCTCATGCATACACACTTGAGGCTATTGTGAAAAGTTACTTTATTCTGATTTCTTTCACAGCTAGTTTGTCATTTGTATATACAAAGGTTACTACTAATTTTTCAGAGTTAATTTTTGCACCCCACTACTTTACTGAAAGTGTTTATCAGATGTAGAAGTTCCCTGGTGGAATTTTTAGTGTGTTTGATGTATAAAGTCTGGGAAGGAATTCAAGGTAGGAATGTGGATGCAGGAAGTGATGCACAGGCCATAGAGGAACAATGTTTACTGGCTTTTTCATCATGGCTTGCTCAGGCTGCTTTCTTATACAATCCAGGGATGGCACTGCCCACAATGAGCTTGAAACTCCCCTATAACTCATCAACCAAAAAAAAAAAAAAAGTCCTTTGGACTTCTCCATAGGCCAATCTAGCAGGAGAATTTTGCCATTTGAGGATCTTGCTTCCAAAATGACTCTAGTTTGTGTAAAGCTGACATAAAACTAGCCAGCACACACACCAAGAACAAAAACATAATTTCACAAAAGAAACACCATTTAGATCTAAGTCACATACTAGACTGAAACACAGTGAGAGTGGGTAACTTTAATGCCTGACTCTTACTAGACAAGTCATCTAGACAGAAAGCAAATACAGAAACTCTGGATTTAAATAGCATCTGTTTTAGTTTGCATTATATTGTTGTAATAAAGACCATGACTAAAAGCAACTTGAGGAGAAAAAGATCTTCATAAATAGTACTGCTTACAGGCTTGAGCCCAATGTTCATGTTCAATTATCATTCTTTTACCTCCAAGGGCCACCCCAGGGGTGGTACTACCCACAGATGCTGGGCATTTTCAAATCAATCATTAACTGAGAAAGTTCCCTACAGACTCTCCTGCAAGACAATGTGATTGAGACATTTCCTCACTTGAGGATTCTTTTCTCAGATAACCTAGGCCTGTGTCAAGATGACCACAAAATCTAACCAGAACAATATCACAAACAAATGAACCTAACAGATAACTACAGAGCACTCCAATGAGGACTACAGTATACATTTACTGACTTCTCAGGAGCTCACCGAATTTTCCCAAGATTGACCTCAAAGGACATCTCAACAAAGATAAGAAAATTGAAATAACAGTCTGCTTTCTCTCTGACCATCATAAATTAGAGCTGGACAGCAACTACAGAAAACAGAAAATAACTCATAGAAGGTAAACAGCATACTATTGCATGGAAATTAGGTGAAGGAAGAAATCAAGTAAGAAATAATTTCCTAGAATTGAATGAAAATGAAATCACAACATACTCAAATCTCTCAAACATGATGAGAGGAACATTGATAGCACTAAATGCTAAATGCCTACATCAAAAACGTGAAGAGAGCTATTAATAATGTAATGTAATGATACACTTGAGAGCTTTAGAAAAACAAGAAGAAACAGCACCCCCCACCACCACCAAAAGTAGAGGGGACAAAATTATTGTGGATTTGATTTAATACTTGTATTATGCTAATTGGGTTCCCCCCAAAATACAAGAGAATCTAGAATTTAAGATGCTGTAGGTCCCTGCCCCTAGTTGGTTCTAACTGGTAAATAAAGTAGCTGGAGGCAGGGAGACATAGGCAGGACTTTAGATTTCCCAGGCAAGGGAACCAAGGGAAGAAGAAGGATTTAGTACCACCATGCTGGAGAAACAGGAGTATCAGGCTTGAGAGGTGCAGAAGAGAGAGCATCCAATTATGTAAGAGCTAGGAAAGTGTGGCCCCAGTCTCCACCACCACTCCCCACTTTGGGTATAGGGTAGCAAAGATGGAATATAGATTTTGGTAAATAATAATTCAGAAGTATTGGAGGGGAGTTGTTAGCAATGTGGAGACTTGGAGTGGCTCAGCCATTGAGCTGAATTAAGGCAGATTAAATATAAGACTCGTGTGTTTGTGTGTGTGTGTGTCTTTTATTCGAAAATCCAGAGCACTGGATTCACGAGTAGCACGGAATTCACAGCAGCCAGGGAGATTAGAGTGGATTAATAAACTACAGCAACACAAAAGAATCAAACTCAGGGATGACATTAATGAAACAGAAACAATAACATTTAAAACAAAGAGTTAGTTCTTTGGGAAAAAAAACTTACATACGTGACAAAATTTTACCCAATCAATAAAAATAAGGAGGATCCTAATTAATAAAACTAAAGATGAAAAGGTACAACAGACACAGGAAATCCAGATAATTATAAGGACATCACTTAAAAACCTGTATTTCACCAAAGTGGAAAACCTAAAGGAAACTGATGGATTTATAGATATATAAAACCTACTAAGTTAAATCAAGATGAAGTAATTATTTAAATAGACCAATAAGCCCTACTGAGATAGAAGGAGTAACTTAAAATCTCTCAACCAGAAAAGCCCAGAGCAAAATGAACTCAAAATTCTACCAGACTTCAAAGAAGCACTAACACTCTTCAGACTATTCATAAAACACAAAATAAAGGATTGTTTCCAAATACTTATTATGAAGCATTATCCTGATATCAAAACCAGATGCAACAAAAAAGTTAAAATAGCTCTTTTGAACAAAAAAAATCCCAATAATATAATAGCAAATTATTTTATTTCAAGAGTTTTAAGAACGCATCAAAAAGATTATCCATCACAATCAAGTCAGCTTCATCCCAGAGATGCAGGGATGGTTCAACAAACATTAATCAATAAATGCAATCCACCACATAAACAGACTAAAGGACAAAAACCACATGGTCATCTCATTAAACGTGGAAAAGGTCTTTGATTAAATCCAACACTCCTTCATGATAAAAGTCCTGGAGACATTACTGATACAAAGGAAATACTTCAACACAAAAAGGCAATTTACTACAATCCCATGGTCAACATCATTCTAAGAGAAAAATGTGTAACACACAGCATTTCCACTAAAATCAGGAACAAGACAAGGTTGATCACTCTCTCCATATCTAGTCAATATAGTACTTGGGAGTCTTAGCGAGAGGAATAAGAAGACAACTAAAGGAAACGAAGGGGGATTCAATAGCAAAGGGAAGGAGTCAAAGTATTTGTACTTGCATATGATATGATTTTATACAGAAAAGACCCTAAAGAGTCTTCAGGAAACTTCTACAGCTGATAAATATTTTCAGCAAAATTGCAGGATACAAAGTTAACACACAAAAATCCATAGCTTACACAGAAACACACACATTATACACACACACATATTTTATACACACACACACACACTGAGAAACAAATCAGAGGGGGAAAATCATCTTTCACAACTCCCTCAAAAAAAAAAAATCTTGGGGTATCTCCAACTAAGGAAGTAAACCACTTGTATAATAAAAACTCCAAGATAGCAGTTCTCAACCTGTGGTGCTGTTTTGTCAAACCTGCAGGTCACAACCCCTTTGGCAAACCTCTATCTCCAAAAGTATTTACATTACAATTCATAGCATTTGCAAACTTACAGTTATGAAGTAATAACAAAAATAATTTTATGGCTAGGAGATCACCAAAACATGAGGATCCATATTAAAGGGTTGCAGCATTAGGAACGTTGAGAACCACTGCTTGACAACGTTGAAGAAAAATTGAAGACATCAGAAAATTAAGAATCCCCAAAGCTGATGGATCAGCAGGATTAATATTGTGAAGATAGTTATCCCCACAAAGTCCACACCCTTCTCCAGAATCTAGCCTGCTCTGCAACTCTGACCTTTTCTTGAACACCTTTTCTGCAGCAGCCTCGTCTGTCCTTCCCTGCCATCTCACACCCTGTATAGCAGCCCTGTCTCCTCAGTCTACATGACTCTATCCCACCCAAGACATTTCCAACCTCTAGACCAGTGGTTCTCAACCCTCCTAATGCTGCAACCCTCACAATAAAACCACCACATAACAACAAAAAATGCATTTCTGTTACTACTTAAAACTGTAATTTTGCTCCTGTTATGAAATGATGTAAACTTCTGTGTTTATGATCGTCTTAGTTGACCCGTCAACCTGCAAGTTGAAAATTGATGCTCTAGGCTGAACTCACCCCTACAGCTTCTCTTTTCTTTGACCCTGCTTCATCTACAGTGTACTAAAAACTAATGAAGTCTTCATGCCTGGATCTCACTACAAGAATACCAAGATTATTAAAGATCAAGCCAATATATTCTTCAAAACCTACCAGCTTATCCAAATGCTTGCTAAGGAGAATGATCCAGATCAACTCTAAGACATAGCATTAAATTATCATAAACCTCCTCAAAGAATTCAAGGAGTTTAAAAAATAAAGACTCACACACACACGCGTGCGCACACACACACAAGCACATGCCCACGCACACACAACAAAAAAAATTCATGAAAGGGCCTAACTTTTCTAGTTGTGTGATGACAAAAACAATACAGACATAAGGTTGATGGAAATGACAATCAAAGATTTGAAAATGAAACTCAATAGAGATAGAAATGCCGAACAAGTCTCGAGCTGAAATGAAGATGGAATTGAAAAAACCCAATAGTCTAACTAGAAAATGCAAAGGAAAGCTTTACACCTAGAAATGAATCAAGCAGAAAGTCTCAAAGATAAAATAGAGGATTCAGAGTAAAATAGTAAGAAACATAAAAAAAAATTAGAATACAGAAAAGCAACACAAGCTGGGCATAGTGACACACACCTTTGATTCCAGCACTTGGGAGGCAGAGGCAGATGGTCTCTGTGAGTTTGAGGCCAGACTGGCCTTCAAAGTGAGTTCCAGGACAGCCAGGGCTGCTACACAGAGAAACAAAACCAAACAACCCAAACAAACAAAAAACAAAAACTACAAAAAAGCAAAAAAACAAACAAAAAACCCAAAACAAAACAAAACAAAAAACAGAAAAAAGAAATGAAATGCAAAGGACATCTGTGAGACCATGGTAAGTCTAAATCTTCTAATTATAGAAATGGATGAGGCAAAATCCCAAGTCAATGGCATAGATCAGACTTTCAACAATGTTATAGAAGAAAACTACTCCAAACTAAAGAAAGACACATCCATATGAACATAAGAATCACAGAAAAACACTCAATAGACAAAGCCTGGAGACTGCATTCCAAGTCCTGAAAGAAGATGTATGCCAAGAACCTACACTAACATCAACTACTATTTACTAATAACTCACTATACTAACACCAATACTACCTACCTACTAATACTACCCAGGAAACCCATCTGCCATAATTGAAAAAGGAAGAAAATTTTCATTACATAAAAAGTCTAAAGTTTTTTATGTATTAAAAAAAAAAAAGAACCCAAGGAAAAGCACAGGAAGCATTATTTTGGGCTGAAAAGATAAATGAACATAACAGAGAGACTGTGGGTAGAACTGACCTGAGGTCTCCTTCCTGAAGACTAGCTTTCATGGTATCAAATGGCAAGCTTTCAAAAGACAGGTGCAACCTATAGTCCTATCCACTATTATGCTTAAGAAGCATATCAACAACCAGCGTGGCAGTGATGAGCTTACATGTACAGTGGTACGCTTCTACCTGAATGATGTGCATTACACAATTTTAAGTTAATAGCTAATGGTATGATTCCTTGTGGGTTTTCAGCAATCTGTGTTGTTATTTTAGCTTCCTCCCTCTCCCCCAAGGAGGCCTCCTTCCCACTTTCTTATTAGATCACTTATATCCTCTTCTACTGCATTCCTTTTGTCACTATTCAATTGTTCTCTAATTAGATTTTGACTTACTTAACAAGAAAGAGACCATGTCTGGTACTGAAAACCTTCACAGTGCTGGTGAAGTCACGGTTATTAAAGGAGAATCTACATCCACTATTTTATTAAAATAACATAGTTTCTAACAATAATCTATAAATATTTGTCCTTATATCTTATGAAAAAGTTTTCTCTTTGCAACAGAAGGAGACCATTATGATTTTAAAGGATAGAAAGATGGCTTGGGAGCTAACAATTCTTATTCCTCTTAGAAAGGACCCAAGTTTGATTCCCAGCAGGTAGGGTGGCTCACAAGTACCTATAACAATTGTGAGACAGTTCTCAGGAATCTGATCCTTTCTTGTGACCTGTGAGGAAAACTGCACTCATATGCGTATATACTCTCCAAATCCACACAGACACATATGTGTAATTTTTAAAATGTTAAAATAATTACAAGTCTCCATAAAACAATACATAATACAGTTCAGAAAGCTATTTAGAACATTGCTATTTAAGATCCTTTGGGCCATTTAGAGACAGAAAATCCAGCTGATTTACCTAGCTGAAGAATTAAGCTACTTGACCGAAAATGTGTTTGCTCTTATGATTGGGATAAAGACTGAACTAAGTCCTTATGAAACTCTTGTGCTGAAGCCCCAGGCCTAGGGCACTAAAAGGTGGTTAAGTTAAAGTGAGGCCTGCATGTTGGGCTCAATGATTTTGACAGGTCCTTAAACGAATCAGAAATCTGTGCATGAATAGACACCAGGGATAGACAGACACAGAAAACATCCTAGAAAATTATACCAAATTAATTATGTTTCAACATCCAAGGAGAGAAGATTCAAAGAGAATCTATCTTGCTGGTACCTTGATCTTGACCATCATCATCTATAACTAGAAGAAGTAAATTTCTATTGTTTAACAAGATAATATAGGATTTTGTTAAGGAGCCTCAACAGACTAAGCAGCTTGTGGGAACTTATCTGCTGCTAACGACAGGAGACCAAGGTAAAAAGTAGTTCTTCTCACACAGCCCAGCAGACCTAAGTAGTTCTGCTCACACAACTGGGCAGTCCTGGGCCGTGCCACCTGTTTAGCAACTTGATGGCCTCTCCTTCCCTTGGGAACCTTGACTAAGGACTCGTTCTTTGTGATAGGGACATTATTCTAGAAATGGAGATATTATATATCACTGTCATTGAATTCAATTACTCTACATTTCAGAAATGTACACCAAGTAATTTGGTCCATGCCATGCGGATGGCTCTTTAGGCTGTTTAGATTTTAAGGGTGTGGTGGCTTGAATGAGAAGGGCCTCCATAATATTTGGTCTCTAGTTGGTAGAACTGATAGAGAAGAAAAGATGTGGCCTTGTTGGAGGTGTGTCACTGGTGGTAAGCTCTGAAGTTTCAAAAGGCTCCTTTCATTCTGAGTCTGTTCTGTGGTTGTGTCTGAGTGAGCTCTCAGCTATTATGTCAGCACCACGCCTACCTGTTGCCATGCTCTCCACCATGATGGTAATGAACTCTTCACTCTCTGAAACTAGAAGCCTCAAATAAATACCATTTTTATATTTTCTTGGTGTCAATCACAGAACTAGAAAAGTAATTTTGATGAAGAGTTAACAAAGCCATTTAAACAAAAGAAGGTAATATTTAGGAACAACCAAATGCTGTGTCATTTGGGCTTCACTAACACTTAGAAGAACAAACTTCTTTCATGTGCTTATAGTTATTGATTATATTTATATGTCTAACTTGTTCTCTCCCTCCTCCTTCTTACCCTCCCTCTTCTCCCAATCTCCTTTTCCTCCTACCTACACACCTTCTATCTGCCAGTACTAGAGAGACTGAATGAAGCCTTGTGTGTGCAAACTTCAGCACAGAGCTCCATCCCTAACCCTGCTTTCTTTTGAGATGGCCATTTAAAGACAGAGATACCAAGGGATTCTGAGGAAATGCATAACATTACCTTTATTTCAAGTCTGTAGGTTTGCTGAAATGCCTAATGGCAGCATTAAAATATGCTGCCATGTGGCCTAGCTAGCACAAGCATTCTGGACAAAATCCATCTCCTACGACACAGCATAGCATTAAAAAAAAATTTAGACTTCACATGCCATTTCTGGAGCAAATACAAGCTTTTCTGCAACTATCCTTTTAAGTCTATACTCCAATTAGGTAGCAAAGAAATACTCCCCCACTTCCTGACAAAGAAATACCAAGGAGCAAGGAGAAAGGAATGAGGAAAGGTATAAGAAGGAAACAAGCTAGGAGCTGTACCCATAGGTAGCCTTTTGGTCATTTCACAAGTGATTCTAAGAACCATGAGAGGTCACTGCAGACTATAAATGACCACTGGCTATGATGCTCTAGAAAGATCTCCAGCAAGACTGGAATGGCTGAGTGGTTAAGGCTTTGGACTTAATATCCAATGGGCAGATGTCTGTGTGGGTTCTAAGCCCACTCCCAGTATCAGCAGCTGGAATGCTTGTGAGGTTTCTCTAGTAATTTTGAAGAAAGATCTCCTATGGAAGATAAGTTTAATGTTTAACATCTATAGTCAACCCCTAATCTAAGAATTTCATAGATAAAACTTTTTATAATAACTAACAAGGTTAATAATAAAAATAAAAATGATCAAATCTCAGATACCAACATAACTCTTGGGCAAGAATCCTCATGTGGTTGTTTTTCTTGCTTGCTAAGTACAAATTATAAAACCTCTGCTGGCAGAAGGATACATTCAGTACTTCTATCACATAAAACCTATGGTGGATCCTGGCTTTTCTCACTTAGCACTTCTCTAATAAAGTCACAAACTTTTTCATTAAAAAAAATGTCTTCAACTTATCAGACAGATGTACAGCTGATGGCTGGTAGAGTCAGTTCTTTACACTCACCAAGGAGGGAAGATGTAGATGATGTCCTGGGGATGCCCCATTAAGTGTTCTGCAGTCTCTCTGGTAAAGAGAACCTTCAGGTAGGCTCCCGATCTAGGAGCTATTCCTCTGGGAGGGCTGGTGATTGGTGGCCCTGCTAACTGCTCACATACGGCAACTTGCATGCTGCATTCCTCATGTAGTTCTAGAATTTTCACAGTTAATACACCAGATTTTCTGCCTAGAAGACAGAAGAGAAACAAACAAAAAACAACACTTAGAAACTTCCTGAACATTTTGTGAACAAGAATCTATAACCACTTAAACTGCTTCTGATACTGTGTACCAGAAACAGGAAAGGAAACTCCTACGAGGGTAAAAGGTGATCTGGATTCTAGTAGTGCCGCTCTTGAAAGGTCACCCAATTACATAGATGCCATCTCCTCAATTGTCTCATCTATGAAACAGGTCATGACACTGGCTCCAGTGAACATCAGAGAATTACAAGAAATACACCAAGGGGAACCAATGCAATATTTATAGACACACACCTTGTACCAATGTAAAAGTTCACAGAACTGGTAGTTGTGTGATTCTGGTGATTCAACTAGTAAGATCAAGTGGTTGGAGTGGGGTGGGGCACACAAAATATTCCCCACAAAATCTCTGAAGAGTTTCATGTTAGGTGTGGTAGATCTCATCTGTCATCCTAGCTACTTAACGGCCCAAGATAAGAAAATTATGAGTTAAAACCTACTCTGGGTAACTCAGGCAACAAAATGGGAAGGGGAAAGGAGGGTGATTAGCTGGGAGGAGTTAAAAAACATAGTAAGGGAGGACAAAAAAATGTCACAGTAGGTCATGTCTCTGAAGAGACACACAAACTGCTCAGAAGGGAAACTGGGGGATTTAAAATCAATCTGACTTACTGTCCTTACTATAACATATATGTAGAAGCATAGAGGCAAAGATTAACATGTGCTATCAGTTACAGGTAATGAAAATATTTTGTCTTTTTCTGTTGCTGTTAAATTTTTAACATAGAAAATTAATTCAGAATAACAAAAACAGACCTGCAAATAACACTCAGTATTACCAGTCCCCCAACCATTGTAGACTGAATGATTGACAGCAAAGGCCCAAAGGCAAGCTTTAAGTTATTCACAGTTTCATTGCCATTTCTGCTTCTTCTTTCACTTCTGCTTCAATCATCGTTCTGTCTGAAGTTTCCTGTCCGTTGTCCTGACTAAGTGCTGGAGTACAGGCCTGCACACTGAGCTGGCCCACCAACTTGTCACTGTTCATAAGGACTGTTTCTCACAGTTTGTACCTGTCTCAATTTTTTTGAGGACAGGAAGGAAATGGAGTAAGGGAAGGACATGAACATGTAGACTGTCAAGGTGCTGCTTAGAGTATGTTTAGATATATTTTCAAAGTATTTTCAAAAACTTAAGCTTATAGTAGGGATTTATATCAAACACTGCAGAAGTGCCATCTTCCTGACTGCAGGCCTGTCCAGGGATTCATGACCTGCTGCAGTACTGAGTACTGGACACCCAGCTAAAGTCCAGACAGTCAGCTGCCACAGGCTCCTGGTCTTGTAGCCACAATACTTGATGTAAATCACACCAGGAATGCAGAACTACCTATTCTGGTAGCAAAAGATAACAGATACTCAGTGGTTAGAGTATGCAGAAATTCTGAGTTCATAAAAGGAAAACAATTACAAAAACAAACAAGTAGTATTAGAACACAAATACCTATGATTGTATCATTAAAATACTTATAAAAACATAAGATGAACCACACTATTATGGACAGTTCATTTTTGGAATATTGTTATAGTAAGTCCTAACAATACCCCAAACAAGATGAATTCTTCTCAAGATCCACAGCACCAAACACCTTAGAGAATAAAAATGTATTTTATGTTAACTATGACCATGTGCTGAACACCACAGCTCCCTTGGTAACTAAACAGACAGACAGACACTGTGATAAGGATCAGCAACGGCGACCACAGCAGGAGGGACAGCACAGCACAGCCCTGTCCTCCAGGCAGAGCCCACCAGGAGGTCTATCAGGGAATAAAGAATGCCTTTGCAGCATAAACAAGGCAGGCTTATTGCTATTTACCTCAGAGAGAAAAAGCATGCAACAAAGTCTGTCAAGTTACGTGCTGGAGGCAAACTCCTAATTTGGACAAAAGAGATCTGTGTAAAGAGACACTCAGTTTGTAAAGACTATTGTTTGCAGTTTGATAAATGGTACAAAAAAGGGTTATTTCTATGTTGATAGAGCAATGTTTTCCATAAATGTTGGAGTTTACCCTAAATCCATCATCCAGGAAATAGTTTGAGTAACTCCCAGAAACCATTACTTAGGGACTTTCTCAATTTTAAGATTTTAAGAGTCAAGAGTGGAGGACCTGAGCAAAACTGTCTTCTCCACATGACAGAACTGCTGTCCTCACAAACTCAGCAGTTCTGGCTGTGTGCATAAGGCTTGGACAAATTGAAGCTAGTCAGCATTGCAGCACAGAGTGGAAAGAGGTTCTTAAGCCTGAACCCCAAACGAGGAACTATGGACAGCTTAACAGTTTCTGGGAAGGGAAAGTCAGTTTTCATTAAGGGTATGGCTCCTGATAGGTTGAACATGCTTCAGCGATGGCTCCCCAACCAGGAGTATATAAATGGACAGCACAAATTGAAGCCATGGACCATTAAAAACAACAATAACAAAATTAACACATACATAAAAACCAGAGAACATTAAATTAGGGGGGATAAGGAGGTGGAGGTCAACTTAGGAGGTATTAGGATGAGAAGTTGGTTAATATGATCTAAATGCACTGTGTGAAATGTTCAAAGAATAAATAAAAATATTTCTAATTCTGAAATTTAAAAATATCCAAATACCTTATTTGCATTTCTCTACTAATAATTGCTTCAATTTAAAAAGCAACATACATGTACACATACATACACACATACATGCATGCATGCATACATACATATACACATATAGTATTAGCTACCTCTGAGAGCAATGAGATAGTATCAGCTTTTCAAAGTATTTGCAAGTCAGTTTTCTTATTCAATCTGTAAGACCCCTCACCCCAATATAAAAACAGGTTGGAAGAAATAGAAGCTGTTTAAAGTTGTCTACCTGAAGTAAAGCTTGAGTTGTCTACCTAAAGTCAAGTACTGCCTAGGGGCTGTAATAAGACTACAGAAACAGTCAAGGAGTTATCAAAGTGCTATATTAACAAATGCCAGGCAGGACGTCCCTACTAGTACAATAATGGAATAATTACTATGAACACAACAATTAGCTTTTTAACTTAATTTAAGTCCTCTTCCATAAGAGGAAATTCATATCTGGTACTTTAAGCCAGGGCAAAAGGCTGCGAATAGGAGGTCATAGGCCCAAGTGGAGAAGAAATTGCTACTATTTTGTTGAATGAATATAATGTGCCTGACAAGCTCCTTCTACACATTTGTGTTTGTACCTATAGAATACTGCTGCTGTCAGCTCCAAATGTTCATGGACAGAAACTTCCTTTTGCAAATTAGATGTATTTTGAGAAAGTTGTAAGCCCCTGTGAAGCTCCTGAGAACAAGTGACTGCTGCTGTGGCAGAGAGGCGCAATGCTTAGTCACAGACAGGAATCTCTATCACTCCCTTCAATGCTCTTAGATCACTGCAGAAGAGAGGACAGAAAAAACTAAGTGCTAGCGGAAGGGCGGGACAGTTATGTAGCAATTTATTCTTTGAGAGAACATGGAAGCTCATGAGATTCCACAAGTAGAAGCAAGAACTAAGCAGTCTCCAAGTCTCAGGAAGTTTGTAAAACTAACAGGATTCACAAGGGCTTTCGCTGATGCAGTGGCCTTTGGGTTATCCACACTGCTGTAAGCAACCCATCTCCCATACTCCTGTAAATAACCTCCCAAAACTCACTAGTTTGTAAAGTCAGACTGGCAGAATCATTATTTGGTTCTGTCACTGTTTTCCTATCTAGGATGAATAGATCTTTGTTTGCTTTTCCCTAGAAAAAGTTCACAGAACATTTTATTAGCTAACTGAGATGAAACAGAAAAAAAGCCTTTGAGTTTAGATGGTCAAGTGATGGAAGGACAAAACTTGTTTGTAGTTATGTGATTGGTGACTTATTTGAAATAGATAGAGTCCACTGACATGCATGTGAATACAAACCATCCTGAGTGTATTATTCTGAAAATTAATACATGAGGCTAATTAAAGTACTATAAAAGAAAGGACAAAGCCAGGCAATAGTGGCTCACACCTTTAATCCTAGTACTTGGGAAGCACAGGCAGGCACATCTCTGAGTTTGAGGGCTAGCGTGATCTACAGAAAGAAGACAGTCAAGGCTACACAGGAAAGCCCTGTCTCAGAGCCAAAAAAAAAAAAAAAGGACAATGTAAAGTTAGGATATAAGCAGAGAATCTGAAATCATTCTTATAGAGGACAAAAATTCTCCCACCTTTCTTTTAGATCGATGTAAGAGTAGCCAGTCAACAAGTTCTGACTAGTGATCTGTAATGGCCCAAGCATGTGCAGCAAGTGCTTCTGCATTTACTTTATTTATTTATTTATTTATTTATTTATTTAGTTAGTTAGTTAGTTAGTTTTTTTAGAGATAATGTTTCTCTGTATAGCCCTGGCTGTCCTGGAACTCACTCTGTAGATCAGGCTTGCCTCAAACTCAGAAATCCACCTGCCTCTGCCTCCCAAGTGCTGGGATTAAAGGCGTGTGCCACCACGGCCGCTTCTGCATTTACTAACCCTGGAACCTGTCTGACACCCAGAGACTAACAAAGACAACATGTGACTAGGACAGCCAATCAGCTGGTGTCATCTGCCCCCAGAAGCGGTTATGGCAGAGGGTGGAAAGGCACTTCCCATTACTACAACAAACGAGACTGCTTCTGCTTCTCACCTGGCTCCTAGAGTCTGTGTCATTGATTCTGCACCTTCTTAACCCCTACCTCAAATGACAATCTCGGGTCCAAGGGCTAGAGCAACAGACAGGGTTTCATGCCCATTGCTGGGCAATAAACGTAGAACTTCGTGAATAAGAGGAAAGTATTCTACTGTAATGGCAAATTAGTTAATCCGTTTTGCCTCCCAGCAGGTCGTGTGTGCACCCTGCACCCACCCAAGAGCTCTCTGGATTCTCAAATGAAAGACACACACACACACACACACACACACACACACACACACACCGGCTAATTTTGATATGCCTTGACTAGCTCAATGGTAAGGCATTTCTAAACCTTCCCAAGGCTAGCATTCATTTACCTCTGGTATTCCTGGCTTAACACCTTCTAAATCTATGTTTTTATCTTTGCTGCCCTGTTACCTTCTGAGCATCTACTTTCCCTTTCCACCTACATTGCTGGATGATTTTTCTTCGGCAGCTCTTAAATCTGATCCTTCTCCCTTAGAGTCATGGCAATTCTCCCCCCCCCCAATCCCTTACCCTCGTAATCTAAAAGCCCTGCCCCAGCTTGTCCAGTCATTGCTGTATGGCAATGCTTTATTATCAATCACAGGCAGCCGCGGACAGGGACCCTCAGGTCTAGAAGTGAGGCTTTTGGGAGCCGAAATAAGACAAAGCATTAGAACCAATTGCCAACACTCAACAAACAGAACTATACCCTCAAACCCTGTAAGCCTTTCTAACAGAAATATTTTCTTTTGGCCAGAGACATCTTCTAGAAATTCACCTAAATTGTATAAAAGGAAAGAGGAGAAGAACTTGATATATGTCTCTAACCCTTTTAAAAAACGTGTTTATCTTTCAGAAAGGTGACATTATATACTTCAAAGGAATTGAAAATTATAATGCTCTTCAAAAGACATGCCCCATAAATGTCACCATAGCAAAAACAAAACATTCACAGAGTCACCCAACCTGCTGTTGGAACAGCCATAAAAAGAAGCAGTGGTCAATATTCTTACCATGAGGATTGATGTAATCGTGAGCACAGTAAGTATGCTCCAGGAGTGAAGAAAGCTTCCTGGAATGGGTGAAGGAACATGATCAGAAAAACGAAAGAGAAAAGGCAGCTGAGAACTCAACTAGAGCATCAGCATGGTCCACACAGAGAGACGCCTGAGCTGCTGAAGCATGGGCCCTATGAATTTGTGGCTTAATTGATGCTGTTGCTATTGTCACTGATGTTAAATTACTCAATTTTTCTCTGTCTTAATTAGGATTTCCATTGTTGTGAAGAGACACCATGCCCACAGCAACTCTTATAAAGGACAATATTTAATTGGGCCTGGCTTACTGTTTCAGAGGTTTAGTCCATTATCATCATGGCGGGAAATATAGAAGCTTCCAGGCAGACATGGTGCTGGATAAGCTGAGAGTTCTACATCTTCATCTGAAGGTAGCAAGAGGAGACCAGATATGTTTCACACTGTGCTCACCTTGAGCATTTAAGACCTCAAAGCTATCCTCCAACAAGGCCATACCTCCTCCAACAAGGCCAAACCTCCTAATAATACCACCCGCTATGAGCCAAGCATTCAAACATATGAGTCTATGAGGGTCAAACCTACTCAAACCACCACAGTCTTCACAAATGACACCAAATACCAACCTATTTTCTTTCATGCTTTAATAATGTAAGCTTTATTTTCCCTGAAACGATCACATCTTTCTCCTTTAGCTCAATTTTCCACTTAGACTCTTTACTCAGCAAACATGTGAGTATAGCACTCCAGACAAGACACAGAGATGTGCAAGAGGGTCAGCCACAGATATCAGGAGACATGAAGACTTCCCAAGCAAAGATTGCTTAAACCAACACTCTTGACACTGTTCAGCAACAACACCAGCTACAATTATAACGCTAGCCCAAGTTTGTTTTAAAAGCTAGATTATGGCTCAGATCATCTGCAGTGAAATAAAAGAAAGATGCCCTTGGGGCAATTTCCCACCCAGGTAAGCTTATAATACTGTGAAAGGAAAGGGCTTAAGGCAATTTTCTGTACCTAAGGAGCAACAACAAACTAAAGCTGCTACAAATGTGATTCATGTGGCAAGGCTTCATCCAATCAGGCAGCTGAATTTAGCAGTGTAGTCCACATGGCTCTGGCTCTAGAGTTATGAAGGCAAAGGGGCTATAGAATCTTCCTCTTTGGTTACAGAGGACTACTGAGGCCAGGCAACATGTGCAGGGCAATTCTTGCTGGAAGGCCAAAAAGGACAAGAGCTCTGAGATTCCAGTCTTGGAAACTTGAAAGTGAAGCCTGAATTACACAGGAGATCTCAAGATGTTTGAAGTGCCGGAACGGTGGGATATTGTCAAGGAAAGCTGCATAATAGGACAGAAAGCAAAACTAGAAACACAGAGACAATGTGCTACAGGATTTAGTGTGTTCCATATTGGCCTTTGGTTTTGCTTTGGTCCATCTCTTTTTTTTTTTTTTAAAAGTATATTCTGTATATTTCTGTTACTACAATCATAAGTACCTAAGTAAATATTTCTTTTCTTTTTTTTTTTTTTTGAACATGAAATGCTTTTTTATAGCATGTTTTACAAGGGGAGGGGGTAAGAGGGTCCAGGTGGTGGAAAAGGACAAAATCTTCTTGGCCTGTGCCTTGAAACATGTCATGGTCTATATGGTACACTGCCTTGAATTATGATCTACCTGCAGTTCTTCAGAAGATATGGTACACTGCTTGAGTTATGGTCTCCCTGCTATTCTTAAGAAGACATGGTACTCTGCTTTGAGTCTATCTGCAGTTGCTAAGCAGGATCTTGCAGCTGCCAAGCTTCAGAGGACATTGTGCAGGTGGGGAAAGGTAGGGGGCAAGGGTAAGGGCGAGGGTCCTGGCTTCTGGCATCTCCCCCTTCTCTGTTTAGTTAGAGAAGGCTTCTTATGTTCAATCCCAACTATGTGAGTTTTGAATTTGGATGTCTAATTATGGGGGGTCTTAGACAAGTTCACAACCCCAAAACACTGATGTGAGACAAGTCACATCGATGGTCGAAGGCTTTAGGCTGTCGACGATGGGCAACGTCAAGGGACTCTGATGTGGGTGAAAGGAGGGTGAGAGCCCTGTCTTAGGCCATGTAGGCTGCACCCACTCCCAGCACCACGCACTCCTTTTCGGCTGCATTGGGTGGGCCCCTGGGAAGTGGACCTACAATAATCCCGTCATTGGGCTAACTCACAGCCATCCTAGTCTCTTGTAAATGTTCAAGTTACCAACCATTTGTCAGTTTGGGGTGTAATATTGTCATAAAGGAAGGCTCCCCAATGTTAGCGGCCATATCAAGGGTGGCCTTGGTTTAGGAAAAAGCCAATTTTTGTTGTGGTGATCAAGAGGCCAAGCTCTCTAGCGAGAGAAATGAGGGCAAAGCCAGGCATACCAGGAACCCTTCTGGAGGGCGTGGAAGTCTAGGGGTCGACCGTAGGGGGAGGCAGGGGAGCTGACAGCTGTGTCAGTCTCCTGCGGAGTCACTTCTGGATCCTCTGCAATTTTCAGCTGATGGTAATGAACTTCAACTGCCTTCTTGATGGCAGCATCAACCTGGTACCGTGGACGACAGGTCACGGGCGATGATCTCTGTCTTGCTCAATCTTGATGTCGTGCGCACATCCTCTCAATGAGGGTCCGTCCGGATGGGTCCGTGCCTCGAGCCCCACCCACGTCTGGGTGCCACTTGGCCCGACCGGCAGGTCCTGGTTATTCGTGGGGGCGAGGAGGACTGCAACCTGCTATTCTTCAGAAGATATGGTACACTGCTTGAGTTATGGTCTCCCTGCTATTCTTCAGATGATATGGTACACTGCTTTGAGTCTATCTGCAGTTGCCAAGCAGGATCTTGCAGTTGCCCAGCTTCAGGGGACCTTGTGCAGGTGGGAAAAGGTAGGGGGTGAGGGTAAGGGCGAGGCTCCTGGCTTCTGGTCCATCTGGGTTAGAACTTCTAATAGCAGGCATCACGGGTGATTCAATTTTACCTGGGATGCTGCGTGAGTTCAAGCTCCTGGGAGTCCCTGTTTTTCTTGGTTTTCTGCGGTTGGGTACGGAGCTGCTGCCTGCGACCTGCTCTAGGCTCGGTCCCAAACCGGAAGTCCCTTGGTCCATCTCTTAACTGTGTGCCAATCCCTTGATTTTGGAATGGTAATGTATACTCTGTGTATTGCAAGTACCTAATTTTGATTTTAAAAATGTTTATAATTAAGAGATTGTCTTGAGTCTCAGAAGAGATTTGAACCTTGGAGTTTTAAAACAGTATTGAGACTATAAAAAATTGTGGGGAATTTTGAAGTTGGACTGAATTCATTTTTGTATTATGAGAGTCTTGGGCATTTGAATACTATGAATGCATGTGTGTATGTGTGTGTGTGTGTGTGTGCATGTGCTTGATATTGTTGTTATGTATTCCCTGTTCCCTCTCCCAACTTCATGTGGCTGTTTGGGGAGGATTAAGAAGTAGAGCTTTGCTGGAGGAAGTATGTATGTCAAAGGGCACAAACTATGAAGTATCAAAAGAGACTATCCACTTTGAGTTAGCATGAATATAAAAAATAATGTCTCCATGGAATCAACTCACTTCAATCATACAGCTTAAAGAGTTAGAATACATTCACGGAATAATTGTTACAATCCAAGATGTCCCCACTATAGTTTATGCTTGATACCTGCTTTATCAATCCCCTGATCCATACTCCCTGTCTAAAGGCAATTAGAAAAGGATACTCTAATGAACAACTTGTAATTCACTAGTTAAGTCACTTGATTTGGGGGAAAATGGACAAAACTTACCATGCTCCAGAGCAATAAATATTGAAACAAGAACATGGCAAATTTACAACTATTGAACACAACAAGTGCAGTAGTCTTAGAACTATCTCCTAGTCCATGAAAAGATAGAGAAAGGACAAAAACAAAAAGTGAAATTAGGTTTTCAAATGAGAAGACGTTGTGATAAGAGAAGAGATAATTACTGCAAATGAACCTCACTGACAGGCATGTAGCAAGAGATGTACTCTGGTCTGGACAACAGCAAGGGAACTCAAACACAGTGACTCAGAAGCTAAAAACAATTTTCAAGTGAACTTTCATCTGGAGACAATGAGAGAAATCTGCTGAGCCTACAGAATGCTAAGCTGTCTATTTAGACCCCTGCTATACACAGAAGGGATATTGCTAAAATTAAAATTAAAAATTTTACTGTCATAGTATGTACTACAGTAATTCCACCATTTTTGCATTTATAGGCACTAGTGATATGTTAGTGCATTAACATAGGTTTATTTCTAATTCATGTGTACGGGTGTGGTGCTGCTGCTACAGCACTTGGTTGTCTTCTGGCTGAGTGCTGAGAACACTCCAGCACTGCTCACTTTCCATCCACTGCCCACAAGTCCAAAAGTCATATACAAACCAACAGTGAACAAATCATGACAAAAGAAACTAAAGAAGAACAAAACAGACAGTAGTTCTCCTTCAAAAGATTATAACTCCAGATACTAAAATGAGTGATAATGAAAACAGGCAAAATGCCAGATGAAGACTTGAAAACGTTTCTAATAAAATTGTTTAACAACCACAAACAACCCTTCTGCCCCTGCCTGGTCCTCTGAGCTGGAGCAGACACAGAGTCGGTCTGGTCCCGTCCTGTTGAGAAACTGAATCCTGAGTCATCCAGGAGCCACTGCACTCAGAGCAGCTGGTAAGAACTCCATCTCACTCCCTGAACCCCAGAGATAGATCGGGGAGCCAGGGACATCCAGGGCACAGCAGCTACCCAAACCCCGCCCCTCCGGAATTCCACTTCCCTTCTGCCCCTGCCTGGTCCTCTGGGCTGGAGCAGACACAGAGTTGGTCTGCTCCTGTCCTGTGGAGAAACTGAATCCTGAGTCATCCAGGAGCCACTGCACTCAGAGCAGCTGACACAGAGTCGGTCTGCTCCTGTCCTGTTGAGAAACTGAATCCTGAGCCATCCAGGAGCCACTGCACTCAGAGCAGCTGGAGCCACTGCACTCAGAGCAGCTGAAACTGAATCCTGAGTCATCGAGGACCCACTGCACTCAGAGCAGAAGGATTTCCAGATCCAAGAGGTGGCCTGAGTCCCAGGAGTTATTCCACCCAGGAGATTAGGAGCATAAGACCACAGAGACCTCTGGACTCTGAGGAGCTCTGCAATAAGCAAGATAACTGGAAATACAGACTCCAGTTTTACACAGTGAGGGCAGGTACCACTAGAGTTAACCAGATGGCGAAAGGCAAGAACATAAGCAACGGAAACCAAAGTTTCTTGGCATCATCAGTGCCCAATTCTCCCAATATAGCAAGCCCTGAACACCCCATCACACCTGAAAAGCAGGATTCAGAATTAAAATCACTTCTCATGATGATGATAGAGGATTATAAGAAGGAATTAAGTAACTCCCTTAAAGAAATACAGGAGAGTACAAGTAAACAGAGAGAAGCCCTTAAAGAGGAATCACAGAAATCCCTTAAAGAAATGGAAGAAAACACAAAGAAGGAATTAAACAAAAACATTCAGGATCTGAAACTAGAAATAGAAACAATAAAGAAAGTTCAAAGGGAGACAACCATGGAGATAGAAAACCTAAGAAAGAGATCAGGAGTCACAGACGCAAGCATCACCAACCGAATACAAGAGATAGAAGAGAGAATCTCAAATGCAGAAGATACGGTGGAAAATATTGACACAGTTGTCAAAGAAAATGCAAAATGCAAAAAACTCCTAACTCAAAACATCCAGGAAATCCAGGACACAATGAGAAGACCAAACCTAAGGATAATAGGTATAGATGAGAATGAAGATTCCCAACTTAAAGGGCCAGTAAATATCTTCAACAAAATTATTGAGGAAAACTTCCCTAACCTAAAGAACAAGATGCCCATAAACATACAAGAAGCCTACAGAACACCAAATAGACTAGACCAGAAAAGAAATACCTCCCGTCACATAATAATCAAAACATCAGATGCACAAAACAAAGAAAAAATACTAAAAGCAGTAAGGGAAAAAGGTCAAGTAACATATAAAGGCAGATCTATAAGAATTACACCAGACTTCTCACCAGAGACTATAAAAGCCAGAAGAGCCTGGACTGACATCATACAGACACTAAGAGAACACAATTGCCAGCCCAGATTACTATACCCAGCAAAACTCTCAATCACTATAGATGGTGAAACCAAGATATTCCATGACAAAACCAAATTTGCACAATATCTTCCCACAAACCCAGCACTTCAAAGGATAATTGATGGAAAATGCCAACACAAGGAGGGAAACTACAACCTAGGAAAAGCAAGTAAGCAATCTTCCAACAACCCCCAAAAAAGATACAAACATAACTTTACCTCTAATAACAAAAATAACAGGAAGCAACAATCATTTTTCCTTAATATCTCTTAACATCAATGGTCTTAATTCCCCAATAAAAAGACGCAGACTATCAGACTGGATACACAAACAAGACCCAGAATTTTGCTGCATACAAGAAACGCACCTCAGTGACAAAGACAGACACTACCTCAGAATAAAAGGGTGGAAAACAATTTTTCAAGCCAATGGTCCCAAGAAACAAGCTGGAGTAGCCATTCTAATATCAAATAAAATCGACTTTCATCCAAAATTAATCAAAAAAGATAAGGAAGGACACTTCATACTCATCAAAGGAAAAATCTACCAAGGTGAACTCTCAATTCTGAACATCTATGCTCCAAATGCAAGGGCACCTACATACATAAAAGAAACTTTACTAAAGCTCAAAACACACATTACACCTCACACAATAATAGTGGGGGATTTCAACACCCCACTGTCAGCAATGGACAGATCATGGAAACAGAAACTAAACAGAGACACTTTGAAATTAACAGAAGTTATGAACCAAATGGACTTAACAGACATCTATAGAACATTTCATCCTAAAACAAAAGAATATACCTTTTTCTCAGCACCTCATGGTACCTTCTCCAAAATAGACCATATAATTGGTCACAAAACAAGCCTCTACAGATACAAAAAGATTGAAATAATCCCTTGCATCTTATCAGATCACCACGGACTAAGACTGGTCTTTAATAATGACAAAAACAATGGAAAACCCACATGCACATGGAAACTGAACAACTCTCTACTCAATGATGACTTGGTCAAGGAAGAAATAAAGAAAGAAATAAAAGACTTTTTAGAATTCAATGAAAATGAGGACACATCATACCAAAACTTGTGGGACTCCATGAAGGCAGTGCTAAGAGGAAAGCTCATAGCTCTAAGTGCCTACAAAAAGAAACTGGAAAGAGCACACACTAACAAGTTGACTGCACAACTAAAAGCTCTAGAACAAAAAGAAGCAAATACACCCAGGAGGAGTAGAAGGCAGGAAATAATCAAACTCAGGGCTGAAATCAACCAAATAGAAACAGAAAAAACAATACAAAATATCAATAAAACCATGAGTTGGTTCTTTGAGAAAATCAACAAGATAGATAAACCCTTAGCCAGATTAACCAGAGGGCACAGAGACAGTATCCAAATTAATAAAATCAGAACTGAAAAGGGAGACATAACAACAGAAACTGAAGAAATTCAAAAAATCATCAGATCCTACTACAAAGGCCTATACTCAACAAATCTGGAAAACCTGGATGAAATGGACAATTTCCTAGACAGATACCAGGTACCGAAGTTAAACCAGGAGCAGATAAACCATCTAAATAGTCCCATAACCCCTAGGGAAATAGCAGCAGTCATCAAAAGCCTCCCCACTAAAAAAAGCCCAGGACCAGATGGTTTTAGTGCTGAATTCTATCAGACCTTCAAGGAAGACCTAATACCAATTCTCTTCAAACTATTCCACAAAATAGAGACAGAAGGATCACTACCCAATTCGTTCTATGAAGCTACAATTACACTCATACCCAAACCCCACAAGGACCCGACAAAGAAAGAGAACTTCAGACCAATCTCCCTTATGAACATTGATGCAAAAATACTCAATAAAATTCTAGCAAACCGAATCCAAGACCACATCAAAACAATCATCCATCATGATCAAGTAGGTTTTATCCCAGGAATGCAGGGATGGTTCAATATTCGGAAATTCATCAATGTAATCCACTATATAAACAAACTTAAAGAAAAAAACCACATGATCATCTCACTAGATGCTGAGAAAGCATTTGACAAAATTCAACATCCCTTCATGATAAAAGTCTTGGAAAGATCAGGAAATCAAGGCCCATACCTAAACATAGTAAAAGCAATTTACAGCAAACCAGTAGCCAACATCAAGCTAAATGGAGAGAAACTTGAAGCAATCCCACTAAGATCAGGGACTAGACAAGGTTGCCCACTCTCCCCCTACCTATTCAATATAGTACTGGAAGTCTTAGCCAGAGCAATTAGACAGCAAAAAGAAGTCAAAGGGATACAAATAGGAAAGGAAGAAGTCAAAATATCGCTATTTGCAGATGATATGATAGTATACTTAAGTGACCCCCAAACTTCCACCAGAGAACTCCTAAACCTGATAAACAACTTCAGCAAAGTGGCTGGTTATAAAATCAACTCAAACAAATCAGTAGCCTTCCTCTACATGAAAGATAAACAGACTGAAAAAGAAATTAGGGAAATGACACCCTTCACAATAGTTGCAAATAATATAAAATACCTTGGTGTGAATCTAACCAAGCAAGTGAAAGACCTGTATGACAAGAACTTCAAGTCTCTGAAGAAAGAAATTGAAGAAGATCTCAGAAGATGGAAAGATCTCCCATGCTCATGGATTGGCAGGATTAATATAATAAAAATGGCCATCTTGCCAAAAGCAATCTACAGATTCAATGCAATCCCCATTAAAATCCCAAGTCAATTCTTCACAGAGTTAGAAAAGGAAATTCTCAAATTCATATGGAATAACAAAAAACCCAGGATAGCGAAAACTATTCTCAACAATAAAAGAACTTCTGGAGGAATTACCATCCCTGACCTCAAGCTGTACTACAGAGCAATAGTGATAAAAACTACCTGGTATTGGTACAGAGACAGGCAAGAAGATCAATGGAATAGAATTGAAGACCCAGAAATGAACCCACACTCCTATGGTCACTTGATCTTTGACAAAGGAGCTAAAACTGTCCAGTGGAAAAAGGACAGCATTTTCAACAAATGGTGCTGGTTCAACTGGAAGACAACATGTAGAAGAATGAAAATTGATCCATTCTTATCCCCTTGTACAAAGCTCAAGTCTATGTGGATAAAGGACCTCCACATAAAACCAGATACACTGAAACTAATATAAGAGAAGGTGGGGAAAAGCCTCGAATACTTGGGCACAGGGGAAAAGTTCCTGAACAGAACTCCAATGGCATATGCTCTAAGATCGAGAATTGACAAACGGGACTTCATAAAATTGCAAAGTTTCTGTAAGGCAAAGGACACTGTCAATAGGACAAAACGACAACCAACAAATTGGGAAAAGATCTTTACCAATCCTTCATCTGATAGAGGGCTAATATCCAATATATACAAAGAACTCAAGAAATTAGACTCCAGACAACCAAATTACCCTATTAAAAAATGGGGTATAGAGCTTAACAAAGAATTTTCAACGGAAGAAACTCGAATGGCCGAGAAGCATCTAAAGAAATGTTCAGCATCCTTAGTCGTCAGGGAAATGCAAATCAAAACAACCCTGAGATTCCATCTCACACCAGTCAGAATGGCTAAGATTAAGAACTCAGGTGATAGTAGATGCTGGCGAGGGTGTGGAGAAAGAGGAACACTCCTCCATTGTTGGTGGGACTGCAAGATGGTGCAACCACTTTGGAAATCAGTCTGGCGGTTCCTCAGAAAATTGGACATAGCATTACCTGAGGATCCAGCTATACCACTCCTAGGCATATACCCAGAAGATGCTCGAACATATAACAAGGACATATGCTCAACTATGTTCATAGCAGCCTTATTTATAATAGCCAGGAGCTGGAAAGAACCCAGATGTCCTTCAACTGAGGAATGGATTCAAAAAATGTGGTATATTTACACAATGGAGTATTACTCAGCTATTAAAAACAATGAATTCGAGAGGTTCCTAGGTAAATGGATGGAACTAGAAATTATCATCCTGAGTGAGGTAAGCCAATCACAAAAGAAGACACATGGTATTCACTCACTGATTATTGGATATTAGCCTAGAACCTTGAAATGCCCAAGATGCAACTCACAGGCCACATGAAGCCCATAAAGAAGGAAGACCAAGTGAGGGTGATTCGGTCCTTCTTAGAAGGAGCAACAAAATACTCAAGGGAGCAAATATGGAGACAAAGTGAGGGACAGAAACTGAAGGAGGGGCCGTCTCAAGACCACCCCACCTGAGTATCCATCCCATGTGCAGTCACCAAAGGTAGATGCTGATGTGGAAGACAGGAAGTGCATGCTGATAAGAGCCTGATATGGATATCTCCTCAGAGGCCTTCAAGAGTCAGACATATTCAGAGGCAGATGCTCACAACTAGCCATTGAACTGATCATGGGGTTCTCAATGGAGGAGTTAGAGTGAAGACTGAAGGAGCTGAAAGGGTTTGTGGCACCATGAGGAGAGCAACAATACCAACCAACCACAGCTCCCAGGGTCTAAACCACCAGCCTGGGAGCACTTAGGGGGGGATCCAGGGCTTCAGCTGAATATGTAAAAGTGGAGGGCCCTGCTGGGCATAGGTGGAAGAAGAGAACCTTGACCTCATGAAGGCTGGATGCCCC
>NW_021604750.1:329927-346935 GCF_004785775.1 Grammomys surdaster | reverse complement strand
AAGAGAAGGTGGGGAAAAGCCTCGAATACTTGGGCACAGGGGAAAAGTTCCTGAACAGAACTCCAATGGCATATGCTCTAAGATCGAGAATTGACAAACGGGACTTCATAAAATTGCAAAGTTTCTGTAAGGCAAAGGACACTGTCAATAGGACAAAACGACAACCAACAAATTGGGAAAAGATCTTTACCAATCCTTCATCTGATAGAGGGCTAATATCCAATATATACAAAGAACTCAAGAAATTAGACTCCAGACAACCAAATTACCCTATTAAAAAATGGGGTATAGAGCTTAACAAAGAATTTTCAACGGAAGAAACTCGAATGGCCGAGAAGCATCTAAAGAAATGTTCAGCATCCTTAGTCGTCAGGGAAATGCAAATCAAAACAACCCTGAGATTCCATCTCACACCAGTCAGAATGGCTAAGATTAAAAACTCAGGTGATAGTAGATGCTGGCGAGGGTGTGGAGAAAGAGGAACACTCCTCCATTGTTGGTGGGACTGCAAGATGGTGCAACCACTTTGGAAATCAGTGTGGCGGTTCCTCAGAAAATTGGACATAGCATTACCCGAGGATCCAGCTATACCACTCCTAGGCATATACCCAGAAGGTGCTCGAACATATAATAAGGACATATGCTCAACTATGTTCATAGCAGCCTTATTTATAATAGCCAGGAGCTGGAAAGAACCCAGATGTCCTTCAACTGAGGAATGGATTCAAAAAATGTGGTATATTTACACAATGGAGTATTACTCAGCTATTAAAAACAATGAATTCGAGAGGTTCCTAGGTAAATGGATGGAACTAGAAATTATCATCCTGAGTGAGGTAAGCCAATCACAAAAGAACACACATGGTATTCACTCACTGATTATTGGATATTAGCCTAGAACCTTGAAATGCCCAAGATGCAACTCACAGGCCACATGAAGCCCATAAAGAAGGAAGACCAAGTGAGGGTGATTCGGTCCTTCTTAGAAGGAGCAACAAAATACTCAAGGGAGCAAATATGGAGACAAAGTGAGGGACAGAAACTGAAGGAGGGGCCGTCTCAAAACCACCCCACCTGAGTATCTATCCCATGTGCAATCACCAAAGGTAGATGCTGATGTGGAAGACAGGAAGTGCATGCTGATAAGAGCCTGATATGGATATCTCCTCAGAGGCCTTCAAGAGTCAGACATATTCAGAGGCAGATGCTCACAACTAGCCATTGAACTGATCATGGGGTTCTCAATAGAGGAGTTAGAGTGAAGACTGAAGGAGCTGAAAGGGTTTGTGGCACCATGAGGAGAGCAACAATACCAACCAACCACAGCTCCCAGGGTCTAAACCACCAGCCTGGGAGCACTTAGTGGGGGATCCAGGGCTTCAGCTGAATATGTAAAAGTGGAGGGCCCTGCTGGGCATAGGTGGAAGAAGAGAACCTTGACCTCATGAAGGCTGGATGCCCCAGGGGGTGGGAATTTTGAGGGTGGGGAGGTGGGAGTGGGGGGGGTAGATAGAGGTTACATCCACAGAGAAGAAGGAGGAGGGGCGAGGGGATTGGGGGTTCCAAGGGGGTGGTGGGGGATGGGGTAAGGGGACAACATAGGAAATGTAAATAAATCATCCAATAAAAAAAAAAAAAGAAAAAAGAAAAGGCACAGGAAAGAAAAGAATTGCAAAGAAGAGAGGTGAGAAAGGCTCAGACACATCTAATTGGTAGCTTTTATCTGGGGTTCTTTTCTAGTACTTACTAGAAAGTAAGGATTAAACCCTGTGGGAACTTGAGATCTTCAATAAAGGGATTTGGAGCATTTCAGAGAATTAATTTGTAAACTTTTGTGCTGAGGTTTTAGAATTGCTTTGAGTGATGATAAATAGGCCGCCCTCTGCCCTGTCCATTTGATACAGCTGTGTTCCAACACCATCCGGCTCTCAGATTTTCCTGTTTTCCTGAACATACAGGATTAGGAGCGTGCTACAAATAGATATCAACGGACCATGGCTCATAGGGTGAGGCAAAGGCGTGAGCATCTTCTTTCTCCTCAATTGCTAAAACCATCCTGACAACAGTCCTTCTTTTCTGAGAAGAGAGCACGTCAGAGGCAGCAAAGTCTGTTAGTCATTATAGGTGTGGAAACCGGGCCCAAGTGTCAGATCCTCCGAGTGTCCTGTAGTCTGTTCAGGGTTCCTGCTAACATCTGCAAAATGGGATCAAAGGAACAAATAATAAAACTTAAAGGGTAGTTATACAGCTTACAGGGATGAACAGGGATCTGATAATGGAGAGATATTAATTTCAGAAATAGTTGTAATAGATAGATTACAAAAATTAGTTGCTTGATATTTGGACTTCCACTAAATAATTCAAGTTGTCTTTCCAGCTCCACAACATTCTCAGACATCTTGCACTGTGTTCTCTTTTTATATGACAGTATAACACAGTATATTGTATTTTATATTATGTATAATATATTATAATATATGTTATATTTTATATTTTATATGGCATATATCATAATATATTATATATTATTATATGTCATATTATATATTATTGTATAATAATATATTATATTAATATATATGGTAATGTATTGTTGTATAATGATATATAATATAACATAATTGTATATTATAATATGTCATGCATAATATTATACAATATAGTATGTTATATAATACAGTATAATTACTACTGTAGTGTGCATGTGTTTTATTGTATTCCTTAATATTTGTTTTTTCTTTTGTCTTTTCTCAGCTATACATTCTTTACCCTATGTCAAATAATTTTACTTCTATCACTTATGTTATATTTATTAGTATGTTACTAATAATTGGTCAGGTAGTTTTATTAATGTTGCTTTAAGTAATGTTTACCCAAATTGTTTTTGCCCCAGTTTTCTATGAATAAACACGTAAAGAACAAAAAAAAAAAAAAAAAAAAACCAACCACAAACAAGGAGATTCACTCGATCTCGGTTGTAAGAAGAGAATCAGCAACACAGAGGAAATCAGCAAAGCAGATGAGAAAGTTAGTAACATGAAAGAAAATTTCTGCAAAGAAATTGAGATTATTTTTAAAAGAAGTTGAAAAAGAAAAATTCAACAAACCAAATGAAAAGCACTCTGGAAACCCTACCTTGAACAAGCAGAGGAATGAGAATCAAGAAAAGAATGACTGAGGAAAGGGCTGGTGAAACGGTGCATTCAACTATCAGTGAGGACAGAAAGTGACCATGATCACTAGACCCTAAAAAGTTGGGACATAACTAAAAGATCAAACCTAAAAATCTTTATGTAGGAAAAGGAAATGGGATAAACATTAACACATAAAGAATCTGTTCAATGAGAGTTCTCACTAGATGAAATAAAAATGGCTGAGAAAGATCCCAAAAAGGGTTCAACCTTAGCAATTAAAAAAAAATACAAATTAAAAATAATTTTGAGATTTCATCTTTGCCCAGTTATAATGGCTAAGATTTTTTAAAAAAACTGACAACACATGTTAGTAAGGTTGTGGGGGAAAAGGAGCCCTCATTAACTGTTAGTTTGATTGCAAATTGGCGTAGCCACTTTGAAAATCAATATGGAGAATCCTCAAAAATCTAAAAATAAATCTACCATATGACCCAGCATTCCTTGCATATGCTCAGGGAACTTAACATCTTTCTCCAATGAACCATTAAGTCATTAATGATCTAATTCCAATAGAGAGGAAATAGAAAAAAACCTAAATTCCTGACAACTGACAAATGGACAACAAACATGTGATAAATATACATTATGGAATATTATGCAGCTGTAAAGAAGAATAAAATCATGAAATTTGCTTATTGTAGTGTTATTAATAAGAATGGCCTCTAAAGGCTCATATTGCGGGGATACAAGCCAGCCCTAGCCTTATAGCACTGTGGTTTTTGCCTGCCCAGAAATGAGGTGCTCTATCCCAGTCACTAGAGTGCTCAGACCTGGGTAAATAATTTGCTGCTGCTCCATTATACACATTCACACTAGGTTTAATCCCAATAAATAGGAGGGAGAGACAGAGATCTCTAGAGCACACTAGCTGGAAACCTAGCTGAATCAGCCAGCCTTGGATTCAAATGAAAGACTGGGCAGTTTTCTTTATTTGATTAGCAGCTACAAACCTAATAAAGCTATTCTCTTAACTGTAGTAAAAGAAGAAATCTTGCTTGTGGTGATAGAGGTATAGCTCACCAATTAAGAGCCTGTATGCTCCTATCAGGTAGCTCCCACCTAGGAGATCTGACATCTCTGACCTATTCTGGCACTTGAAGTCATGTGCACATACATAAAAATTACTATTTAAGCATTCCTTTTTTCAAGGTCTTTATTTTATGTGTGTGATTATTTTGCTATAAGTATATATGTGTAACACATGGATGCCTAGTATTCACAGAGGCCAAAAGTGGATGTCAGATCCTTTGGAGTTGAAATATGGGTACTAGGAATCAAACCTGGGTCACCTGTAAGAGCAGCCGATACTGGTGAGCCAACTCTCTGTCCCTGTAAAAATACATTTTTAAAACTGTGTTTATTCAGTGTCTGTCTGGAGCCTAGTGCAAGGCTGTCGGGAAAGTCCATTAACAAGGATAAAGTGAATGAAGAAGCGAAGCACAACGGGTTCAGCTAGACATCTGTTGCTGTCACTCCTTAACTACACCAATAGACTTAACATGAGTGTCAGATTTGTATGAGGAAATGATTGTTTCCCACACCTAAAAGAATGACATAGACACATATATAAGGGTATAAAATTTTCTCTGGAGAAACTACTATACAAATAAAGCTTACAAGAAAAGGAATACTACTTGGTTGCTTATAGTCTCCAAAACAAAATAAAAAAAAATTTTAAATGAATGAAAATATTTAAATTAAAACTAAATTTAATTAAAATTAAACCTCCCTGTAAATAAGATGCAGCTAAAAAAAATCTTAAGATTTAAAGAAGGACCTGGTTTCCCTACACACTAAAACTAGTCTTTCTTGTTTAATAAATTTTATAGACAATGCTAAAGTTGCTCTCCATAAACTGACAGCAAGGACCCATTGGGGAAGAAAGACACAACTCATTGAACATGGAGATGTCAGGCTGGTGCCTACATAGAGCCTTCAACCCTATGTTCAAGCATATTTGGTAGGGAGGTATCACACTATCTTCCTATACAACATCAAAAGAGAAACATAAACAGCAAGCAAGTCACTAAACCTTTACCTACAATGGTGTCCTGCCTGCAAGGTAAGCCAGCATAATAGAGGCACAAGGCTTGTGGGAATAACCAACCAATAATTGATTTGACATAAAGCCTACTCCACCAGATGCAACCCATACACAAAAAGGCTTAGTTGTCTAAGAACCAGAGACTAGATAGCCTAGGGACCTAGGGGAAGATCAAATAAAACTGGTCTAAAAAATGAGATGATAGCAGGACTCTGAATGATATTCTGTTATACTCAGAGATCAATGCCCTTTTCAGCCATCATTAGAGACGTAATTCCTCCTTCAGCAGTTGGGAACTAATAGAAAGATCCATAGCCATATATTACACAGAGGAAGAGAAAGGCCTTGGAATCCCTGAATGGATGTCTCATTCAAATCCCTCCCCTTGCAGAACAGGGAACACAAAGGAAGAGGAGATGGAAAGAGTGTGAGACTCAGAGGGAAAGGAACACACCAAGAAAGCAAGGCCTCTTATGTCAACATGAGCAAAGCTGATAAGAACACATAGAGACTGAGATAGTATGCATGGTACCTGCATAGGTCTCTACCGGGTCCTCTGAAAACATATTGTGGCTTCCAGTTTAGTGTTTTTATGAGATTCCTGAGTGTATAAATGAATGGGATTCTTGTGCCTTCTTTTGAACTTTTTCCTTTTTGTTAGTTTGTCTTATCCAAGGCCAAAGTCATATGTCTTATTATATTTTCATTTTCCTATATGTTAAAAAAATGAATAAATGAATGAAAGAAAGAGAAAAAACCTAGCCATTAGGGTTAAGGCTACAGAAGAGGAGGGAGGGAGGGAAGGAGGGAGGGAAGGAGGGAGGGGAGAGAAATGGAGAGAATGAAAACACCTAGCTACTATATGATAAAGGTTAAAAACTAAATTGTTACTTATACCTCTAGGGAGAGGAAAAAAAATCAGCTTTCCCCAGTAGAGTAATACTGAGTCAACCCCTCCAGGGTAGGCCTCATATTCCATAGTAGCTGACAAACATAAAGTAGACTACACAGGGTTTTTTTGTTGTTGTTGTTTTGTTTTGTTTGTTTTTTGTTTTTATTGTTTGTTCTTTTGTTTTGTTTTTGTGTATATGTGCTTTTATTTGGTTACAGTCTGGTAGGTTTCAATTTCTTTTTTTTTAGGTGTGTTTTGCTTTCTTTTCAGTGGGAGGAAGGTTGTTGTATTGAGTTTTTGTTTGTTTTCTAAAAAAGAATTTAAAGTTGGGATGGGGTGGGTGAGGATGGGGAAGGGCTTGAAGAGTGAGAAGAATATGATCAATATATTTAAATTTGAGAAACTGTTTTTATGTCTGGTCTGCTCAGTGGGCCTGACATCCTCCCACACCCTACAGCGTGCTTGCCTCACTAGAGGTCTGTAGTCACCAGGGATACAGGTGAGACTCCCTCCCAAATACTCACACTAGATGGAACACCCAGAGCCCAGATGAAACAAGACCTATGTGCCCTGTTAAGCTCCATCTTCCTTCTAGTCTGCTTCTCCAACCAGGCCAGATTGGCTGGCCAACATCCTTCTACATCCCAGAGCCTGTCTGTTATCCAGGAGATCTAAAATAACCAGGGACATAGGAGGTCTGGCTTAATCAGGGACACAGTCCTACCAGTTTGCACCTCCATCTTCAATTGGCAGATCCTTGCACAGGAAGCCAAAGTGCCTGTCCCACAGGAATCACTCCCACAGGAAGTGACTCAGGAAGTTTGCCCTAACCAAGGATGCAGGAGGCCTGATCTTAACAGAAACACAGGAGATCCCTCTAACCAAAAACAGCATTGCCTGCCTTGTAGGAGACCATCAAAAACAAACAAACAACAAACAAACAACAACAAAAACAGAACAAAGAAAAAATATTAAAAGCTATAATAGGAAAAGGCTAAGCAACACAACAAGTCAGAACTATCAGAATTGTACCAGAATTATCAAGAAAGAATCTAAAAGCCTGGGCAGATGTGATCCAGACCCTAACAGAACATAAATGCCAGCCCAGCAAAACTCTCAATCACCATAGATTGGAGAAACCAAGATATTACATGTCAAAACTAAATTTAAACAATATCTCTTTACATATCCAGCCCTACAGAGAATACTGGAAGGAAAACTTCAACACAAGCAGGGTAACTACACCCAAGGAAACACAAGAAATTAAATACCTCACAACAAACCAAAGAAGAGAATTACACACAAATAATACTTCTTCCAACAAAAATGATACCAACTACCAAACATCAGTCTTTAATATCTCTCAACATCAATGGACTCAATTTGCCAATAAAAAGACACAGACTAACAGACTGGATATGTAAACAGCATCCATCATTTTGCTATATACAGGAAACACACCTCAGTTACAAAGACACACTGCTTCAGAGTACAAGGCTGGAAAAAAAGTTTTCCAAGCAAAGGTCTCAAGAAACAAGCTAGAGTTGCATTCCAATATCCAATAAACTAGACATTCAAGCAAAAATTATCAAATGAGATGAGGAAGGACACTTCATACATATCAAAGGAAAAATCCCCCAACATGAAGACTCAATTCTGAACATATGTGCTCCAAATGCAAGGGCACCCATATTTACAAAAGAAACTACTAAAACTCAAATCACACATTGAACCTCATACATTGGTAGTGAGAGACTTCAATGCCTCTCTCTCACCAATGGACCAACCAATGAAACAGAAACCAAACAGACGCATAGTAAAACTAACAAAAGTTATCAATCAAATAGATTTAAAAAATATCTATAGAACATTTTAACTCAAAAAAACAAAAATATATCTTCTCAGCACCTCATGGAACCTTCTCCAAAATTGACTGTATAATCTGACTGACATAAAACAAGTCTCAACAAATAGAAGATTGAAATAACCCCATACATTCTATCACATCACCATGGACTAAGGCTAGACTTCAATAACACCAAAAATAACAGAAAGCCCACATATCCATGGAAACTAAGCCACTCTCTACTCAATGATAACTTAGTCAGGAAAGAAATAAACGAAGACATGAAAAACTTTATAGAATTCAATGAAAATGAAGACACAACATATCCAAACTTATGGGACACAATGAAAGCAGTGTTAAGAGGAAAATTCATATCAGTAAGTACCTTTATAAAGAAATTGGAGAGATCCCATATGAGCAACTTAGCAGCACATGTGAAAACTCTAGAATAGAAAGAAGCAAACACACTCAAGAGGACTAGACCACAAGAAATAGACAAACTCAGGGCTGAAATCAATCAGTTAGAAACAGAATGATACAAAGAATTAACAAAACCAAGAACTAGTTCTTTGAGAAAATTAGCAAGATAGATAAACCCTTAATCAAACTAAATAAAGGGCATAGAGATAGTATCCAAATTAATAAAATCAGAAAGAACTAATACGAATACTCCTCAAACTATAACACAAAATAGAAACAGAAGGAACACTACCTAATTCATTCTAGGAAGCCACAGTTACTCTGATACTTAAACCACACACACAAAAAAACTAACAAAGAAAGAGAACTTCAGATCAATTTCACTTATGAATATTGATGCAAAAAATACTCAAAAAAATTCTCACAAACTGAATCCAACAACACATCAAAACCATCATTCACTTTGATCACGTAGGCTTCATCCCAGAGATGCAGAGATAGTTCAAAATATGAAAATTCAGGTCAGAGAAGGCCCTGAGAAAAGTCAAGAGAGAGAAAGAGAAAGATGAGAGCTGGTACAAGAATTGGCTTTCAACCTCTCTATGGTTGTCAACCCTACTTCCTCCCATCTTGGGACCATTAATTGGGTTCTTTTTGCTTATTTTTGCTGGTCCCTAGGCCTTGAATAGGTTAACTAACTCTGTGAAACAACAGATAAATAATTTGGTAGCAAAACCTATTCAGATACATTATCATCAGTTAGCTATGGAGGACCACGAGACTCAAGATGAAATTGTTACTCTATCCCAAAACCCATCTCCACCCAACTTAAAAGACGGGACTTCTGCCCCTAGACCAAGCAGAGAAGGGCCACCCAGAACCCCCTCTGACTGGCGATCTGAATTCTTGCTTAGGCTGCGAGCCTAAGCACTGCAAGGAAATATAAATAAAAGTTAAAAATATCTCTCTGGGTTCCCTGAGGGACAAGCCTGACTGCATAGGGGTTGATGTCAAAAGTATCCCCTCTCCAGGAAAAAGACATCAGAATGGGTATGGCCCTCATGCCTCACTGGACAACAACAGGGGGACTGGAGCCATTACAAAGTCCCCTTCAGTTACTGGAGGTCAGGCCTTTATCCCTGCCTTCACAAGATTAGAATCACCACAGCCCTTCTATACTTAGAGAAGGGAGGAGATGTCAGGGGCAGCCCTGCTTACACACTGAAGGCCTAAAATCAGCCATAGGCCTAAAATCAGCAATAGGCCTGTCATACATGTATACTAATACCAAGTCTTGGGTCTCTGTGGAAAAACATTGAAACAGATAGCTATAAGCTATTGTAAACAGGCAGCTTTTGTGGAAATTTACCAGCCTGAGAAGTCGTAGACCTTGTAAATAGGTAGCCTTGGTGGATAATACCAACTTAAATAAGGACAAGTGGATCATAGGCAGAGGCATAGTGACCTGTCCCCTGAACCTTCACCCAGCTGATACCCTGATCTGAAAGATATCTGTACTCCCCCTGAACACCCACGCTCCGGTATCATCCCCTTCCCCACATCCTGCCTTCTTGTGTTTATAACCCCTGTGTGAATAAGCAAAAATTATGATTTGATTTAAAAACTAAATAAAAATAAATCTTAAAAAAATATGAAAATTCAACAATGTGATACACTATATAAACAAACTCAAGGGGGGAAAAATCACATTATCATCTCATTAGATGCTGAAACGGCTTTCTACAAAATATAACATCCCTTCGTGTTAGAAATCTTCAAGACATCAGGAATCCATAGCATATACCTAAATAACATAACACCAATATATAGCAAACCAACAGCCAATGTCATGTTAAATGGAGAGAAACTGGAAGCAATATCATTAAAATAAGGGATAAGACAAGAGGGCCCACTCTCTCCATATCTATTCAATATAGTACTTGAAGTTCTAGCTGAAGCAAATAGACAAGAAAGGGAAATCAAGGATATATAAATTGGAAAGGAAGAAGTCAAAATACCAATATTTGCAGATGATATCATAGTATACATAAGCAAAATTCTACCAGAGAAATCCTACAGCTGACAAACAATTTCAGCAAAGTGGTGTGATACAAAATTAAGTAAAACAAATCAGTATCCTTCCTTTATACACATGATAAACAGACTGAGAAAGAAATTAGGAATACAACCCTCTGCACAATAGCCACAAATAGTATAAAATATCTTGGTGTAACTTGTATCAAGTAAGTGAAAAATCTATATGATAAGAACCTCAAATTCCTGAAAAAAAGAAATTGAAGAAGACCACAGAAGATGGGAAGATCTCCCATGCTCATGGATTGGTAGGATTAACATAGAAAATGGCTATCTTACCAAAAGCAAGTCTACAGATTCAATGTAATTCCTATCAAATTCCAATACAATTCTTCATATACATAGAAAGAGAAATTCTCAATGTCATATGGAAAAACAGAAAGTCAAGGATAACCAAAACAATTCTCAACACTAAAAGATTTTCTGGAGGAATCACCATCCCTGACCTCAAGCTGTACTACAAAGCAATACTGAGAAAGACAGCATAATATTGGTACAGAAAAGGTAGATCAATGGAATAGAAAAAAAAAAAACAGAAACAAATCCACACACCTATGAACACTTGAATTTTGATAAAGAAAAAACATACAATGGAAAAAAGAAAGCATATTCAATAAATGGTACTCACCTAACTGGTGGTATGTATGTATGTATGTATGTATGTATGTATGTATGTATGTATGTAGAAGAATTAAAATAGGTTCATATTTATCACCTGCACAAAGCTTAAGTCCAAGTGGATCAAGAACTTCAATATAAAACCAGATACACTGAATCTAATAGAAGAGAAAGTGGGAAAGAGACTTGAACTCACTGGACCAGGGGAAATTTCCTGAACAGAACTCCAATGGTTTAAGCTCTAAGATCAACAACTGATAATAAATGGGACCTCATAAAGCTGAAAAGCTTCTGTAAGGAAACAGACAATATCAATAGGACAAACTGGCAACCTTCAAATTGGGAACAATAATCTTCATTACCCTTACGTCCTATAGAAGGCTAATATCCAAAACATAAAAAGCTGAAGATGTTAAACTCTAAAACACCAAATAACCCAATTAAAAATGTGGTACAGAGCTAAACAGATAACACCAAAGGTTCAGGTTCTAAAATCAACAGGTAATAAACGGGACCTCATGGAACTGAAAAGCTTCTGTAAGGCAAAAGACATCATCAATAGGACAAATCAGCAACCTACAGATTGAGAAAAAAATCTGCACTAACCCCACATCTGGTAGAGGGCTAATATCCAAAACATCTGAAGAACTCAAGAAGTTAACCTCCAAAAAACCAAATAACCCAATTAAAAATGGGATATTAAGCTAAACAGAGAATTCACAACAGAAGAATCTTAAACGGCCAAGAAGCACTTAAAGAAATGTTCAAATGATCAGGGAAATACATATCAAAATGACCCTCAGATTCCTCCTTACACTCATCAGAATCACGAAAATCAAAAATTCAGGCAACAGCAGATGCTGGCGAGAAATTGCAAACTGGCAAAATCACTCTAAAAATCAACCTGGCAGTTCCTAGAAAATTGGAAATAGTTCTACATGAAGATCCAGACATACCACTTTTGGGCATATACCCATAAGATGACCTACTATACTACAAGAGTGCTCCACTGTGTTCATAGCAACCATATTTGTAGTATAGCCAGAAGCTGGAAACCAAGATGTCCCTCAACTGATGAATGGATACAGAAAACGTGCTTTATTTATACAATGGAATACTTATTCAGCTATTAAGAATGAGGATGGGCAAGATTCTGCACAGAGCCTTACCAACCTAAGACATAAATGCATTGCTTTTGACGGGTAAGGAAGGCATTCTTGGCAGAACAACCTAAGACAGGTTCAGTCTTCTTTATAAAGTAAAAGGGGGAGAGGCAGAGAGCCTTTGAGGGCTGCTTAGCAAGAATCTGACATGGGTCAAGGACAAGGAAATGGGCTGCTTGGCAGGAATGTGGCATTGGCCAAGCACAAGGAAGTGGGCTTCAGGCAGGAATCTGACATTAGGCTAGAACAAAGAAGTAATTTCAGGCAGGAATCTAAATCTTAGGCTAGAACAAAGAAGCAATTTCTGGCAGGAATTTAAATAGTAGGCTATAACAAGGAAGTAGGCTTCAGACATGAAAATGACTTTGGGCTACGACAGGGAAATTGGTTCAGATATTTTGGTCATCCTGATAAGCCCTGAGAAACAGTGATCACAGGAGTGTTCACAGAACTTTGTTATTGCCTTGGTTGTTCTTTGACTATTTGTGTTTATTGCTTTGCTTCTTCCTTGAGTATTTTCATCTATTGTATTGCTAATTCCTCAACCTAGAACTTACCTTAACACTTGCATGTAATTAAAATGGTAGAAAAGCAAAAAGGAGGAGGGGGGGACTAGGATAAGGGGTTTCTAGGGAGGGGAAATGGGGAAAGGAGATGACATCTGAAATGTAAATAAATAAAATATCCAATAAAAAAGAAACAAAAACAAAAAAATACCTTTACATTTCCATTATTAAAAAAAAAAGAAAGAAAGAAAAGAATGAGGACATCGAGAGTTTTGCAGGCAAATGGATGGAACTAGAAAATACCATCCTGGGAGAGGTAACCCAGACCCAAAAAGACATGCATGGTATGTACTCACTGATAAGTGGATATTAGCCAAAAAGTACAGAATACCTAAAATACAACCTATAGACCATAAGAAGTTTAATAAGCAGAACGGCCCAAATGAGCATGCTTCCATCTCACTTAGAAGGGGAAACAAAATAATCATTGAAGGCTCAGGGAAGGAGCAACCTGGTTTAACTTGGGGGGGGGGGGAAGGGCAACAGGATCAGGTATTGGGGAGGGGGGTATACAGGAGAAAAGACCAGAGTGCCAGGAAAATTAATGGAAATACGCAGCCTCAGGGGCTAGGAGGTGGGAGGACCCTCTAGAAAGTTACAGAGACCTGGGAGGTAAAAGACTCTCAGGACTTGATAGGGCTGACCTTAGCCAAAATACCCAAAAATGGGGAGAGGGAACTAAAAAAGTCCACCTCTCGTAGATAGGGTCTCACATGGAGGGACAGGGTTACCAACCTACAGTCAAAATTTCTGACCCAGAATTGTTCCTGTCTAAAAGAACTGCAGGGATAAAAATGGGGAAGAGACTTAAGAAAAGGTGTTCCAATGATCAGCCCAACTTGGGATCCATTTTATGGTGGGGGGGGGGCAGGGAGAGGCACTAAGGTCTGACACTATTACTGATGCTATGATGTGCTTACAGACAGGAGCCTACCATGGCTGTCCTCTGAGAGGCTCTACCAACAGCTGACTGAGTCAGACACAGATACTTACACCCAACCATTGGACTGAAGTCGGGGACCCCTATTGTTAAATTCGGGGAAGGATTCAAGAAGGTGAAGGGGAGGGTGACCCCATAGGAAGACTAGCAGTCTAAACTAATCCAGACCCCAGAGACCTCCCAGAGACTGAGCCACCAACCAAGTGGCATACACATGGGCTAGTCTGACGCTCCCAGCACATAAATAAATAGCAGACTTCCTGGTCTAGCCTCAGTGGGAGAAGATGCATCTAATCTTTGAGAGACTTTGAGGCCCCAGAGAAGGGGTAGGCCTGGTGATCCTGGGGTAATTACCTTCTCAGAGGCAAGGGGGAGGAGGAATGGGATGAGGAATTGTGGGCAGGGGGCCTGGGAGTGGGAGCAATGGCTGGAATGTAGAGATACAAAATAATAGTAATTTAAAAACTCTAAGAAATAATCAAAAACTTGTTTTTAAATAATAAAATAATATTATGAAAAAAACTAGTATTAAAGATAAGTTTGAAGAGTACGAGTTAGACAGCTATCAAAAGAAAAGGAAACAGTAGCTGAGTTGGCAATGATCTTATTTAACCATATCAATTATTGGTACCCGGAAGCAAAAACTGAGACCACTCTATGATGGTATTCCTAGACACAAAGATAATAACAGGAGGTGTCTTGTTATTGCAAAGTTCTACAACCTCTGATAGTCCACTTAAGTACAAAGAATCATCAAGGTGTATGGAAGAATGTTGCTTTGCTTGGTCTTTACAATTATATGATGCAACATCTAGGAAAAGTAAGACAGAGTTTCCCACTGAACTTAGAGCCAGGTAGGTGGTCAAAACACCAAAGCAATCCTCTTGTCTCTAACCCTTCTCTGTCTGTCATAGGGCTACAGGCATACATGTAATCAAACCTGGCTTTATACATGGTTGGGTGTTGGAATCTACTCTTTCTTAGGCAGCAAGAACTCTCTCATCCACTCAATCATTTCTCCATCACAGAGAGCTTTGCTAGCATAGTCAGGCAGGATAAAGCAACAAGCACAGATAGCATACCATCACATGACTGGAAGTTCTTGAACACAAAGCTAAACAATGATGTAACTGGTTAACATACAAGACATGATCTCACGGCAACTGACTTGAACACATCACATGCCTTGTCTTTTATCTGAAACACAAAACTTTTACTTAAAGATAGACATGTTATTAGTGGTATATGCTTCTGAATGTTCTCACACCAAGGATTCACATGTTGTTTTCTGTACAATGGCCTCTAATATACAGTTCAAGGGTTATAAAACACATCTAACAAACAACTTGATAGAACATGATTTGGAATATGGCATTCTGAACTTCTCCACATATTCATGTGAATATGCAATGAAATTCCAGAACAAGTAAGGTCTCTTCAAAGAAATTCAAATATTTAAAACCAAATATGCATGAAGGATTTATAAAGAAGTCATTTTTGATAGGATATGAGCTAAATCCACATCTGTTCATAGAACTTACTCCTATCAGTAAGAAGCAGATAATTAGACCAAGGGTGGCAATGTACAATTTGATCGTAGCCCCTGGTAGGTAGAGACTGGTAGAGCTCAGTAAATTTGAGGCCACCCTGGTCAACACAGTAAGACCCTGTCTCCAAGACAATCAATCACACAAACAATTAAACAAACCAGATATTTGAAAGCTGATAAAAAATATGGTCCAGTTTTTAAAACTACTCTTTCATATTTTAAAGACAGATTTCAATTGATTCTCATAAAAAGCATTACTGAAATTACCAAAAGAAATGGAAAGAAGGAATCCAAAGACCCCAACCAGCTTTAAAGCAAACTCAAGAGCATCCTACAGCAGGTAAAGAACCATCAATGTGCTTATCCCTTCACTGAACCTGTAAAAAGAACAGTTCTGGGTAGTAATGAAATGATAAGATTTACATAGGATTAAGAGAGACAGTGAGACACACAGAGAAATACAGAGATAGAAACAGACACAGAGAGAAAGAGATAGAAAGAGAGAGAGAAGAAAAAATGATTCAAGAACAGGTACCTTATGCTGAAGCAGTTATTTATGGCACTTACAGTGAGTCTTTATGAACTGTGACAGTGCAATCTTTCCTGGGAGAAAATGCTAAAAATGTACAAGTATCCTTGAGAAATTCTTCTTTGGCAAAATTAAAAAAGCCATACTGCTGAAGACATGATTTCTTTACCCTCTGCTTCTTAAAAGCTCAGCCATGGCTTGCCTAAGACAGCTTCAAAGAATTACTAATTAGCATTTGTAGGTGAGGAAAACAAAACACCTCCTTTTAACTTCTCTGATATATATTTAAACTGAACTTATGAGAATAAGTTTTACTTACAGAATACTTCCTCATTTTACTTACAGTATAGATCTTAATCTATTTACTCCAATCTTGTAAGTTGTCTTTATCATGTCCATTACAGGCCTGTTCCATGGAAAATGATCAACGGTTTCCTTGAAACATCTATGTGAGGAAATTGCACATAGTCCAAGGATTTCATGAAATCTAGAAAGATTTCAGATTCTAAAATTTTCTCCACATTTTTTCTAATGAATGGTGAATTTATTATTGCATCCTACAGAACTTTAAGTACAGACTATATCATACAAACCTTATTATATATGATGTTCTAACTCTCAAAAAGCCCTTCTTTTACTCTTTGAAAAAAGGATAAGTTTTGAGGAGTATCTGGAGTTTGGAAAATTCTGTCCATCTATAACAAAGATACGAATCTTTACATAAATGCTTGGTATCATATTTAACTTTGCTCATGAAAACCTTATTATTTCAAAACATAACCTCTCAGGAGTAAACCTGAGAACACCTGAGACAGTTAGCATGTCTTAATGGAAAATTATATTTAGTCTCTCTACACATGTAACAATTTGGTGAATCCTATTGTAATAAAGGACTTTTTTCATTTCTATGATACATTTAAACCCACCAATATTGTCTATAAAAAAATTTCGCTTTGCATTATCTCACCAAATATAGCTGTCAGTAATTTAATATCAAAGTCCTTCTCGTTCTCCCGTTCTAACATCTCAGTTATATATTTTGTGTTTGGATGGGGGCACATATGTGACATGCGAGGCATGTGGAAGCCAGAAGTCAACCTATGGGATCTGGTTGGTTCTCTCTCTCTCTCTCTCTCTCTCTCTCTCCCTCTCC
>NW_021604750.1:306705-329827 GCF_004785775.1 Grammomys surdaster | reverse complement strand
CCCTCCCCCCTCCCCCCCTCCCTCCCTCCCTCCCTCTCGGATGCAGGCTTTGGGGAGAAAGCAGCAAGCATCTACACATGTTGAACATGCCAGCTCCATCAAACAAATCTCATTAACTGATCTACCATGAGATTCTGGATTAGTGCTTGGGTTTATTTACTAAATATGGAACACAGCAAACTAAAATTCTATCATATAAATAATCTTGGCAGTCCTTGACATTAATTTTTATTATGTAAATTTATGAAATCAACTCCTTATAAAAAGCACAGGGTGTAAAAATTACATTAAATTTATTTATCAGCATAGGTTTAAAAAAAGGTCATTAATAGTCATTACAAACTGATGTCATAGGTACTCCAGAATGGGGGGGAAAAACAACAAATGATAAATAGCTAGCAAGTGGGAAGTGCTTCTGAGGTGTGAGATGTTCAGTGTTCACGGTGAAGAGGCATCGGCTGTGCAAAGTGAACCCTGAATGACTGGAGAATAATAATTCAATTTGGACTGAGTGATTTTGACAAGTTTTAGTCATCTGTGTATAAGATTTGCTTAAGTAACTGTCCAAATTGGTAACCTCTTTTTTGGCTTTTGTGTGTGTGTGTGTGTGTGTGTGTGTGTGTGTGTGTGTGTGTGTGTTTGGTGGTGGTGGTGGTAGTGGTTTGTTGTCTGTGTTTGCTTTTCCAGACAGGATTTCTCTACATAGTGCTGGCTGTCCTGGAACTCACTCTGTAGACCAGGCTGGTCTTAAACTCAGATTCACCTGCTTTTCTACCTCCTAAGTGCAGAAACTAAAGGTGGACACCACTACCAACAGGCTCAGCTTGGAAACCTCTAAAAGTTGCATTTCTGAGTAGGCATTCATATAGTATATTGTCTTAAAATTTAAATTGCCTTTTCTATACTGAAAGAATTTTTTTTTTGTTTTCTGACTTATATATTAAATTTTCTTACAGCTATTTTACAATAAAGCTGAAGAAGAATGTGTGACTTTTTCAAATGTTTGAACAACTGAAAAAATGTTATACTGGTAAAGACATCCTTTCGTGTGTGTGTGTGTGTGTGTGTGTGTAGGGTGCATGTGTGAGAAGGGTACATGTGTGTGTGCATGTGTGCGAGTTGGTCCCATTCACTGAACCAGGAGCTCACACACTTGGTTAGACTGACAGGCAGGAATCCTCCTGTCTCTACCTCCCTAGAGCTGGGTGGCAGGTACACAATGACACATCAGTCTATCCAGTGCATGGCAGAGACTTGCACTTAGATCCCCAACTCATCCCACCCCATGTCCCATCAAAACAGATTTAAATTATATAGCAAAAGTACACATCCCCACTTAGAGACTATAAGAGACAATTTTTTTGAGTCACAAAAAAACACTAACAATCACCTTCATGTATTTTAATGTACAAAAGACATTTTAGCTCTGATATTTTGCACCCATCATTTTAGAAGTGGATATAAATCTTACCTAAAGGTGTCATTTGGTAAGAAACACATCGATGTCTCCACAAAGAAATGGCAGATCTTTCTCTATTCTGTAGTTCTTGGAGTCTTCCTGCTAGTCCACCTCTGTTTAATGGATTATAAAACACTATGTTTAAATAAAAGCAAAAGCCTTCAAGACAGTTACAGCTTTTACATTTTACATCCCCCCCTCAGAAAGAGATGAAACACGGAAATGTTAATATCTTTTGTATTACACTCTCTTTCTGGGTATCATTTCCAATTTTTGGTTTTCTTAGAAGGTCTGTTTCCTGATTCACACAAAAGCTACACTGCTATTATACTCACAGAGTCTAAAGATTAAGCCAGTTTGGTTCCCATTCTATACTCTCTTAATTTGTTCACTTCTAACTCTGATGTGCACTTATAGCCTGCAGTTACCACTTAGCTCAGGTTAGAAAATGCCCCATTCTGTCACACAAATAGAGACTCCAAACATGCAAATACATAAAAACAATGTGAGTTCAGATCCATAGACAAGAATGAACTTGCCAATCAGTTGGTAGGCCCAATAATCAAACAAGAATATTATCTGGACTCCTTAAGATAATTTAGTATCAGTCACAAATAGGGTATAAAGATCAAAAAAATTAAGAAAAATTAAAAATAAGAAAAAATAGGATGAAAAAGGCAAAGCAAGAAAAGGAGGCTAGGGGAAGAAGGGAAAGGAACAGGGGGAAGGAGGGAAAGTTCTGTGGATATCTTGAATGGCTTCACTCTATTTCATCTACCTACCTCATCTACCCATCCCACAGTAAATTCTAAATCTGAAAATTATGGGCTGGAGAGATGGCACATAAGTTAAAGGCACTGACTGCTGTTCCAGAAGCCCTGAGCTCAACTCCTAGCATCCACATGGCAGCTCACAAGCACCTGTAACTCCAGGATCCAGCACCCTCACACAGACATACATGCAGGCAAAACATCAACGCACATAAAAATATTAAGTTATTATTTAAAAATACGAATTTACAAGGTGCCTCTTGCTAAGAGTCAGATAGGAAAAGCTAAAAACTAGCAGGTGATCTCCCTGAGATGGTTTCACCATGGACTGTAAAGTTATGATGTATTTGCTCTTCTAGGCAAGGATGAAGAAATTACACTTAAGGAATGATTCCTGCTAGTAATATGCTTTTCTTGTTATTATCGAATATATGTAACAATTGCTAGATGTTAGCACACCCATTTAAGCAGATTTCTGCAGAACAATGAAGATGTACTACCTTGTAGTGATACTATATAAACAAACAGATGATTTCTTAATGATGATTCTATAAGAATTTCTGAAATTATACTAGTAACTATTAAGCCCCTTATAATAGGACTGCTATCATGTCCCCTCTAATATTAAAACTGCAATGAGAATTCTGCCAGTATTCAAGTATCAGCAGCTAATTGCTTCTGAGATAGAAAGCAGGCATTTTCAACTTAGAACACATTCTAAGAGGTTACAAAATAATTAACCGAAGATTGTGAAAAGGAAACTAACAATTGTAGGTACAAGGACAGAAGATAAAATATTGACTAGGTTTATCTATACAAACCTTCAATGATAACTTAGTTATGCTATTTAGTTCCCCATGAACATGTGGAGCTAATGACAGATAATGAATTTCTAATCTTATCGGAGATATATATATATATATATATATCATATTCTTTGCTGTAAACTTCTTACTCAATTTATGATTTGAATTTATGTTTAAACATTTAATGAACTTTTGTTATTTTTTTTTAAACAAAAAGATGCTTGGAAAAAAACATATGATCTATTCCCCAAGAAAAGTCTAGGTACAAAATAACTAGAAAGGATTACATTGTAGGGCATTTATTATATTAGAGCAGGAGGAGAAAACAAGATTAGCAAGACGAAGGAGAGGACAGCAGAGTAGAATAACAAGAGAACTTAAAAATTTAAGAGAGCAATACACAGAATGCAGAGAGAAAAGGAAACAAAGAAGAAGCTGTAGAGAGAACAGAAAGAAGAAGCAGACTTCCCCTTACCATTGGATGGAACAGGTCTTTTCTTAACATCAAGGCAGGCTTAGTCTTATTGAGGAAGACAAAGCTATTTTCTTACAAACTTGGGTTTAATTCAATTAGTAAGAAAAGAGTAGAAACTTTTGCTTTTTCTATGTAATAAAGATTCTAACTCATTTTTCATCCAGAATGAATGAGTTCTTTCTGCACTGGCACTTGGTTTTTTGCTCCATATGTATATGTAAGTATCGATGTATGTGTTAAGTATGTACTTATGACATAAGTATGTAGGTGGGACCTACTGGAATGCATGAAGATGTATGAACATGTGTGTGTGAATTTGTATATAAACTTATGTGAGTTCATGCATATTTGCTTGTGTGAAAATTTTTCCTTCTGCAAGTGTGGCTCTCTTTTGGTTCAACACAAGTTTGCTCCAAACCTCCCTCCAGCCTGACAAAGGAGAGGTGAGGGTTTCTGAGCAAGAGAGAGAAAACCATTACCAATCCTTTACTTAATCCCTGGCTGTTAGATTACAGGTGTTAATCGCCCAAGCCAATGGTTTTTAACCCTCAAAATGACCAAGGAAGTTTTCAGGATTTTTTAGAAGTTATCAGCAAACATTCAATATAGTTAGAAGATAGATGGCCAGATATCATCAGTCTTTAAAGCTACTTCTGAGACCATCAGTCTTTAAAACTATGTCTGGAAGCCATCAATCTCTAAAGCTACCTCTATGTCCAATTTTTTTGTCCCCCTTAACCCATTCCATGTGAGGCAGGGTCTTGGCACCACTCTCCATTAATTCAAGTCTAAGAACCTACCATTATCTAGTAGCTTAACTCCAAAAGTGTTTAACTAACCACTTCCCATCCAAAACCTGCTGTTTCTACTATCCCAGGTCTAACACTAACTTCTTTATACTTCCTGGCTGACAATCAGTCTACCCAGAACAGGCAGAGGTTTCAATGGCTGTTGTGTTTCCTGCATATAAAAACATGCTCAGCACAGAAAGGTCCTCAACAGGGTTGGGAACATGATGTTCTGGAATTGGGTAATATCACCTGCACCATTAAAATAATTTTAATTTCAAGCACAATATTTTTCCCATACCCTCCTTCCTTTGTGGTAGCTAAACCCAGAACCTTAAACTTGTCAGATAAATATTCTATCACTGAGTTAGGTTCCTAGTTCTTGAATTTTTGAGATGAGATTTATATACCACTCTAGTCTGATTTCAAATTCACCATGTCAGCCAGGTTTGTCTTGAACTATAACTCTGCTGCCTGTGGTGTGATTGCAAGTGTGCATTATCATGTCCAAGTATCATTCTCTTCTGAAACAAAAACTTCCTTTGGAGCATTGATGGATTCAGATTAGCATAACTGACTATCTTGAGTCACAATGTCCACTGAGTAATACTAGAGGACTTTCGCTTGTAGTGTTTCCCAATGCAATACAAATAAACTAAACCATTAGAGTAGTATGTATAGCTTTTGACTGGACCCATTAGCATCAGGAATATGTCTGATGTTCCTGATAATAGCTTCATATAGGCCACATCCATGCTGACCTGAATGAGGTCACTTTTGTCTTGACCATTTAATAAGCCCTTGTACTTTGACTGAAATCACAGGAATCCATTGGTCTTCCAGCTGTATACAACCAAATTTCTACCACTAAGTGACTAACTGTACTCTGTGTAATCTTGGATCTTTCTTCTTTGGTCTCATGACACTGCCCAAGGTCTTTGGATACCAGGAAGTGGTTTTTCTAGAATGAGTAAATAACCCTGTACTTTAAGAAAACATTAGGATGAATATTAATTTGTTCAGCATTAAGCACCAATCCCATTATTTGTCTCTGGAAATATTATTCTCTATGATTACTTTAGAGACTAGACCTTTTTAAGACATAACAGCTAAGTCTCTGCGTGGAGAGCATGAGTTTTGGCATCAGTCTGCCCTATGTTCCATTTACTCCTTAGCCAATTGCTCTCAGTTTGCTGTGGAAATAGTATTAATAGACAATCCCACCCACTGCACATGTTTTCTTCCTACTGTAAACCATTCTCCTAGCAACTGTCTGCTACTTCTACGCATAAGATACTGTGCTGCTTGACACACGTAATTTCTCACTTTCACCCCCAATCTTCTCTATGTGTTCTCTTTCTACTGTAATCCATTCTCTAGGAACTCTCTGCTACTTGTGGTATAAGGTACTGTGCTGCTTGACACTGGTTCTTTCTCACTTTCATTGTTTTGGGGAAAGAGATATTGTTTTGATCCAATTTATAACACACAAAGATACCATTTGACATAAGGTTGGAACATGTTTCTAAATGCTCCCTCACATATCCTGCTTGGCTACAAAGGCAGACTGATAAACCAGTTACATGAACTTTCCTCCACTATGGCTCTCCTCAGCCATGAGGTGTTTTTGGCTCTTATATCTTTTTCATTTGTGAGCATTATTCTGGCTAATCTCTTTAACCACACTCATTCCGAAAAGGTAAACTAAAGGACTTATGCCTATTTTATGAGTTATATATGATAAGGAAACAGTGATTCACCTATCTCTACTTTCTAACATAACACCTGCAACACTGATGTATATAAAAACTTGATAAGCCAAACAACACATTTTTGCTAAGAATATCAGTAATGCAAGCTAGCCATGTCTAAATTCATAAATGTTCCACTTGAATGAACAATTTCATAAACTGGCTCCTGAACAGACTTATATATCAAAAATCAGAATTTTGAATTATCAATTTTCTTTCTCAATAAAAAATGTATTTTAAAATTAAAATCTCAGTCAGTACTTTAAAGAGAAGAACAGAGGAAAAGGAAATTTAAAAGTTGATTTAACCTTAAATGCTTCTTCTTTGTTGCTGAATTTTCTGGAGTCTTTGGAAACTTGGCCGTATATTTCTGGGGTGTGTTCAGTGTGGGCTCAGCTGAATTTGCTCCTGAGTCAGTCTGATTAATCAAAACCTGTCTTACATCAGATTTAAAATCCACCTGGTATTTGTGAGGGGATTCTGAATCAATGAACAGGGCATGCTCTGGGTCATCTTCTCTTTCACTATCTGATGAATACTCCAAAATTTCTGTAGAAATTGGCTGGAAAAATTAAAGGAGATATAATTAAGTATTCTTCATTTTTTTTTTAAGTATTCTTCATTTAAGTCCACATGCAAACATGTCTATCATTGTTGACAAAAAGGCCCTTTAATAGTCAAAAGAGAGAGGAAGGATGGATAAAACTAGACAGGCATTATTTTATGGATTCCATCAAAATCAACACAAGTCTGCTTTTATCTTCCTTCAGCAAGCTAGCGGTATATGCCACATGCACAGGAGACACCATAGTAAACCAGCACCACTACCTGAAAGCCTAGGAATGGGCAATCTCTGACACTCAATGGGAAAAGATGACTTCTTAACTGTGAAGTTTTAATGAAGCTCCCCAATCCCCTGCCTGTTTGCCATGCTAGGCAAATATAGGAGCTGACAACTTCAGCCTGCCCCTTCTGCATTCCATTCCAGGACAACAATTTCATCTACATCCCTGGAGTCTGTTTGTCCAGGACAAACAGAACCCTGCAACCATCAGGGACCACCAGCTCTACTTGCATCCCTGGAGGTCTGTCCCAACCTAGGTCAACAAGCAACCTAAAGTCATCAGGATCTACCAACTCTGCCTGCATCCCTGGAAGCCTGCAACCACCAGGGACAACCAGTCTACCTGGAATCCTAGAGGCCTGCTTACATCAAGGACAATCAGCCTTACATGCAGCCCCAGAGGCCTACTCCCATCAAGGATGAACAGGTCTTCCTGTCAACACTAGGGATAATCATATGGCTAAAGGCCAGTGGAAGAACACAAACAATGAAAGCTAAGGCAATATGGCACCACCAAAAACCAGCTATCCTACTACAGCAAGCGACGAATATACTAACACACCTGAATTGCAATAAAATTACCCTGAATCTAATCTTATGGAGACAATAGAGGACTTTAAAGAGGAAAAGAATAAAGAGCTTAAAGAAATACAGGAAATTATTTCTAGTGAAAGAAATTAATAAAACTGTTCAAGATTTGAAAATGGAGATAGAAGCAATAAAGAAAACACAAACTGAGGCAATCTTGGAAATGGAAAACCTAGGAAAGAGAACAGCAACTACAGACACAAGCATTACCAACAGAAGAAATTGATATATCAGTCAAAGAAAACGCTAAAAGTTTCTAACACAAAATACCCAGGAAATTTGGTACACTATGAAAAGACCAAACTTAAGAATAATAGAACAAAGAGAAAACTCCCAATTCAAAGGCCCAGAAAATATTTTGAATAAAATCATAGAAGAATGTTTCCCTAACATAAAATAAGAGATGCATATAAACATACAAGAAGCTTATAAAACACCAAATAGATGGACCAAAAAAGAAAATCATCCTGTCACATAATAATCAAAAACACTAAATATACAGAACAAAGAAATAATACTAAAAGCTACAAGGGACAAAGGCCAAGTAACATATAAAAGCAGACCTATCAGAATTACACCAGACTTTTCAACTGAGACTTTAATAGCCAGAAGGGCCTGGACAGATGTCCTTATACTCTCTAAGAAATAACTGACACCATCCTGGAAGTCTATACCCAACAAAACTTTGAAAGACAGAGAAACAAGATATTCCATGACAAAAAAAAAAAAATTACACAATATCTTTCCATTAATCCAGCCCTACAAGAGGATACTAGAAGGAAAACTCCAACACAAGGAATAGATAATTCCACAACAAATCTAACACACACACACACACACACACACACACACACAGTACAGTCACCAACATCAAAATAACAGGAACTAAATATCATTGTTCATTAATATCTCTCAACATCAGTGGTCTCAATTCCCCAATAAAAAGACACAAGCTAACAGAGTGGATGAGTAAATAGGATCCATCATTCTGCTGCACACAAAACACATACCTCAGCAACAAAGATAGACATTATCTCAGAGTAAAGGGCTGGAAAAGTGTTTCCAAGCAACCAGACCCAAGAAACAAGCTAGAGTAGCCATTCTAATACTTAATAAAATGCAGTTTTAAAAATATTGTCTCTTTAAGTATAAAACATATTAATTCAGCAGAGGAGTGACTAAGAATAAATAAGAAAATTTGCATTTTCTGGCACAATTCCAATATACTTTTTAGAAACCAGTGAGAAGTCTTTAACATAAATAGGAACTACTTAAAAATGCAACTGCCTAATGTTTCTTAATATATTTCTTCCCTGTCTTACTCAAATTCCTGAATTTATAAAATAAAGTTACTATTTTAAAGGGCGATCAAGAGGATACAAATAGAAAAGGAAGAAGTCAAAGGATCACTATGCACCAATGATATGATAGTAATCCCCAAAATTCTACGTGAAACCTCCTACATGATGTTAAGTAACATCAGCAAAGTGGCACCATATTAACTCAAACAAATCAGGAGCTCTCCTTTATACAAATGATAAACAGGCTGAGAAAGAAATTAGAGGGAATAAAAACTTTCACAATAGTCACAAATAATATGAAGTATGTGTAACTCTACCCAAGCAAGTGAAAGACCTGTATGACAAGAACATCAAGTCACTGAAGAATTAAATCAAGTAAGACCTCAGAAAATGGAAGGTCTCCAAAGCTCATTGATCAATAGAATTAACATAGTGAAAATGGCCATCTTACCAAAAGCAATCCACAGATTTAGTGCAATCTCCATCAAAATTCCAACATATTTTTTTTTACAGACATTGAAAAAACAATTCTCAACTTCATATGGAAAAACAAAAAAAAAAACAAAAACAAAAATCCAGGATAGTCAAACAATCCTGAACAATAAAAGAACTTAGGGAGGAAACACCATTTCCGACCTCAAGCTGTACTACAGAGCAATAGTGATAAAAACACATGGTATTGGTAGAGACACAGACAGATTGATTAATGGAATAAAATTGAAGATGCTAAATTAAACACACACACACCTGGGGACACCTGATTTTTGACAAAGAAGCCAAAACCACACAATAGAAAAAAAGAAAGCATCTTCAACAAATGGTGCTGGGCTAACTGGATGTCTGCATGTAGAAGAATGCAAATTGATCCACCTGTACAAAACTCCACTCCAAGAGAATCAAAGACCTCAACATAAAGTTGAAACATTAAATCTAATACAAAAGAAAGTGTGAAATAGCTTTGAATGCATTAATACAGAAGATAATTTGCTAAACAGAACACAAATGACTCAGGCTCTAAGATCAACAATTGATAAATGGGACTTCATGAAGCTGAAATCTTCTATAATGCAAAGGACACTGTCAATAGGATATAAAGGGGCAGCCTACAAATTGGGAAAAGATCTTTACTAACCCTACATCTGACAAAGGGCCAATATCCAAAATATATAAAGAATTCAAGAAGTTAAACTCCAACAACCCAAATAATCCAATTAAAAAACAGGGTACAGAGCTGAACAGAGAACTTTCAACAGAGAAATATTGAAAGGCTGAAAATCACTTTAAAAATATTCAAAATCCTTAGTCATCAGGAAAATGCAAATCAAATACATGAATCAGGATGGTGAAGATCAAAAACTCAAGTGGCTATGCTGGTGAGAATGTGGAGAAAAGGGAACACCCCTGGTGGGAATACAAACTTATACAACCACTCTAGAAATAAATCTGGCAGTTTCTGAGAAAATTTGAAACAGTTCTACCTGAAGACCCAGTTATTCTGCTCCTGGGCATATACCCAAAAGGTGTTCCACTATACAACAAGGACACATGATCCCCTATGCTCATAGCAACTTTATTCATAATGACCAGAAACTAGAAACAACCCAGATATTCCTCAACCAAAGAATGGATACAGAAAATGTGGTTCATTTACATAACAGAATACCATTCAGCTATTAAAAACAAAGACATCATGAATTTAATAGGCAAATGGATGAACTAGAAGATATCCTGAATGAGGTAACCCAGACCCAAAAGAACATGAATGGTATGATGTACTCACTGATAAGTGGATATTAGCCAGAAAGTACAAAATATCCATGATATACCACAAAGACCCAAAGAAGTTAAACCAGAAGGCCCAAGAACGGATGCTTGAATCTCACTTAGAAGAGGAAATAAAATAGTCATAGGAGGCAGAGGCAAAGGGGGGGGGGGGAATTGAGTGAAAGAGGAAGGGGGAGAGCAAGGGGGGAGGATCAGATATTCGAGAGTCAAGAGAGAGGGCTACAGGGCCAGGAAAATGAATGGAAATCCACAGGTGCCAAGGGTGGGGACATGGGGAAAATCTCTAGGCAGTCTCAGGGACCTGGGATGGGGGAGGCTCCCAGGAGTCAATGCAGGTGACCTTAGGCAAAATGCCTAACAGTGAGGACATGGAACTTGAAGGGGCCATCTCCTATAACTAGACAAAATCCCCAAAAGAGGTATAAGGACACCAACCCAACCACAAAACTTTTCACCCAAAATTTGCCCTGTCTAAAAGAAATGTACGGATGGAACAGAGACTTAAGGAAAGGCCAACCAATAACTTGTACAACTTGAAACCCACCCCATGGGCAAGCACCAAATCCCTGACATTATTAATGATGCTCTATTATGCGTGCAGACAGCAGCCTAGCATAACTGTCCTCTAAAAGGCTGTACCTAGCAGCAGACTAAAACAGATGCAGGCAAACATTAGACGAAGGTCATAGACCCTTATGGAAGAGATGGGGGAAGGATGGACCCTGAAGGGGAAGAGGAGGATCAACCGAGTCAACTAACCTGGAACCCTGGGAGTCTCAGAGACTGAGCCACCAACCAAAGAACACACACAGGCTAGAACAAGAGCCCTGGCACATACGTAGCAGCTATGCAGCTCAGTCTCAATGCTTGTCTTGTCTGGACTCAGTGGGAGAGGAGGCACCTAATCTGGCAGACTTGATGTCTGAGTAAGGAGATACCCAGAGGGGGCTCTACCTCTTAGAGGGGAGAGTGAGGGGCAATGTGGGGAGGGAGTCTGTGAGGGAGGGAGCAGGAAGGGGAGCAGTGTTTGGAATGTAAATAAATAAATTTTAAAAATAATTTTATGTTTTTTCTTATGAGATATCCCCACCAATTCCCCATGAGGATTGAACACAGGATTCTAAACCACTTAGCTACATTCTATACATTGTTTTCATTTAAAAAAAAAATCTCCATAGCCTAGGTATACTATGAACTATAATCCTCCAGCCTCAACATCTGAGTAGCTGGATTTTAGGCCTGTACCCCAGGCATGGCTGAGAATTTTTCTTTAGAATGAAGGTTTTCACTTTATCCTAAAGCAAGATCTCTCAACCTCAGTTCTATTATCAGTTGAAGTTGGGAAATATGCACTGTGGAATGATTAGTAACAGTCCCTGCCAACACCTATCAGTAGCACATGTCCAACCAATAATGACAATCAGAACATGCCCAGGCATACATAGCCTAATGTTTCCTGGAAACAAAAGTACCTAGTTTCCTGGAAACAAAAGTGTCCTAGAAAAGGACACAGGTTGTGCTACAGACACATAAGCAAATGTGAAGAGGATCCAAAGTACATTGGAGTTATGTGTGGGTTTTTTTTGTCAATCCTTGTCCATCCCTCTTCTTCCACCCTTTCAACCCCGTAAAACTAGAAAGGAGAAAAAAGAATAAAGAGAAATTAGAAGTAAGCATGAAGTCAAAGAAGACGTCACGCATCAACTGTGAGCATCAAGTGAAGGGAGCTGCATTTATGCAGAAGGAAGACTCCGGAACTTAAGTGTGGAGGGGCAATTCTTAACAATAAGTTTGACTGTGACATGTGGAATACTTAGGACCAAACTGACCCTCATGAGACAGTTCCATGGCACTGTATTACTAGAGTGGCGTGGGTAGAAGACATACCTTTAAGAATCCATAGAATAGGAACAATGTGTAGAAAAGAGTTAAGAGAAGATTGTCTATGGAAAGGACATACAATTGAGAAGAGCCAAGCTAACAACTTAGGCATATTACAAACATTTAAGCTGTCTTGTGACAGGGAAGACATAAAAAAATGGTTTTGATCTGACAAAAGAGAGATTGCACAGATATACGAAACCCCATAGTATAAGAGGAGGCTCTATCACTAGGTTCTTGTTGCTTGGGTGCTAGCTGATGCAAGCCACTAAGTTTAGGGTGGAGGGAGAGATGAAGATAATAAATTGATAAGGACATGTATTTCCAGGCAGGAAGTATCTAGGCCCAACAATTGTGCTTAGGGACAAGTTCTAAAGGTAATGGAGTATCTGTGGATTCTAGGGTCTAGGGAGTGGGCTGGTAATTAATTACACCCCTCCAGGAGCAAAGGTAGATAGGAAAGAGAAGTTTGGTCAGTACTGTCCACTCCAATCCCAGACATAAGCCAGAAGGGACAAGAGGGAGCCAGGAGGGGCAAGACCAAAACAGCTCCTGGGTAGGCCATGCATTTAAAACTACACACAACAAAGGAGAACTGATGACAATGTGCTCTGAAGAATAATTTAAAGATGAAGTCAACAAAAAAGAAAAAAGAAAAGCAAATCTGCTAATGGTCTTAGGAAGCGCATAGCTATTTTATCTGCTTTCAATGATAAAAAAAAAAAAAGATGACACAGAAAGGCATTCTTTAGCACTATACAATGTGATAATTTTAAAGTCAAATCATACAATCCACATAAACTTCCTCAGCAAAGAACTTATTAACAGTAACTATTAAGGGTAGATGAGGTATTGTTTTAGAATTTCTAGGCATCAATCCATAATTGACTAACTTATGGTTAAGGCTATAAATTGTTAAATGAAAAGTAAATTATAAATTAGAATACAATGAGCGCCTGCTATCCACACACTATCACGGCTGTACAATTAATACAAAAAAAAATCCTCCAATTCTGACCTTGTTTTGTTTACAGTAAATTTGAAAATTGAAGAGCAAGAAATAAACTAAAATCACACAACACCTTGAGAACAATTGCAAATACTGTCGGTAGAGAGAATAAACAAGAACAGAGAAGAAAGATCACTAGGTGCTAACAGCCTAGAAAATTTTCCCATACACAATTGGTATTCGACTCTGAGAAAGTCCTAGCCTTGACATGCTGCAAGTGGATAATCATGAAAGCATTTAATGATGCTTTGTTTCCCTTCTGGCTGGGGCAGACACCAAACAAGTCTGCTCCTGTGGAGACACCTTATCCTGAGCCATCCTAGAGGAGCCACTGCACTCAGACCAGAGGGTAAGAAACCTTACCCACTACCCCATGCCCCAGAGTTACAATTGGGAGCCAGGGATGCTCAGGAACCATCGGCCACCCAAACTCCGCCCCTCCAGAATACTACTTCCTTTCCACCCCGCACCTGGTCCTTTTGGCTGGGGCAGACACCTAGCTGATCTGCTCCTGTGGAGACACCTAATCCTGAGCCATCCTAGAGGAGCTGCTGCACTCAGAGAAGAAGGATTTCAGGATCCCAGAGGAAGCCTGAGTACCAGGAGTTCTTAAACCCAGGAGCTTAGGATCACAGGAACACAGAGACATCTGGACGCTGAGGAGTTCTGACACAAGCAAGATAACTAGAAAGACAGACTTCAGTCAGACACAGTGAGCACAGGTAACACTAGAGTTAAGCAGATGGCGAAAGGCAAGCGCAAGAACACAAGCAACAGAAACCAAAGTTATTTGGTAACATCAGAACCCAGTTCTCCCACCATAGCAAGAAGCCCTGGACACCCCATCACACAGGAAAAGCAAGATTCAGAATTAAAATCACTTCTCATGATGATGATAGAGAATTTTAAGAAGGACATAAGTAACTCCCTTAAGGAAATACAGGAGAACACAGGTAAACAGGTAGAAGTCCTAAAAGAGGAAACACAAAAATCCCTTAAAGAATAGCAAGAAAACACAACCAAACAGGTGAAGGAACTGAACAAAACCATCCAGGATCTAAAAATGGAAACAGAAACAATAAGAAATTTCAAAGGGAGAATACCCTGGAGATAGAAAACCTAGGAAAGAGATCAAGAGTCATAGATGCAAGCATCACTGTGGGGCAGTGGGCTATGAGAAAGCCAGAAAGCTTGGTAGAAATCTTCGAAGCCCCGGAAACCTCGGCCTGAAAAGGGTCACAGGATGGAAGGTTGCTTCAGATTTCCCACGCCAAATGGTCCTCTTAGCTTCCGCTTCCCACAAAGAGACCCGTGACCCTTATCACATAGGATAACACCTCCATGCAAATAAGGCATCCCCAAACCCTCAAGCCAAACCAATAGGGGCTACCTGTTCTTTCCCCAAAACTGTATATATATATAACTCCAGAGCTCAAATTAAAGGACTACTGCTGTGTGGTGCAAGGTCTCCTGCTGTCGGAGTGCTTTCGAGATCCCTCGCCAGGCCAGTCGCGCATTTCAAAGGACAACTCCCTCCTCTCTCCTCAGCGGGAAGAGCGAGATGAACTGAAGGGGGCTGAAACACCTTTCTTCTGTAGACTCTCACGAGCTACCCCCGGAAGGAGAGAACTAAAAGAGCTGATAACACTTTCTCACTTTTGGGGACTGGGACGGAGGTCCCGCTCCGCGCGACTGAAGGCGTGTTTGAGCTGTGCCCTGGTTCACAGTTGCACCCTCCTTCATCGCCGCCCCCGCCTCTGGGGTTTTTGGGCGACCAGGGGCTGTCGTGGAGCACGAGCCCCGCCCCGCCACCTGCCGAAGGCCCTGGGCCAGCTTGGCCGGCTCCTTCCACGCCCAGAACCCCGGAGTCTGCTCGCCCACCCCCGCTGGTCCGGCCTGGAGCTGACGCCATCCACCGCCGACCCCGGTTGTGGCGGGTCCATCAGCCCGAGATCCCTAGGCACAAGCACTTCCCGACACATCACCAACAGAATACAAGAGATAGAAGAGAGAATCTCAGGTGCAGCAGATAACATGGAAAACACTGACACAGCTGTCAAAGAAAACACAAAATGTAAAAAGCTCCTAACTCAAAACATCCAGGAAATGCAGGACACAATGAGAAGACCAAACCTAAAGATATAAGGATATAAGGACCTATAAGAATTAAACCAGACTTCTCACCAGAGACTATAAAAGCCAGAAGATCCTAGAGTGATATCATACAGACCCTAAGGGAACATAAATGCCAGCCCAGACTACTATACCCAGCAAAACTCTCAATCACTATAGATGGTGAAACCAAGATATTCCATGACAAAACCAAATTGGCACAATATCTTCCAACAAACCCAGCACTTTAAAGGATAATGGATGGAAAATGCCAACACAAAAAAGGAAACTACAACCTAGAAAAAGCAAGGAAGTAATCTTCCAACAATCCCAAAAGAAGATAGCTACACAAACATAATTCCACCTTTAATAACAAAAATAATAGGAAGTGTCATTTTTCCTTAATATCTCTTAACACCAATGGTCTCAATTCCCCAATAAAAAAGACGCAGACTATCAGACTGGATACACAAACAAGACCCAGACTTTTCCTGCATACAGGAAACACACCTCAGTGACAAAGACAGACACTACCTCAAAATAAAAGGATGGAAAACAATTTTCCAAGCAAATGGTCCCAAGAAACAAGCTGGAGTAGCTATTCTAATATCAAATAGAATCGACTTTCAACCAAAAGTAATCAAAAAAGATAAGAAAGGACACTTCATATTCATTAAAGGAAAAATCTACCAAGATGAACTCTCAATTCTGAACATCTATGCTCCAAATGCAAGGGTACCCACATACATAAAAGAAACTTTACTAAAGCTCAAAGCACACATTGTACCTCACACAATAATAGTGGGGGATTTCAACACCCCACTGTCAGCAATGGACAGATCATGGAAACAGAAACTAAACAAAGACACATTAAAATTAACAGAAGTTATGAACCAAATGGATTTAAAAGATATCTATAGAACATATCATCCTAAAACAAAAGGATATACCATTTTCTCAGCATCTCACGGTACCTTCTCCAAAATAGACCATATAATTGGTCACAAAACAGGCCTCTACAGATACAAAAAGATTGAAATAATCCCTTGCATCATATCAGATCACCACAAACTAAGGGTGGTCTTCAACAATAACAAAACCAATGGAAAACCCACGTATATGTGGAAACTGAACAACGCTCTACTCAATGATGACTTAGTCAAGAAAGAAGTAAAGAAAGAAATTGAAGACTTTTTACAATTTACTGAAAACTAGGAATCATCATGCCAAAACTTCTGGGACTCCATGAAAGCAGTGCTAAGAGGAAAACTCATAGCTCTAAGTGCCTACAAAAAGAAATTGGAGACAGCATACATTAACAACTTGACAGCACACCTGAAAGCTCTAGAACAAAAAGAACCAAATACACCCAAAACGAGTAGACGTCAGAAAATAATCAAACTCAGGGCTGTAATCAATCAAGTAGAAACAGAAAGAACTATACAAATTATCAACAAAACCACGAGTTAGTTCTTTGAAAAAATCAACAAGATAGATAAACCCTTAGCCAGATTAACCAGAGGGCACAGAGACAGTATCCAAATTAATAAAATCAGAACTGAAAAGGGAAACATAACAACAGAAACTGAGGAAATTCAAAAAATCATCAGATCCTACTACCAAAGCCTATACTCAACAAAACTGGAAAATCTGGATGAAATGAACAATTTTCTAGACAGGTACCAGGTACCAAAGTTAAATCAGGACCAAATAAACCATCTAAACAGTCTGATAACCCCTAAGGAAATAGCAGCAGTCATTAAAAGTCCCCCACCAAAAAAAGCCCAGGACCAGATGGTTTTAGTGCTGAATTCTATCATACCTTCAACGAAGACCTAACACCAGTTTTCTTCAAACTATTCCACAAAATAGAAACAGAAGGAACACTACCCAATTCGTTCTATGAAGCCACAATCACAGTCATACCTAAACCTCACAAAGATCCAACAAAGAAAGAGAACCAGACCAATCTCCCTTATGAATACCAATGCAAAAATAGTAACCCGAATCTAAGAACACATCAAAACAATCATCCATCATGATCACCCGGGCTTTATTCCAGGAATGCAGGGATGGTTCAATATTCCAGACTTCATGGGACCAAGGATCTCCCCTCCCACCTATACCTGACAGGACCATCCTCCCTTGCATATATAGCTGGGGCCATAGGTCCCTCCCTAAGTGCTCCCAGGATGGTGGTTTAGACTCTGGGGGTTCTGGTTGGTTGGTATTGTTGCTCTCCTCATGGGGCCACAAACCCTTTCAGCTCCTTCAGTTTTCACTCTAACTCCTCCATTTGGAACCCCATGGTTCAATGGTTAGCTGTGAGCATCTGTCTCTGAATATGTCAGACTCTTGCAGATCTCTAAGGACACAGCTATGTCAGGCTCCTGTCAGCATGCACTTCCTGACATCCACATCAGCGTCTACCTTTGGTGACTGCACATGGAATGGATACCCAGGAATGGTCTGCAGACAGCCCCTCCTTCAGTTTCTGTCCTACACTTTGTCTCCATATTTGCTCACAATGGGAGATTTTTAAGAAAGAATCTGTCTCCTGGGGAGAAATGTGAGCAGAGGATCTCAGAATAGTAGAAGTGCAAACTTGTACAACTATTATGGAAATCAGTGTCACAGTTCCTGAAAAAGATGGGATCGATTCACTTCAAGATCCAGTTATAGCACTCCTGAGCATATACCCAAAAGACCCTTCACCCTACCTCAGAGACACCTGCTCAATCATGTTCATTGTTGCTCTATTCATAATAGCCAGAAATTGAAAACAGCCTCTCAACAACAACAACAAAAATGGATAAAGCAAATGTAGTACAACTATGAAATGGGGTATTACTCAACCATTTTTATAAAAAGTGACATCATGAAATTTGTAGGCAAACAGATGGAGCTAGAAAAAAATAATCCTGAGGGAGGTATCTCAGAAAGACAAATGTGGTATGTATTAGCTTATATTCGGATATTATCTGCAAAGTTAAGAATAACCAAGCACCCAAAACTAGCTAGAAAAGATTTTATGCTAGCCGTAATACATTGGCGACTCAAAGTCTTTTTAAACATCTTGACATCGGTATTTTTTTACTGTTCTGCTTTCAGAAATTATCACTGCAAACAGATTCCAGCTGGGTTCTGTCCGAAATAATGCTAGCTAGGAAGTAAATGTTGGTAGGTCTATTCTTTGATGTTCAGTTCTACTTTCATGAAAACAATAATACATGAGAAAGAAATGCTTTCCAACTGTATCTTTCAATTGTTTTTGTTCATTTGGTTTTTTTGTTTGTTTGTTTTGTTTTTTGGGTTTTTTTTGGTTTTGTTTTTTGGTTTGGTTTGGTTTTCTGTTTTTGTAGTGCCACATTTGGAACCCAAGTTCTTGTCAATGCTAGGCAAATATTCAGTCCTTGTATTTTTGAGAGTTTCCCTGTGCAGTGTAAACTGTTCTTGACATTGCTCTGTAGTACAGGCTGTCCTCAAACTTACCACCCTCTTCTCTTCCTTTAGTCTTCTGGATAGCTGGGGCTATATAGAAAAAGCCCACTGAGGGATGGCTGTACATGCCTGTAATCACAGCACTTTGAAGGTTGGGTAGAGACACCGTGACTGCAATGCAAATTCAGGGCCACGATGGGTTGTATGAGAGAGACTGTCACATCAAATCAAAAGGTAGAACTATTCAGCTGAGCACGGTGGCACGTGCCGTGGATACCAGTGCTAAGAGGTGGACAGATCTCTGTGAGTTCTAGGTTAGCTAGGGATGGGTATACAGTGAGCTGCTGAACAACAGCAACAGGACAAACATCCATAACTCTCTGATTCCCAAATGTTAACAAGAGCTGAGCGGCTGCGGCCTGCTTCTGCTGCCCTGCTGTCCCTGAGGATAGACTGTACTTCCTGGACTTTAGGCAAAAATAAACCGCTTTCCTTAAGTGAAAAAAAAAAAAAAAAAAGAATAACCAAGCTACAATCCATAGAACCATAGACAGTAGATAGAAAGTAAGGAAGTAAAGAAAGGATTGGAATAGGAGAATCAAGTGGAAGGAGGGAGGGGGATTATGGGAGAGAATAGAAGGAGAGATAGCTAAAATTAAAGGGCAGTTGAGGGCTCACTATAGAAACATAAATAGTAAAAAATTCCTAAAATATATACATATATGAAGACAAACTAAATGAAATTGCCAAATAATGTGTGAGACAGAGATCCAACTAGCCATCTTTTGTCACCAAACTAAGCTTCCAATACCAGGACTGATTTTACACCTAATTAAGTTGTTCTCCATGGGAATCCCCAAACAACCCAGGCTCTTGCCAAAACAATAGGTTGCTTTCCACAAAGTGACAGCAAGGCACCATTGCTGAAGACAATGCCTGTATAACTCACTGAAAATGCAGGTGTCGAGATCCCAGGCGGCTACTCTGCACCCAATCACACAAAACCCAGAGGAAGCAGGCCTCCCAGGAGCTCTAACCAGCAGTATTTTAGGTAAGGAGACAGCAACACCCTGCCCCCCAAAGAGGGAGTAACTGGGACCCACTATGACCCAGGAATTCACTCCTGGCCCAGAGTACTGGTTCCTTCCTGTCTGGGTCTGGGCCTGAGCACTGAGCAGATCTTGGGCCCCAGTTCTAACCCTAGTAGTAACACCCACCCCACACAGTTCTGAAACAACCAAGATAATCCAAAAGACAGGCTCCAGCAAGAGACAGAGCACATAGCACTAAGGAGATCCAGATGGCAAAAGGCAAGAGCAAGAACATAAGCATCAGCAACCCAGGGTACTTGTCATCATTAGAACCTAGTTCTCCCATACTAGGAAGCCCTAAATTACCCATATCACCAAGAAAGCAAGATTAAGATTTAAAATCATTTCTAATGATGATGATACAGGACTTTAAGAAAAACATAAATAACACTCTCAAAGAATTTGAAGAGAACACAGGTAAACAGGTAGAAGCTTTTAAAGAGGAAACACAAAAATCCCTTAAAGAATTACAAGAGAATACAAACAAACAGGTGAAGGAATTGAACAAATCCATCCAGGACATAAAAATGCAAGTGGAAACAATAAGGAAATCACAAAGGGAGACTAACCTGGAGATAGAAAACCTAGGGAAGAAATCAGGAGCCATAGATGCAAGCATCACCACCAGAATACAAGAGATAGAAGAGGGAATCTGAGGTGCAGAAGATACCATAGAAAATATTGACACAACTGTCAAAGAAAACGCAAAATTCAAAAAGTTCTTAACACAAAACATCCAGGAAATTCAAGACACAATGAGAAGACCAAACCTAAGGATAATAGGTATAGACAAGAGTGAAGATTCCCAACTTAAAGGGCCAATAAATATCTTCAACAAAATTACAGAAGAAAACTTCCCTAACCTAAAAACGAGATGCCAATAAACATACAAGAAGCCTACAGAACGCCAAAGAGACTAGACCAGAAAAGAAATTCCTCCCGCCACGTAATAATCAAAACATCAAATGCACAAAAACAAAGAAGCAATATTAAATGCAGTAAGAGGAAAAGGCCGAGTAACATATAAAGGCAGACCTATACGAATTACACCAGACTTCTCACCAGACACTATAAAAGCCAGAAGATCCTGGGCAGATGTCAATACAGACCCTAAGAGAGCACCAACGCCAGCCCAGGCTACTATACCCAGCAAAACTCTCAATTACCATAGATAGACAAACCGAGATATTCCACGACAAAACAAAATTTACACAATATGTTTCCACAAACCCAGCATTACAAAGGATAATAGCCGGAAAGTTCCAATACAAGAAGGGAAATTATATGCTAGAAAGACCAAGAAAGTAATCCTCTTCCAACAAATCCAAAAGAAGATAGCCACACAAAGATAATTCCACTTCTAATAACAAATATAACAGGATGTTCCTTAATATCTCTTAATACCAATGGACTCAATTCCTCAATAAAAAGACATAGGATAATGGACTGGATACATAAACAGGACCCAGCATTTTGCTGCATACAGGAAACTCACCTCAGAGATAAAGAAAACAATTTTTCAAGCAAATGGTCCTAAGAAAGAAGCTGGAGTAGCTATTCTAAAGGGAAAGGGAGGATGGTGGAAGCACACCCTCATAGAAATTCCCAGAATTATATGGATTAGACATGACAGAGGCAGGCCACCAAAGGACTAGATTCCAGAATTCAAACAAAAAATTATCTTGATACTAAAATTTGTTTTGAGAATTGTATATCGCAGAATACACAGCCTTGGTGTATCTACTCTGCTCGAACCTCTGATGTCCTGGAATTTCAGCTGGATACAGTGAAGACACAGACGTCAGAGGCTTATCAATTTACTCTTCCCCCCACCCCTCTTCTAATATCTCAACGCCCGTAACCAGCTTGAAGAAGTTATTGAAGAGTCGGTGCCCCTATTCCATGGGCTTGGGGACTCAGGTGGTTAATATTGGGCTGTCTTTCTAAGGAAAAGTAGTGGTTTTGTTGGAAAAGGGAGGAATAGCTAGGATTTATTGCATAGCCATAACCTATTGGTAGAAATCTGTAAAACTGTTATTAAGCTGAAGTTATAATTTCTTAAATGGTACAAAATTTACTTTGATTTCAAATTTAAGGTTTTCATCGGTACGAGTTTCTTATTGATATAAAAGTGAGATTAATATTGTTTCTCTCATAGGCATTTGCCTATATAACACATTTAGGAATACAAGGCTTAAACCCAGTCCTTCTTTAACTTTTTTAACTGATTTGAGATGGTTAGCCTGTGAATTAAGGGCCTATAGCAAATTCATGGCTCTGAGTTTATTGTTAGGGTGTTTTCTATATCTTATTTAGAAATAGCTGAGAGGACTTAACAGACAACAGTCCAGATTGCCTTACATGGATAGTTGGTTTTCAAAACATCAGATGTCCACAGAATTCCATTACAAACATTTCTGTATTAATGTTCATTTTGATTAGAGACTTGTCTGCTTCTGACAGCTTCCCTGTCTTGGGTTCTAAGAAGAAACTGAGCATCTTTGGAGTTATTCCAGTTGTGGTGAGACAGCCACTAGGCAAGAATTGCCTCTTTTCATCTACAGACAAAATACTGTCCAGAAAAGGTCTGTCAGATGATCCTGGGCCAGAAGGCTGAAGATCGGATGCTATAATATTTTGAGGTATAGGGACTGTCTAGGTGTTCAGCAGTCTCTATATATTTGGCTAAGTTTTAGAAGCTATGCTTTGTGCTTCCCATAATTTCAGTTAATTCAGTCATTCTGGATTTATGACAGGGTTGAAGACTTATAGTCTCATAGCCAATCCTGGCTATTTACTTTGAGAGAAAAGATTTGAGAGGATGGCTTTCAGCTGACATTCATTCTAAAGCCAAGAAAAAAGCCAGGTTCAGAACTAAGTCTTTTAGTTAGGAGAGATGACAGAGGTTCTGTTTAGTCAACAAAATGATGGACTGGGTATTAGGTCTATCTTGTACCTTACTGATACAAATTGGTATATTTATGCTCTAATTGTATTTTGAGAGAAAAGGGTTTTTTTTTT
>NW_021604750.1:208096-306305 GCF_004785775.1 Grammomys surdaster | reverse complement strand
TGGTATATCTAGGTTGGGTATTGGGTTACACTTCTGATTGTATGGGCATCTTGTTATTGAGCATTACCAAACTTTATAAAGCCTTTGATTAACATTTTTTTTAAAAGTTACTAATAAAAAAGATAGCATTGGAAAAAAATAAAACCTGCTAATTTGTAAACTGCTTAAAAAAAACTAAATGTTATACACAAAGGAAAGTAAAGGCTGTCTCACTTCATTATATAATAATATAACCCAATACCACAATAAAATGATAGAAGTAAAAACACAAGACAAGTGAGAAATTGATTCAAGCAAATCTGTTATTTCCCCCAATTGTCTGACACCTGACACTCTGTTCTCCATGGGCAGAATCTGGCAGGCCTCTCAAGTAAACCGAAAGAAAGACATCCACCAGAGAAGACTTCTACAGTCTCCCACACAGGTCAGGCAAGTATAGCAAGTTCTAACAAGCACCTTAAAAGTGAAGACTGGGACAAGGTGGAATGCTTTTCCCTCCCTCAGATCCAAATACTACAGTGTGCCAAGATCTAGATGTACTGTTTTCCTACAAAGGTAGATGATGGCAAGCAAGCTAGCAAAGTAAGCTAACTGTTCCCTTATAAACCTAGACAGTAAAGGCACACTCCGCTTAATTTATTTTAAATAATATTACTCCTTTTTGAAAATCTTACATGAGTTTGACAGTTAGTTAAACTGCTAGAAAACGATCAAAAATGACCCTTATGAGTAAAGTTATCTGGGGTACATTTCTATTATTTGAGATACAGCCAAGTAAATCTCACATTCAAAATAAACACAGTGATACTCGTTTCAACAGAATCACTCTGGAAACTGGAGTGAACACTGTGCAAAAGAGTCTGTAGTACCTAACATATTATGTAACACACTGAGTACATACATACAAATGAAAGCTGTCGCTACTGTGTAGTTGTAAGATTGATGTTTACTATCCAAATTTTTCTAACATTTTCATTCACATGGGTCTTACTTTACATTAACAATACAAAGCCACCTTCCTACCCACTGCACATGTACTCCCTACTCAATAATGGTCTTTATTGAAATTCCTTTTTAAAATACAAGTGCACACAGCCATTTATTTAGTTCATGGAAAACGGGTTAAAGTACATTACTACAAAAAGTGTTTGGAACAGACTTTCAAATGCTGAAGTTCTGAAACAGCACATGTTTAATACATATTCTTTTTTCTATTAAAGTACAAAATTATTCTTCATCTGGTTTTTCACATGGTTATATATTCTGATTATATCAGAATACTTGTTTGGTCAAGTACTCTCAGCTAGAACACCAAAACTCAGTACTAATGAAGTCCTCTGAGGGTGCCTTCATTGCATTAAAAATTATGTTTCCATGACAGTTCAAATGCACTAAGTTTTATCATATATGCTAATTTCATTAAGTATTGTCTGATAAAGGTAGAGAATTTTATAAACAGTTTTATTTTTATATATGTGTATATTGTATTTCTGTATGTCTTTTGTGTGCATATCACATATGTGTAGACACCTCTGGAGGACAGAGGGGGATATTGGACTTCCTGGAGCGACAGTTACAGGTGGTTGTCTCCGTTTCTATTAATATCACTACTATGTATGTGTCCCTGTGCAATTCCTTATCCAGGAACTCAGGAAACTGAAAATCCAACAGGTACCCTCCAGACCATGGTCTACAACTACAACTTATTTGGAAGGATATAAATAAGTATTTTTGGTAAAAGATTATTGGGAAGATAGGTATCTTCAAATATCACTGACCTCTTGAAACCCAGTAACCCATGTAGAAAAAAACCAAAAATGTTCCAAAAGAAAAGTTCTACATTGCTTTTAAACAATAGGCTGGTTTTAAATATTCAGTATATTTATCAAATATGTAAAAATAGATACTTAGGATTTATTTGCTTCATTTATATGAGTATATATTATATGTGTGATAAAAATAAATGTGAACAGACAAAAATCCTTCAGTATAAAGCATTGGACTCTGCGTTGCATTCATTGACAAGGTGATAATTCTGGTTAAGAAGAAATAAATTCCTTACAGAAAGAAATCAATAAATAAAAAAATGATCAACTGTAGATATGAACATTAGCTCATATGCATGTACACACACAAATAAAAAGAGCACATTCTCCAACAGCTTTTAAGGTAAACCTGCTTTTTTTTTTTTTTTTCATTATCAGAAAGTTCCTGGTTAGGTTAAAAACTGGTTTAAATAGAAACAAATAAAAGGTTATCTTCTGAGGATCTGATGTATTACTCGTAATACCTCATATATGCAAAATAAACATTCATAGAGAACATTTGTCTAACATGTATGACTTCCAAGTCTATTCTTGAGCTTTCTTTGTACTTGTGTTTCTTTTTTTTTTCTGAATGCAACGCCTTTTATTTGTATTTGATGATGAGAATTAACACACCCAGCAGCTCCAGTGACTTTTGCTTACCCCACTAAGAAGCAAGGGGCTTAACAGGGTCTCTCTCCACAGCAGCATTGTTCTTTAAAGGGACACTGATACCTATGCAGCCACCTGACCTGGACAGTCAGGGCTCAGCTGAGATGGGAGACTTGGGTTGTCTGAGTCGGGGGACAGGTCCCTAAAAGCCCACCTCTAAAGATGCCACCGTGCCTGGTTCTGGACCAAGTCTCCTTGTTAACCACTCACAGACAACACTAGCCCAGGCTCTCCTCTGTGGACCTGATCCTGGCAGAATGTTTTATTTTTCAGAGTTGCTCTTTTTAAATCAATGATAGAATAACTCCATCAGAACACCAGGCACCTCCCCAGGTGGAACCTAAATTCAATCAAACATAAACTGGGATGTGACTGACTATGCAGAACCGTCATAATGACGGGTAGTGGGAAGACACCCTAAACCTCTATCCTAGCACAGCTGAGAACTCCCTAGGAGAGGGATGGAAGGACAGGGGAGAAACAGCATGCTTCACACAACTTGATACTGCGGGGGGCCCAGGACTGCTGGCCTCCACAGCGCCCCTACTTCCCTTCCAGCTGCTCGTACAGTTTGGGCACGTAGTCGTCCCACTCTGCTAGGTAACATGTGCCGGCCACCGGGGCGCCCAGGTTGTACTTCTTGCGGAAGGACTCCACCTTGAACTTGGCACGGTTGTCTCCAGACTTGCTGCTGAGGATGGGCTCGTCGCAGCTCAGAGGCTGCGCCTGCTCGTACACCAGCCAGACATAGCGGTGGAGACCTGTGCCACTGGGAGGCCCGGAGCCCACGTAATCGGAGAGGACAGTGCCACTGCTAATGTCATTGCCTTTCATGTTGACCACCAGGAAGTGGTGCCATTCCCTGAATTTGGGGTCCTTCCTGCTGGGAGCATCCGGGTCAGTGAGGACCAGGGTGTAGAGTTTCCCAGGATCAAGGCCGTCCCATGAAATGCTGCTGGGCCTGTTCATAACCTGGGTGGGCGTTAGCACTTTGCCCAGCTGGTCCACCGTCACCCCAGCTTAGTCGACCCACAGGGGGTGCAGGGGCGGCTTGTCGACCCCCTGCAGGCATAGCGGCCCGGCCCACTGGCTGATGTCGGCGGCCATGGCGACGGAGAGATCTGTACTTGTGTTTCTAATGTGAAAAAATCAATACATTTCTGAAGTTGGAAAACAAAAATGGTAGAGTAGGGGGGAGAACTAAGGGGAAACCTTTCATTACACTGAAAGGAATGAATAAAATACTGAAAGAAAGACATACCATGTTAGACATATACTTCTTATCAAATAGTGTTTTTCTTGTTCCTAATCTAATATTTTCAATATTGAAATTGAGCAAAACACGTTCTGAGTAGATTTCGTTTAAAGTTATAAAATAATATCTTAAATGACAAGTCAGTATAGTACGTGGTAGAGATAATTTACTTTTGTATTTTTAATTATGTATATACATGTATGTCTGTGTATGGGTTTTATGAACATTCGGGGGCTTGCTAAAACCAGAGGTAATGAGTATCCCTACAACTGGAGTTATAGGTGGTTGTGAGCCACCAGACCTGTGTACTAAAAATTAAGCTCAAGTCCTCTGCAAGAGCAGAAAATGCTCTTAACTTCTGAACATATCTCTAGCTCCTACAGTAAACTGTAATTCAGCAATGGTTAAACCAACTTGAGCATACTAAGTCACATAAACAAGAAAGTAAGCAACGATCCCTCTACCAGAGCCATACGAGAGAAAAAAATTGTAATCATAAAAGCCAAATGTACTAACAAACTTGTTTTAAAACGAGTAATTCCCCAGACTACCTCACATGCAAAGGCAAGAGGATCATTCCCAACTATATAAAAAAAAGTACAGGAACTTATTAGAATAACCTTGATCTTGACTGGGAGGAAGCCAGCAATCTTCACCAATTGACAACTCAGCAGAACACTATGTCACTGGCACAAGTACACACACATAAAAAGTCGGATTTTGAAGTTTGGTTTGTTGCTATGTATTGAAATGCTAAATATTGGCTCTGGTTGCTTCAAGGACAAGGAGATCCTCATTGTACACCAAATGATGCTATGTAACCTTGCTCTTTAATTTAAAACTACTGGTTGAATGAAGGTGCCTATGGCCTGTAGCTAGGCAGAAGAGAAGTAGGCAGAGCTTCAGTTCCCAGGCTTGGGGTCTGAGGCAGAAACCCTGGAGGAGGAAAGATGAAAAAGGAAGAAGACGCCATAGGAGTATGGTGAGAACATGGGTTATGAGGGCTGCCCAGTTGGAGTAAAACAGTCCAGGAGAAACAGAGCAAGTTATATCTCAGAGTTATTGGCACGGACGTAGACAAAATAGCACAGAGGGTTGCTATCTGCCCAGTTCTAGTGTTATAAGATTAATTACAAGTATAAAGGTTTTGTCTCTCTTATTTGGGACCTAAATGATCAAAGGTGAGGTAGAAAATCCCAAATAATTTTTACTACAACAGTTGGAATCCATACTAAAGGAAATATCAGCATATTTAAATAAAATAAAGGTAGTTTTCAAGGTTCCTGAACACTTACCAGAGATTTATTTTAGGTAAACATAAAATCTGTATTTTATTATAGATATTTTCTATGCTTCCATTAAGCACGTACTTCCCACTTCCATCTACCTGTAAGCACATCAAACATACACTCTGGCTTTATTCCTGGGCTATTCTTTCTCCAACACTGTATCTGCAAAATTTCCAAACACCTTGTTAGAGTACAAGGAAGGAAGAACAAGTAAAATCAGAAAAAAATAGGTTGAATCACTTTTGTGGTGCCACAGGTGAGCTCTGTCGCTGGACACAACTCAAACAAGTATTAGGTAACAGAGTTATGACATTCGGAGAGTTCTTTTGACTCAGTCACGAAGGTGGAATACAAATGAGAAAGATAACACTATTTGCCATGCATAAGGAATCTCTGCACTTTTATAGGAAATTCAAATCTTTTCCATTAGTTTTTATGCTCTTCCATTTTCCCTACTCCAAGTCTGTAGTCTTCCAAATGCCAACTTTGATATAGGATAGAAAATGTTCACTCCATAACACTTAGCAAAAGTTGTCACAATCACTATTCTGAGTAAACATGGTCCAAACACAAATACCCAGCAGTCCGCACAGGCACTGATCCCTGACTGAAGCCTGAATCACCTGTGCTTCTCTTTTACCCTAAAGCCCTGTAGTTTTCAGTCATAACTTCTCACCACCCTTACTGCTAGCCAAAAAAGTCAAAATGCACAAAAACCACAACATGGGAGCTAAAACAATGGCTTAGGCCATGTCTAAGAACACTTACTGATCTTGCAGAGTTCCCAAATTCAATTCCCAGCTCCTATATGGTAGCTTACAGCAATCCCTAACTCCAGTTCCAGGGCATCTGAAGATCTTCAGATCTCCACAGGCACCGGGCATGCACATACATAAATGCAAGCAAAACACTAATAACACATCAAATAAAAACACAAATAAATAAATTCTTTAAAAAAAAATACACCACACCAAGAATGAACTGTAAAGGAAACTATTCACTGTGAATGATACATGGAGCCTCGGCACTTGTATCAACAATAACATATAGAACTGTTATCCACAGATTTATGCATTTATATGAACAGTATCTATTGACTACTATCTATGGGTAGATCACCCTCTCAATTTCTCTGTGAACCTAAAAGTGTTCATTTTTAAATACTTTGAAGAAATAGTCATAAAGTATCTTTTTTTAAAAAAAAATATTTCAATGGCAAAGTAAAGACAAAACATATTCCTAAACTTATAAAACTAATAGTTTCTTACAAATGCACCTAGAAAAACACAACAACATATAAATCCACATGAAAAACTTAAGGATTAGTGAAAGTATCTAAATGTGTGTGTGTGTGTGTGTGTGTGTGTGTTCTAATCTAATCTATATGTGCTAACTAAATAGCACAGGAAGTCTGCCTCTGCACTTCCCTGGAGCTGCAAGGGGCCAGAGAAGTTAGCACTCCTTCATAGATGCCTCTGGCCTTTGGAGAGGGCAAAGAGGGCCCAGCCTGGTGCTAGAATATTGCAATTCCCCTTTCCCCCTTCATGGTAACACTCCCTTCCCCATGAAGGACCCCCCCACCCCAGGGGGCAGGGGAGATGCCAGCCTTGGGAACAGACAAAAGGCAGCATACCTGAAACTCAGACTTTTTTTGATTGACAACCAACACTTCTCTGGTGCACATGGCTCCTGTCCTTGAAGGAAGCAGGGACCAATATCCTTAAAATGATAGAAAGCCCACTCTTGGACTATGGTAGAGCAGAAATTAAGTGTTCCCAGACAGCTGTGACCAGTTTGTAAAAATACACTAGCTTCTGATATCGCAGTAAGTTCCTTTTCACAGGTCAGGAAAGTCCCTCTCCAGCTGCACGGTCTGCCCCACTGTCTGAACAAACTTAATCATGTTTAAAGGATGGCAATCCCTTATCACCTCTCCAGACACATAACCCCAAAGTTCGAGGATCCCAGCTTATGTATACATTCCAAGCCCCTGGAAATGAGCATCACATTCCTAACCTGTGGAGTGGGAAAGGCTTGCAATCCGAGTCAGACTCATATAATAAAGATTTTCTTTGTTCTTGCATCGGACTCTCAATTCCCGGTGTTGTTCTGGGGTTCCCAAGAACTGGGCATAACATTCACATTGTTTTAGCTATAAGCAAACATAAGACCACCAATATCAACTAAGAGAATTATACCCAGCAAAACTACTCTCATGAGGGTAAAGGAGTCTATGATTACGAAGGCACGTCTACAGGATCCTAATAGAAAGGCTTCAAGCTGAGGACAAAGATAAACACATGAAGAGGCACAGAAAACAAACAATGCAAGCAGTTCTCAAAAGAGAACTGAAAAACAGTTCTACCTCCAAAAAAAATCAACAAAATGACAGGAATTAATGTATATTCCTAATTAATAACTGAATATTACTTATCTCAATTCCCCTCCATAAAGACACTGGCTAATAGACTAGATTAGAAAACAGCATCCAAAATCCAAGGTCACACAGGCAACAGAACTCCAGGTAGGCTGCCCACCTCTGGATTGTCCTCACTCTCTCAGTGCCTGCCCAGACTCCCTCCAACCTCTTCTTCCCTCCTTGTCACAATATCTCAGCCCCCAACTCTAGCAGAAACACCTTAGGACCAGAGGCCACTGCCAGGCAGGAGAACTCAAGGTAGGCCACCTACCTGTTGACTCTTCCCACACTCTCAGTGGCCCCCCCCCCCATCCCCACACCTAACAGTGTCCCAGTCTCCAATTCTTGTGGAGATACTATACTCAACCATATACCATTCAGCCAGAAGACTAGAGAGGAAAGAGAAATTTAGGAACATAACAACCATCCAGCAAAAACAAACTCAGAAATCAACACCTAGACCTATAATCACCCCAAACTCAGATGATCAAACACCAGACATAATCAACAATAACTAGAGAAATATGTTACCATCAGAGTCCAACTAGCCTACTACAGCAAGCCCTGAATAAGCTGAAGCATAAAACCTTAAAACCAACTACATGAAGATCATGAAGATCCTTAAAGAGTAAATGAATAAATCCCTTTTAAAAGCTAAGAAATCCAAGAGGGGGTAAAAGTGAAGGAAACAAATATTCAAGACCTGAAAAAGGAAATACGAGGAATAAAGAAAACAAAACTGAGGAAATTCTGAAAATGAAAAAACTAGTTAAGTGAACAAAAAATATATGACATAGCCATCACCAACAGAATACATGAGGTGGAAGAGAGAACCTCAGGTATTAAAGATAGTATAAAAGAAATAGATGAATCAGTTAGAAATAATAAAAGTAAAATCTAAAATACTTCTGACACAAAACATGCAAGAAATCTGGGACACTATAAAAAAAATCGGCGAGGGAGGGCTGGAGAGATGGCTCAGAGGTTAAGAGTACTGGCTGCTCATCCACAGGTCCTGAGTTCAATCCCCAGCAACCACAAGGTAGCTCATAACCATTTGTACTGGGATCTGATGCCCTCTTCTAGCATACAGACATACATATAGGTAGAATACTATATACATAATAGATAAATAAACCTTTCTTGTTAAAAAAAATCTAAGCATAATTGGAATAGAAGAGGGAAAAGAATCCCAGCTCAAAGCCTCAGCAAATATTTTTTTTTTAATTTTTTTATTGGATGTTTTATTTACATTTCATATGTTGTCCCCTTACCCCATCCCCCACCCACCCAGGAACCCCCAATCCCCTCACACCTCCTCCTTCTTCTTTGTGGATGTAACCTCTATCTACCCCCCCACTCCCACCTCCCCACCCTCAAAACTCCCACCCCCTGGGGCGTCCAGCCTTCATGAGGTCAAGGATCTCATCTTCCACCTGTGCCCAGCAGGGCCCTCCACTCTTATATATTCAGCTAAGGCCCTGGATCCCTCCATAAGTGCTCCCAGGCTGGTGGTTTAGACCCTGGGAGCTGTGGTTGGTTGGTATTGTTGCTCTCCTCATGGGGCCACAAATCCTTTCAGCTCCTTCAGTCTTCACTCTAACTCCTCCATTGAGAACCCCATGATCACTTCAATGGCTAGTTGTGAGCATCTGCCTCTGAATATGTCAGACTCTTGAAGACCTCTGAGGAGACATCCATATCAGGCTCTTATCAGCATGCACTTCCTGACTTCCACATCAGCATCTACCTTTGGTGACTGCACATGGGATGGATACTCAGGTGGAAAGGTCTTCAGACGGCCCCTCCTTCAGTTTTTGTCCCTCGCTTTGTCTCCATATTTGCTCCCTTGAGTATTTTGTTGCTCCTTCTAAGAAGGACCGAATCACCCCCACTTGGTCTTCATTCTTTATGGACTTCATGTGGCCTGTGAGTTGCATCTTGGGCATTTTAAGGTTCTGGGCTAATATCCAATAATCAGTGAGTGAATACCATGTGTGTTCTTTTGTGATTGGCTTACCTCACTCAGTATGATAATTTCTAGTTCCATCCATTTACCTAGGAACCTCTCAAATTCATTGTTTTTAATAGCTGAGTAATACTCCATTGTGTAAATATACCACATTTTTTTAATCCATTCCTCAGTTGAAGGACATCTGGGTTCTTTCCAGCTCCTGGCTATTATAAATAAGGCTGCTATGAATGGACAATTTCCTAGACAGATACCAGGTACCAAAATTAAACCAGGAGCAGATAAACCATCTAAATAGTCCCATAACCCCTCAGGAAATAGCAGCAGTCATTAAAAGTCTCCCCACTAAAAAAAGCCCAGGACCAGATGGTTTTAGTGCTGAATTCTATCAGACCTTCAAGGAAGACCTAATACCAATTCTCTTCAAACTATTCCACAAAATAGAGACAGAAGGAACACTACCCAATTCGTTCTATGAAGCTACAATTACACTCATTCCCAAACTCCACAAGGACCCAACAAAGAAAGAGAACTTCAGACCAATCTCCCTTATGAACATCGATGCAAAAATACTCAATAAAATTCTAGCAAACCGAATCCAAGACCACATCAAAACAATCATCCATCATGATCAAGTAGGTTTTATACCAGGAATGCAGGGATGGTTCAATATTCGGAAATCCATCAATGTAATCCACTATATAAACAAACTTAAAGAAAAAAACCATATGATTATCTCAGCAAATATTTTTAACAAAATCATACAAGAAATTTTTTCTAATCTAAAAAAAAGAACATGCCTATAAAGGTACAAGAAACTTACAGAATGGGCTGGAAAGATGGCTCAGCGGTTAAGAGCACTGACTGCTCTTCCAGAGGTCCTGAGTTCAAATCCCAGCAACCACATGGTGGCTCACAACCATCTGTAATGAGATTGGATGCCCTCTTCTGGTGTGTCTGAAGACAGCTACAGTGTACTCATCAATAAAATAAATAAATAAATATTTTTTAAAAAAAAAAAAAGAAACTTACAGAATACCAAATAGATTAGACTAGAAAAGAAAGTCCTTGTCACCCCCCTCTCCCCACAACATAATAATCAAAACATTAAACATACAGAACAAAGAAAAAAATAATAAATTCTGCAAGAGGAAAAGGCAAAGAAATATAGAGAGGCAGACCTATTAGAATTACATCAAACTTCTCAACAGACTCTAAAGCCGAAGGACTTGGATAGATGTCCTGCAGACTCTAAGAGACCACAGATGCAACCTCAGACTACATACCCTGCAAAACTTCAATTACATAGGTGGAGAAAACAAAATATTCCATGGTAAAATCAAATTTAAACAGTATCAATCCACAAATCCAGCAATACAGAAGGTACTAGAGAAAACTTCTCCAACTCAAGGAAGTTAACTACATTCAAGAAAACATAGAAAAAAAATAATTTCACACTAGCAAAACCCAATGAGAAGCTACACACACATACATACACACACACACACAAAGAGAGGGGGGAGAGGGAGGGAGGGAGGGAGGGAGGGAGGGAGGGAGGGAGGGAGGGAGAGAGGGTGGGGAAAAACCCAATGAGAAGCTACACACACATACATACACACACACACACACACACAAAGAGAGGGGGGGAGGGGGAGGGAGGGAGGGAGGGAGGGAGAGAGGATGGGGAGAGAGAACCATCATCAAAATAACAGGTAGTAACAACCATTGGTCATTTATATCTTTCAATCTCATTGGACTCAATTTCCCAATAAAAAGACACATGATAATAGAATAGATGGTAAAACTCAATCCATCCTTTTACTGCATACAAGAAACACACCTCAACATCTGAGATACACATTACTTGACATTAAAGATTGGAAAAAGATTTCTGAAGTAAATGCACCTGAGAAGCAAGCTAACCAGTTGCAGCTATTCTAATATCAAAGACAAAATTAATCAAGAGATGTGGAAGGACACTGCATATTCATCTAAGTAAAAATACACCAAGAAAGGGCATGTTTCAATTCTTAACATCTACACCATGAACACAAGGGCATCAGTGTTTGTAAAAGAAATATTATTAAAGCTTAAATCACACATCAACCCTTACGAATTGATAGTGGGAGACTTGAAATACCTGACCCTTACCAACAGACAGGTCATCCACACAAAACTAAACAAAGAAATACTGAAGCTAAAAATGTTATGAAGCAAATGAACACATAAGATATCTACAGAACATTTCACCCAAACACAAAAGAATATACCTGATTCTCATGCACCTCCCAGAACTTTCTCCAAAATTGACCACATACTCAGTCACAAAGCAAGACTCAACAGATAATAATAAAATTGAAATAATCCCCAGCATCCTGTTAGACGACCATGGATGAAAGCTGGACTTCACGAACAACAGAAACAACAGAAGGCCTACAAATTAATGGAAAGTAAACAATTCTCTACTCAGTAACTATCGGGAAAAGATAGAAATAAAGAAAATAAAGTCTTCCTAGGTTTCAAAGAAAATGAATGCACAACATACCCAAACTTATGGGACACAATGACAGCAATGCTAAGAGGAAATTTCATAGCACTAGGAAATTTCATAGCACTAAGTGCCAACATTTTAAAAAAAAAAAAAAGGTGAAGAAATCTCACACTAGCAGCTTGACAGCACACCTGAAACCTCTAGAACAAAAAGAAGCACGCACACTGAGTAGAGTAGATGACAGGGAATAATCAAACTCAGGGCTGAAGTCAATAAAATAAAAGCAAAGAGAACAATACAAAGAATCAACTAAACAAAGAGTTGGTTCTTTTGAGAAACTCAGCGAAATAGACAAACCCTTATCCAAACTAACCAAAACAAAGAGAGAAAATATCAAATTAACAAATATTAACCAAATTAACAAAATCAGAAATGAAAAGGGGGACATAACAACAGATACTAAAGAAATCTAGAGAATCATTAGGTCATACTTTTAGAAATCTGTATTCACAAAATTGGAAAATCTAAAAGGAATGGATAATTTTCTTGAAGTTAAAGAAGATCAGATAATTATAAATAGACCTATAACCTCTAAGAAAAACAGCAGTCATTAAAAGTCTCCCAACCAAAAAAAAGTCTCCCAACCAAAAAAAGCCAGGGGCCACAGAGTTTTAGCGCAGAACTAGAATTAGAATTAGAATTAGAATTAGACTTTTAGACTTAGACTTAGACTTAATTAGAGTTAGAATTAGAATTCTACCAGACTTACAAGGAAGAGCTAATACCAACAGAACTAAAATTATCCCACAAAGTAGATACAGAAAGAACATTGCCAAATCCATTTTATGAGGCCACAGTCATCAGCCAAACCACACAGATTCAACACAGAAAGAGAATTACAGAACAAGCTCAATCATAAATATAAATGCCAAAATACTCAACAAAATACTCACAAACTACATCTAAGAACAGATCCAGAAGATCATCTACCATGATGATCAGGTAGTAGGCTTCATCCCAGAGATGCAGGGACGGTTCAACATATGAAAATCTATAAAAGTATTACACCAAACACAAAGATAAAAATCATATGATTGTCTCATAGATGTTGAAAAAGCCTTTGACAAAATCCAACATTCCTTCATGATAAAAGTCTTGGAGAGATTAAGGATATGAGAAGCATATTTAAACAAAATAAAGGCAGCTTACAACAATTCTATAGCCAACATCAAATAAATGAGAAAAACTCAAAGCAAATCCACTAACATCAGAATAAGACTGTCCACTCTCTCCATATCTATTTAATATAGTATCTGCAGATTTTGCTAGAGCAAGAAGACAAATAAAGGAGATCAAGAAGATACAGATTGAAAAGGGAGAAAACAAAGTATCTATATTTGCGGATGATATGATAGTATCTATAAGCAACCTCAAAAATTCTATCAGGGAATCCCCTACAGCTGATAAATACCTTTCGCAATGTCACTGGCTACAAGATTGACTCAAAAAAAAGAAAAAAGAAAAAGAAAAAAAGAAAAGAAAAATCAGTAAGTAACCCTCCTATATATAAATGACAGACCAAGAAAGAAATCAGGAAAACAACATCCTCGACAATAACCAAAAACTATATGAAATGTCTTGGGGTAATTCTAACCAAGCAAGTGAAAGACTTACATAATAAAAACGTCAAGTCTTTGAAGAAAAAAAATTGAGAATATCAGAAAATAGAAGCAGCTTCCATCCTCACAAACCAGTAAAATTAACACAGTAAAAGTGGCGATCTGATAAAAAGCAATCTTCAGATTTAATGCAATCCTTATCAAAATTCCAACACAATGTTTTACACAATTGAAGGGACAATATTCAATTTCATATGGAAAAAATAAAAAGCACAGAATAGCAAAAACAATGAATGAACTTCTAGAGGTATCACCATCCCTGATTTCAAGATGTGCTACAAAGCAATAGTAATAAAACCTCCATGGTATTAGCATTAAAACAAAAGGTTCATCTATGGAATGGAATCAAAGAATCAAGACATAAATCCACACACCTATGGACACCTGAATTTTTATAAAGAAGCCAAAAATACACACTGGAAAAAAAGAAAGCATTTTCAAGAAATGGTGTTAATCTAACTGGATGTTTGCATGTAGAAGAATGCATATAGATCCATACTTATCACCCTGCATAAAACCCAATTAGAAGTAGATCAAAGACCTCAACATTAAACCAGACACATTGAATCTGAGAAAAAGAGAATGTAAGGAATAGCCTTGAATGAATCAGCAAAGAAGATAACACCTGAACAGAACACAAATACAGCAAGCTCTAAGTTCAAAAATGAATAAATAAATGGCACTTCATGAAACTGAAATGCTTCATAAGGCAAAGGATATCATCAATGGGACAAAAGAGTAGCCTACAGAGTGGGAAAAGATTTTTCACCAACTCCACATCTAATAGAGGACTAATATCCAAATATATAAAGAACTCAAAAAATTAGACCTAAACAAATCAAATAATGCAATTTTTTAAAGGGGAGTACATATCTAAACAGAAAATTCTCAACAGAGAATCTCAAATGGCTGAGAAACACTTAAAGAGATGTCTAACAGCCTTAGCCATTACAGAAATCCAAATTGAAACCACTTTGAGATTCCACTTTATATCTGTCAGAATTGCTACATCAAATTTCATCCTGAGTGAGGTAACCCAGTCACAAAAGAACATATATGCTATGCACTCACTGATTAAGTGGATATTAGCCCAAAAGCTCAGAATAACAAAGATACAATTCACAGACCACAGGAAGCTCAAGAAGAAAGAAGACCAAAGTGTAGATGCTTCAGTGCTTCTTAGAATGGGGAATAAAATACTCACAGGAGGAAATATGGAGACAAAGTGGGAAGCAAAGACTGAGGGAAAGGCCATCCAGAAACTGCCCCACCTGGGGATCCATCCCATATACAGTCGCCAAACCCAGACACTATTCAGAATGTTGGGAAGTACTTGCCGACAGGAGCTTAATATGGCTGTCTCCTGAGAGGCTCTGCCAGAGCCTGACAGTCTGATGCTCACAGCCAATCGATGGACTGAGGAGTTGGAGAAGGGACTGAAGGAGCTGAGGGGGTTTGTAACCCCATGGAGGGAGCAACAGTATCAATCAGCCAGATCCCCCAGAGCTCTCAGGGACTGGACCACCAACCAAAGAGTACACATGGAGGGACCCACGGCTCCGGCCACATATGTGGCAGAGGAAGGTCTTGTTAGACATCAGTGGAAGGAGCAGCCCTTGGGCTTGAGGGGGTTCGATGTCCCAGTGTAGGGGAATGCCAAGGAGGGAAGGCAGGAGTTTGTAGGTTGGTGGCAGAGCACCCTCATAGAGGCAGGGGGAGGGGGAATGGCATAGGGGGTTTCCAGAGTGGAGATCTGGAAAAGGGATAACATTTGAAATGTAAATAAAGAAAATATCCAATAAAAGGAAAAAAAAAAAAACACAAGCTACAGCTCATGCTAGAAAGGATATGGAGCAAGGGAAACACTCCTTCATTGCTAGTGCGAGTGCAAACTTGTACAGCCACTTTGGAAATCAATAGGGAAGTTCGTCAGAAAACTGGAAATCAATCTACGTCAAGACCCAGCTATACCACTCCTGGGCATATACCCAAAAGATGTCCCATCCTACCACAAGGACACTTGCTCCACTATGTTCACTGCAGCTTCATTCATAATAGCTGGAAACAACCTTGATGTTCCTCAACTAAAGAATGGATTAAGAAAATGCGGTACATTTACACAGTGGAGTATTATTCATCAGTTAGGGAAAAAAATGGTGTTATGAAATTTGTAGGCAAATGGTTGGAACTAGAGAAAAAAAATCCTGAACGAGATAACCCAGATCCAGAAAAACAACCATGATATGTACTCATCTTTAAGTGGATATAAGCTGCTAAGTAAAGGACAATTACACCATAACTTACCAACAAAGAGAAGTTAGAGAGAGACGTCTAGGGTGGATGTACAGATCTCCCTGGAAAGGAGAAATAGAACAGATTTTGTGGATAGACTAGGGGAAGATGGGGATGGGAACAGGAAGGATCAGGTCAGGGAGGTAGGGATGAAGATAGAGAGTACAGGGAGAGATGTCTGGAATAGGTGGGCATTTAGGGAGCAATGTAAAAACCTAGTATACTCCAGTTGCACTAGGTTCCTGAAACCTAGAGAGTGACCCTAGTGAGGACTCCTAGTAATGGAAGACAGAGTCTGAACTGGCCATCTTCTGTAACTAGGCTCGGCTCCAAGCGGTGGTGTTGAGACAACAGCCCTGCAACAAAAACCTACAGCCACAACCTCTCCTTCCTGAAAGAAGTACTGTGGCCCAGACAAAATATCAGCATGTATAGAGAGGTAGACAGGAAGTCACAATCCAGGTAGACAGGAAGTCACAATCCAGGAAGACAGGAAGTCTCAATCCAAGCTAAGGAACAACTGGTGGTTGATAGCTAGTCAGAGAGGAAGAGTCAGTCATCTTTAAGGGTGTGGTGCCTTGTGGGTTGCCCATGCTCCTGTGGATGGGCACACATCCAAGAGTATATAAGCCACACAAAGTGTGTGTCATAGGTTTAAGGGAGGAAAGTAGGACACAAGAGGGAGTAGATCTGCGTGTAGTTGGGGAAAGGAGAATATGATTAAAATACACTATTAAGTTTTTAAGAAACTTATAAAAGAGAAAAGGATTTAAAACTCACATCTAATTGAAAAAAAAGAAAAATAAAAGAAGTAAGTAATAACAAAATTTGGCATACAAAGAAAAAGATACTAAAAAAAATAAATAAAGTCAATATAAGATGAGGAGAACCGGAAACATGGTGAAATGAAAGCAAAATAATATGCATGAATAACACTCTATCAGGAAAATAAAAGCTAAAGAAATGAAAACAGACAATTTTATATTATTTTATTTTTTAAGATAGGGTTTCACTATGTAGCTTGGATAGCCTAGAACTCACTATACAGGATAGGCTAATTTTGAACTAAGAAGAGATCCACCTGTCAAACACTATTATATTTGAAAGAAACATAATCATGACTCAAAACAGTAAAATTGACAAATGAAAAAAGCCAAGAGACTGTATAACAGTAGGAGATATCAGTATTCTTTTAATGATAGACTAGAACACTAGGCAAATGAAGAAAATTTAGAATTGAACTGCATTAAGAAATTGCTGCTTTATTTGCTTACATACATGTTACATGCTTACATACATGCTTACATACATGCTCACATGCACCTATGGTGCAGTGAATTTAACCAATGACCTTGGCCATGGAGGGAGAGGGGTAGCTGATTTCTCTAGATCAACATTATATTCCCAACTCTTTGAACAGCATCACGTAACAATGAGACCAAAGAGATACCTTGGAAAATGATCTGCCCAAAAATAGAATTCTTTTCAAATACAGATTCTTTTCAAATTTATATTGAACATTCTCCAGGCGAATTATATATTATGCTATAAAATATAACTAAATAAAAAAGGAGTCAAATCAAAGAATGCTATTCCACAAGATTAGAATAAAAACACAACACAGAACACAGGCAGAAACTGTGGAATTTTAAAACATGTGAACAACACAGTCAAGATTAGCCAGTGGATCTAAAGAACATAAAAGAAAATCCCAAGTAGAAAATATTGTGACAAAAATACAAAACAAAACAAAAAAGACAAAACTGACGACAAAAATATTTTGTGTACTGCTTCTAAGGATAAACTCACCCTAAACTAAGGATGAAGAGAAGAAAAAAAAAATCAGGCAGGCAGTTTGGGCACATAATTCCAAAAACCAGCAATTCTGCTTCTTGTTCTGGTAGCAAGCTCTTTCCTGGTTGGAAGTCAGAATGCCTCTGTGTTTATCTGCAATTCTGTACTGTCCAGAGTTCAGAAACACCAAAAAATGTTTAGGGGAGCTAGTTCCTGATAGTTTTCTTGTTTTTAGTCTTTCCTTTTCACTTAGAAACTTGAATGAGCAAATGTGGGAATAAATGTGGGAAGAAACTGTACATGATTAGATACACTAGAAGGTGTATCCAAATTGAGACCAAACCCTGGGACAGACAATCACAGACACACCTATGTGGGAAACTGACCAACAAGTTCAATTTTCATGCGTGACAGCCAGGAGCCTTATTTTATTTAGGGCTTTATCAAACCCTAAACAGGATTCTTGGTAGCAAGCCTTTCTTGTACCTGCTCCTGCTTTACAGGAGTCCCATGCCCAGAAATACTTGGCCAACACAAAACAGACTCCGTGTTTTAAGTGTGTGTGGAGGTAGAGGGGAGAAAGAGACAGTTTTATATTTTTTGTTACTTTTTGTCTTACTGAGTTTGCTTATTTAAGTTTTGTTTTTCTTGTTTTTAGAAAAAGAGAACATGAAGTCGGATGGCCAGGAAGGTAGGGAGGGGCTGGGATAATGGAGGTTAGGGAAAAGGTAGATCAAAATACATTGTATAGAAACTATTTTTTTAAATAAAAATAATGGAGGGAGAAAACAGAGAGAAGCAAGAGTAAGATCCAGAGGGGGAAAAAAAAAAACAGCAGGAAGATATCAGAGTTGTCAGTTCTGCTGCACACCAGGGAACGACTAAATGACTAGATTGGAAAAGTTTTGAAGCAGACCCACTGTGCTGCCCCATAGAAAGCATGGAATCCTTGACTAAAACATATTAAACTACAATGTAAGTCTCTATAGGAATGGTTCTCACTTTTCCTAATGCTGCAACCTTTAATACAGTTCCTCATGTTGTGGTGACCCGAACCATAAAATTACTTTCACTGCTACTTCATAACTGCAATTCTGTTATTGTATAATAATGTAAATATCTAATATGCAAAATATTTGATTTGGGATCCTTAAAGGGGTCACAACCCATAGGCTGAGAAACACTGCTCTATACTTCTTTGTAAGATTGAAAGAATACTAGGCTATCTTTTGGAACATAAAATTAAGCTAGAAATAAAAGAAGGAAGACTGAAAATTTCACAAACATTAAATAAATTTTTAAAGAAGAAACAAAGGAAAGTAGCAAAACACACTAAAACTTATGATATTCACCACTGCTTTATTCAGACAGAAATTAGTATTATAGTAGCTATATATATAAAAAAAGAATAAAGATATCTCATCATAACCTCGTTTTATATCTTACAGACTTATAACAGCAGAATCCAAACTGCCCTTCCTGACACAGAGTATCTGCCCTGCCCAGAGCATGCTCAGCTATATACATGCTGACCTATTGTCATCCTGGGCTGCAGCAGGTCCAGGGTCTGAGCTTCCTGCCCCTGATCATGTGCCACAGCCCTTCTGCCCTGCAGCTATACCATGAAACCTCTGTACATTGTCATCAAGTGGTCCTGGTGCTGGCAAGAAGACCCAGTGTTCACATATCAAGCAAAAGGCAGATTATCAATTTTAAAATTAGATGATCTAAGCAAAGAACATGGAAAAAAGTAAAAGGAAAGGATGTGGAACATAATAAAGGCAAACACAAAAACAAACTAACAAACAAAAACCTTAGAACTATTGGAATAAGTGTAGAAGTGTCCAAATCAATGGCCGAGACCAGATCTTTAACAATAACATGGAAGAAAACTTCTGCAAACTTAAGGAAGACACACCCATACAGTTACAAGGAACACACAGAACACCTCATAGACAAGACCAGAAAAGAAAATTCCCACAACATATCATAGTCAAAACAGCAAAATACAAAACAACGAAAGAATATTAAAAGCTTCCAGAAAAGAAACATAAGCCCCATATACAGGAAAACCAATCACAGTAACAGCCGATTTTTCAGTGGAAACTTTAAGCCAGTATAACCTGAAGCAATGCACTCCAAAGTATAAAAGACCATGAATACCAACCTAGACTACAGTACCCAGCAAGACTGTCATAGCTGACACACAAAGAACATTCCATGATATAAAGTTTTTTAAAAGTATATACAGATTCCTAGCTGGTCTGCTCCCGTGAAGACACCATATCCTGACCCATTCGAGAGAAACCACTGTACTCAAAACAACAGGTGAAAACCCTCCTCCACAACTCGATCCCCCCAGAGCAGCAGCTGGGAGCCTGAGGCACTTGGGACCCACAAAAACCCTGCCCTCCCAAATACCAATCCCCCTCCATCCCTAAATTGGTCCTTTTTGTTGGAGCAGACCCCTAGATGGTCTGTTCCAGTGAAGACACCATATCCTGTCCCATCCTAGAGGAACAACGGCACTCAGAGCAGCAGGAGATCCCCTGAACTCAGAGGAGTTGAGGACCTGGACTCCGAGGGGCTCTAACATGCCCAGGATTATAGGATTTCAGGATCCCAGAGGCAACCTGAGTCCCAGGAGCTCTTACACCCAGGATCTCAGAATCACACAATCACAGAGGCAGTTGGACTCTAAGGAGTTCTGACACAACCAAGATAAAAGGAAAGACAGGCTCCAGTCAGAGACACTGAGTGCGGTTAGCACTAGAGATAACCAGATGACGAAAGGTAAGTGCAGGAACATAAGCAACAGAAACCAAGGTTACCTGGCTTCATCAGAACCCAGTTCTCTAACCATAGCAAGTCATGGAAACCCCATGACATCAAAAAAGCAAGATTGAGAGTTAAAATCTTCTATGTTGATAATGGAGGAATTTAAGAAGGACATAAATAACTCCCTTAAAGGAATGCAGGAGAATACAGATAAACAGGTAGAAGTCCTTAAAGAGGAAACACAAAAATCATTTAAAGAATTACAAGAAAACACAAACAAACATGGGAAGGAATGAAAAAAGACCATTTCTAAATGGTCTAAAAATGGAAATAGAAACAATAAAGAAATCACAAAGGGAGACTACCCTGACGACAGGAAACCTCGGAAAAAGATCAGGAATCATAGACCCAAGCATCATAAACAGAATACAAGAGATAGAAGAAAGAATCTCATGTGCAGAAGATACCATGGAAAACATTGACACAACACTCAAAATGCAAAATGCAAAATGCTCCTAACCCAAAAAATCTAGGAAATCCAGATCACAATGACAAGACCAAACCTAAGGATAATAGGTATAAAGGAAAGTGAAGATTCCCAACTTAAAGGGCCAGTAAATATCTTCAACAAAATTATAGAGGAAAACTTCCCTAACCTAAAGAACAAGATGCCCATGAACATATAAAAAGCTTACAAAACTCCAAATAGACTAGACCAGAAAAGAAATTCCTCCCGCCACATAATAATAAAAACATCAAATGCACAAAAACAAAGAAACAATACTAAAAGCAGTAAGGGGAAAAGGTCAAGTAACATAGAAAGGCAGACCTACAAGAATTACATCAGACTTCTCACCAGAGACTATAAGAGTCAGATGATCCTCGACTGACATCATACAGACCCTAAGAGAACACAAATGCCACTCCAGACTACTATACTCAGCAAAACTCTCAATTACTATAGATGGAGAAACCAAGATACTCCATGAAAAAAAGCAAATTTACATAATATCTTTCCACTAATCCAGCCCTAAAGGATAATAGATGGAAAATTCCATCACAAGGAGGGAAACTACAACCTACAAAAAGCAAGAAAGTAATCTTTCAACATACGCAAAAGAAGATAACTATACAAACATAATTCCACCTCTAGTAACAAAAATAACAGGAAGAAATAATCACTTTTCCTTAATAGCTCTAAACATCAATGGACTCAATTCCCCAATTTAAAAAAAAAATAGACTAACAGAATGGATACGTAAAGAGGACCCAGTAGTTTGCTGCATACAGGAAATGCACCTCAGTGACAAAGACAGACACTATCTCAGAGTAAAAGGTTAGAAAACAATTTTCCAAGCAAATGGTCCCAAGAAACAAACTGGAGTAGCCATTCTAATATCAAATAAAATCGATTTTCAACCAAAAGTTATCAAAACAGATAAGGAAGGATACTTCATACTCATCAAAGGAAAAATCTACCAAGATGAACTCTCAATTCTGAATATTTATGCTCCAAATGCAAGGGCACCCACATTCATAAAAGAAGCCTTATTAAAGCTCAAAGCACACATTGCACCTCACACAATAATGGGGGGGGGGACTTCAACACCCCACTGTCAGCAATGGACAGATCATGGAAACAGAAACGAAACACAGACACAGTGAAATTAAGAGAAGTTATGAACCAAATTGATTTAACAGATATCTATAGAACATTTCATCCTAAAACACAAGAATATATCTTTCTCTCAGCACTTCATGGTACCTACTCCAAAAAAGACCATATAAGTGGTCACAAAACAGGCCTCTACAGATACAAAAAGATTGAAATAATCCCTTGCATCCTATCAGATCACCATGGACTAAGGGTGGTCTTCAACAATAACAAAAACAATGGAAAGCCCACGTATATGTGGAAACTGAACAACGCTCTACTCAATGATAACTTGGTCAGGAAAGAAATTAAAGACTTTAGAATTTAATGAAAATGAGGACACATCATACCAAAACTTACGAGACACAATGAAAGCAGTGTTAAGAGGAAAACTCATAGCTCCAAGTGCCTACAAAAAGAAACTGGAGAGAGCATACACTAGCAACTTGACAACACAGCTGAAAGCTCTAGATCAAAAAGAAGCAAATACACCCAAGAGGAGTAGAGGGCAGGAAATAATCAAACTCAGGGCTGAAATCAATCAAGTAGAAACAAAAAGAACTATACAAAGTATCAATAAAACCAGGAGCTAGTTCTTTGAGAAAATCAACATGATAGATAAACCCTTAACCAGACTAACCAGAGGGCACAAAGACAGTATCCAAATTAATAAAATCAGAACTCAAAAGGGAGACATAACAAAAGACCGAGGAAATTCAAAAAATCATCAGATCCTACTACAAAAGCCTATACTCAACACAATTGGAAAATTTGGATTTAATGGACAATTTTCTACACAGAAATCAGTTACCAAAGTTAAATCTGGAACAGATAAACCATCTAAACAGTCCCATAACCCCTAAAGAAATAGCAGCATTCATTAAAAGTCTCCCCACCAAAAAAAGCCAGGGACCACATGGTTTTAGTGCAGAATTCTATCAGACCTTCAAAGAAGATCTAACAATACCAATTCTCTTCAAACTATTCCACAAAATAGAAACAGAAGGAACACTACCCAAGTCCTTCTATGAAGGATGAGCATAACAGCAATAAGGATATCTTAGTCATAAAGAATATGACTTACTATCTAAAAGTACCAATAATATATATAAGTGTGTATATGTATATATCTAACATATATAATTTAAATTAAAATTTCCCATCTTGGCTGATAATGCTTCCCACAGGTGCCATAGAATATCTAACAAAAACCCCAACACCAAGCATGAGAAGCCCCCCTTTTGAGTTTTTGGTCAGGGTTGTCCAAGAGACTCCAAAACGTTACAGGCTATTGCCATTGCCCTTGGTTGCCTCCCAGAAGTTAAAACTGAGTCTCTATTGCTGAAGACACTACTTATTTTAGACATAGGACTCAGAAGATTCGAGTTGGCTCTTACCTGAAAGCCTCCTCCTTCTTGAGGACTAGCTTTCAGAGTAACAGAAGGTTCCAAAGGAGGGAAGCACTCAATAGTCCTAGCCATCTACAGCACCTAACAACCATAATAACAACCAGCATGACACAGTAACGGTAAGGGCTCAATAGCTGTATGCACACTTCAGCAATAATCAGTAGCTCTATACTTACGGCCTACTCAACAAAAGGAAAATATTGCCTGGCACTACTAGAAACCTACCCAACTACACGGGGCTCTGTGTTGCCATATGTCTTAGAGGAGAATCTACAAACACTACTTTACTAAACCAGAATAATCTCTTAACTATATTCTAAATATCCATCTTTATATCCACAGGTAAGTTGTATTTCTCACCCTTCATCAAGAAGACTTCTATTTGCAAAAGATGGAGGCCATTACAGAAAACAAGCAATCAAAGTGTAGTTGTAGACCCCAGTCCTAACTGATTCTACAATACAACTTCTGTACCTAAGGCTCAGGGGTCATTGCAGAAAAAGGGATGGAAAGATTATAAGGGCCAGAGGATCAGGGACTTCGCTGTGGGATTACAAGAAGCTAAACCCATGAGGTCTCAACAACACAGCTGCCTAAAGATGACCTGGAGGATGATACCAATGAACAACAATGACACTAATGTGGAAGGGGAAAAGCTCAGGAGGCCTCAACCCTAGACAAGAAACTACAGGCAATTAAGGAATTAGGAGACACACAACTTTACAGAGTAGAATCCACTCTAACAAGTACACACATTAGGGTGGGAAAAAAGTCTTCAACACAAGAAGACAGATAATATTTAAACTATGATGGGATGAAAACAGAAATCAGTAACAGGAATTAACAGAAAAGCATGACATATGAAAATTAAACAACAGTCTCCAGAATGGGCCAAAGGAAACTTGGAACAAAAATCTCTTAGGACAAAAAAATGAAAACAACAAAATCTATGAGATACAGAAACAAACAGATCAAATCCCACTTCCACTAATAGGGAACTTTACAGCAGTAAATACAGAGATACAAGATAAAAAAGATCAGTGAGATGTTCACACAGTCATTGCTTGTTGCCAAACCTGTCCACCTAAAGTCAATCCCAGGGTCCATGTGGTACCAGCAGAGACAACTCTCACAGCTTGTCCTCTGACCTCCATGCAAGCACCATAGCATGCACACACTTACCACCTGACACATAGCCACACAAAATAAATAAATAAATAAATAAATAAATAAATAAATACTACAGAAACAAAAGAAGGAAGGAATAAAGAGAGAAAAAAGAAAGAGATAAAAGAAGGCAGGAAAAGAAAGGAGGCCACCAAGCAGGCTAGCCAATAAGCTGTTTTGTGGCAACAATCCCAGCACTAAACAGATAAACCTGGGGTATAATGAAAACTATGATAATGAGGAAGGAGACCATAGAAGAGAAAGATAATATGAGCATGAGGGTAAAAAAGGGAGGAGGATCAGTCCCTGCCAAGTGTCTGGGCTATTCCTGTAATTCTAGAAAATAGTGGATGCACACACATGAAATTGCAAGTTTGAGGTTGGGCTGTGTTATATAGCAAGCCCCAGGCCTTTGAGATCTTGTCTCAACAAAAGAAAACAAACTTTAAAAAGAAAAAGCAAAGCAAAATTAAAGCCAAGATAGAAGGGAGACTCAGTGGAAGAACACTAACCGAGCACATATATAGTCCTGGGTTTCATGCTATACAATAAAGGAGAGAAAAAAAAAAAGATTTCAGACAGACAACCTAATAGCATCTTGAAGGAACTAAAACAAGAAAAATAAAAATCTGAGCCCAAAATGAATAGAAGGAAAGAAAGAAATAATAATGAAGATTAGGATGAAATAAATAAAATAGACCAGAAAAGCAGAAAAGAGCAACCAAACCAAGCTCCTGCTCCTCCCCACCCCTGACTCCCACAGGAGGAGAAGATGAACTAAGGAACAGGAAATACTAAGGGAAAGGAATGAAAGAGGAACCATTACAATAGATACCACACAAACAAAAAACAGACGATGAAGAAGTACAGACCAGTCCATTATTTAACTCAGAAGAAATTCATAAGCAATCACAACCTACCAACACTTAATCATGAAAATAAAAAGTCTAGATAGATCAGCAAAGGAAAGTGATTTAGCAATTACAACAAATACCATTTAAGAAAAGTCCAAGATTTATGGTTTCCAGGATTTATGGCTTCCATGCTGAACTCTACCAATCGTTTTGAGAATAAAAAAATCAACCTAGGTCTGGTGTTTGCATGCCTTAAATCCCAGAGCATAGAAGGAAAAGGTAGGTGATCTCTGTGAGTCTGCAGCTAGCTGGTCTTCATAGTAAATTCCAGGCAAACCAGAGCTACAAAGTGAGACCTTGTCTCAAAAAACAAAACAAAACAAAACAAAAACAAAAACAAACCTAGTATCAATCCTTTCCAAATTATCCCATAGTAAAACAGACTCAGCATCCTGAATTGAAAAATTCAAAAATACAAGTTCCAAAATATGAAATGTTCTGAGTGCCTGACAGGATACCCTAAGTGGGAAACTGAACATTTGATCTCATGTGTTGAATTATAGTTAAAAGCCAGGCATACTTTAAGCACTGTATAAATTTCCTTCAGTCTTTGTGTTCATGATTATATGCCAAGTATAACTGAACTCATGTTTAGCCTTCATTAACTCATCCAAGAAAACTCTTTATATATGTGTGTCTTAGTTATTAGGGTTTTACTGATGTGAATAGACACCACAACCAAGGTAACTCTTATAAGGACAACATTTAATTGGGGCTGGCTTACAAGTCCAGAGGTTCAGTCCATTATCATCAAGGTGGAACATGACAACACCCAGGCGGGCATGATGCAGGAAGAGCTGAGAGTTCTACATCTTGTTCAGAAGGCAAACAGGAGAAGACTGTTTTCCAGGCAGCTAGGACAAGGATCTTAAAGCCCACATCCACAGTGACACACTTCCTCGAACAAGGCCATACCTATTCCACCAAGGCCACACAACCAAATAGTGGCACTCCCTAGACCAAGCATATTCAAACCACCATAATATGCAAATAGTCCAAAAGCTCTAAAATCCAAAATACATTTTATCTAAAACAACAACCTCAGACAAAGGATACTAAACCTATTTTGCCTTCATATGTAGCTGATTTATTTCAGTTAGCAGATGTCCCCTAAGCTTATCAATGTTACTACAAACTCAAAATTCCTTTCTTTTTAAAGGATGAACAATATTAATTACAAATTCATAACACATCTTATCTTCCCACTCATTCATGCCTGTATGTCTACGGTTGCCTCTACATCTTGCTATGATGAATAATTCTACAACAACATGGTAGTTAGTTTTTGTCAACTTGACCCAAAACTAGATATACCTGGAAAGAGGTATTTAAGAGTCTCAATTTAAAAATTGGACTCATCAGACTATTCTGGACATGTCTGTCTGTAGGGTATTTTCTTAATTGCTAACTAATGTGGGGGATGATCCAGCCCACTTTAGAGGATGCTATTTCTAAGCATGTGAACCTGGGAATGGTAACCAAGCAAGCCAGGAGAGCAACCCATTAGGACCCTTTTCTCTGGCAAGATGGCTCCATGATTAAGAGCATACTGCAGAGGACCAGAGTTTGGTTTCTATCGCCCATACTGAGTGGCTCACTATCTACTATAAATCCAACTCCAGGAGACGTTGATAACCTCTCCTTCTAGCCTCTGTGAGCACCCGCAAGCATGTTCACATATGTGCATACACATATATACGCATACAAATAATACTTCTTTTTAAAAACAAAATGAAATATTACCTCATAGTTGTTCAAACAGCTGCTATAAAAACATACTAAGAATTGTATACTTCAGTGGATACTACTATACTGGCATACATAGGTTACAAAGCATATATGTCTCTCCCACAACCAAAATACAAAAGATGACAAATATTGATCTTGGTGGCCTTCAGGACTGTAGGAGGAGCTAAGGTGGGAGGAATAAGGAGAGGAAGAGGAAGAGAAGGAAGAGGAGGAGCTAGGAGAGAGGAACGAGAGAGAGAGAGAGAGAGAGAGAGAGAGAGAGAGAGAGAGAGAGAGAGAGAGAAGGAGGAACATGGAGATGGATGTTCACATGTCTGTAGCAGTCAAAGGTAGTTGGTATATCTAGGTTGGGTATTGGGTTATACTTCTGAATGTGTGGGCATCTTGTTACTGATCATTACCAAATATATAAGCCTTTGGATAATTTAAGCATTAGAGTCTCATTTTCCTACTGGGCCCGCGTGGATGGCGGGATGATTTGGGCAATGCCCAGCCTTGCAGAGACAGCATGGAAGATTGGCAGAGCCATCTCTCACACTGACGTCTCATGGGTGGCAGGGCTGGTGTTTCTGGCTGGCCGTTTCTAGCTGTGGCGCACACATGGCCTCCACCCGAGAAACATGGCAGCTGAGCTAGGCAGAGCCGCAGCAGGTTAGATAGTTGGTTTGACTGGCAGCTGATTTAAATATTTACCTCAACAGAGGACTTCCCAAAACATGTTCATTCCATTCACCAGAATCTTGACAAATATCAAACAAAACATCATACCAAGCCACACCAGAATCAAATTGTTCAAACATAGCAATAAAAAATATCTTAGAAGATCAAGAAGGAGAATACTTCAGGCTTATTGACAACAACTCAAGATAAAGGACAATAAAAGCATGCTTTCAAAGCTTTAAAAGAAAACCATTTTCAACCTAAAAGTCTATATAAGTTTTGAGTCAGTTGATGTATTATGTAAGCATCTCCCTTCCCTATCCTCCCCTTTTCCCTCCTTCTCCTCCCCATTTCTCTCTCTCAAACTATGCAACCCAAACTGGCTTTCAAACTCATAATGTTCCTGCTTCAGCTCCCTCAGTGCCAAGATTACAGATGTAAATTATCACACTCCTGATAACATTGTCAGATATGACAAAACTCAACCAATTATTCTCTCTGAATTGTTTTTCTGAGGCTATTGAAAACTATGTCTAACCAAAATTAAGGTAAAAACTAAGAAAATACTTAAGTACACAGAGCTCCATGAAGGATTACCGGTCATAAATAAAGTCCTGGAATGATGGGTGACAGTGTCTGGGTAGGAAAATGCTCTGCAGGCTCTTGTGCCACACATTCGTCTCCTGTGCCAACATAATTCTGTGACATTCTGAAATAACTGGGGTTAAGCCCAGCTGAAGGAAGCAGATGGCTAAGGCCATGCTTCCTAAGGTGACAGCAAGTAGTTAAGCCCTTTCTGTTACTATGTGGCACCATGATGTTCTGCTCAAATACATGGGGCCATGCAACCTCTGAGATGGTGAATCAAAATAAATCCTTCCACCCTTAAGCTGTTATCTTAGAGTTTTGGTCACAGCTTCTAAAAATAACTGATAGTAATGGTGAAGAGAGACAATAGAGTGACAACATCCACAACTAGTGAGAATATAATATTCAAATTCTAGCTAGGAGTTAGGAGGTTGCAGGCTAGAGTTCTCTAAGAAAATAGAACAGAAAAAAATCCCTATTGTGTCTAAACACCTTAAACAACACAGACAAACAATGGGGACACAAGGGATCAAGAAGCTCAATATGGGAAAAGCCTATCACTTTAGAGACAGGAGTGAGGAATAATATGATCGAGCAATGGTTACTAGCAAATGGTCTTTGAAAAGATGGGAGTAACATTTAACAAATGTTCTAAGGACAATAATAGATTTCTAAACAATCTGTTCTTACCTCAGGGGACTCACGTAGCCTGTCATCAATTGTCAGAGAATGACCACTTGCACAAGAAGCACAATCCGAGATGTCCAGGGCCCCCTCATCATCTTCATACTCATTAGGCCTAGCAGGATCTTCTGTGTCACTGTTAATCTCCCAGTCAATAACCTGTACTTCATCTAAAAAGATACATTTTTACTCTTATTAATTTTATATCCCTTTAATATTTATTTTACAAACATATTCTCAGTGGTTGGTGTGCCCATAGCACAGGATGGGATGATTTCTACAAATCCAACAGTGAAAACTATTCAATTCTCTCTCTGATCACAGTTCTTCCCAACTCTTACCGGACCTCAAATATAAGTGAACAAGTATTTATTCAATTGTTTTTGAATCCTTATAGTTTCTCCAGCATGCTCAAGAAAATAAGATATATATTAATTCTCCTCTCTTAAACATCCTGATGTTTTCTGAATTAATATAATGAAGAAATACCTCTTTATAAATATACAGAAAGCTGCCTCATTCTTCTACATAATTCAGCAGTCTAGGCTATCAATGATCCATGATTTATTTATATAGTCCATTGTGAAAAAAATAACTTTCAGGACCTATAGTGATGGCTCAGTAGTCAGGAGTACTGACTGCTCCTGCAGAGGACCTAGTTTCTATTCCTGGTACCTACATGGTTCCAAAAAAAAAGTCTGTAATTCCTTGTTGTGGTAATTATTTAAAACGGCCTCTGGCCAAGCCAACTATCTAAGCTGCAGCTCTGCCTAGCCCAGCCACCATGTTTCTTGGCCTGAGGCCACGTTCACACTGTAGCTAGAACCAGCCCTGCCACCCTCAAAAAACGCCAGCGTGAGAGATGGCTCTGCCAATCTTCCATGCTGTCTCCACAAGGCAGGGCATTGCCCAGACCATTCCGCCATCCATACGGGCCCAGTAAGAGAATGAGACTCTAATTCTTATAGATTAATCAAAGGCTTTATATGTTTGATAATGATTAATAACAAGATGCCCATACAAAGAGAATTGTATCCCAATTGGCTAACCTAATTATAAGTTTATAAGCTGTTCCCCATGAGTGCTCTCCACACCTGTGTGGTTCTCCATCCTCCTACATCTCTGCCCTCTCTAGCTCCTCCTCTTCCTTTTTTCTCTTCCTTCCCAACTCCTCCTCTTCCTCTCCTTACTCCTCCCACCTTAGCTCCTCCTACAATTCCTTCTCCAAAAGGATCTAATGCCCTCTTTTGGCTTCCACAGGTATTGCATGCATGTGGTCAACAAACATATGTATACATAAAATAAAAATAAATCCTTCTGGTTTCCATCTGCACAGGAGCTGTCCCTGTGCCACAGTTCTCCATACCTAAATCCCACCAGGAGATTGGTCTAAGGAACTGGTCTCCGAAGAGTGCTGACACCTGAGAGCACAGGTGAGTCCATCACTTCTGCTCAAATTTCTGGCCCAAGAGGGACCCCATCCAGAGTCATCAAAACACAGGAACCAAGGAAGAGCTGAGGACAGGATCCTCCCAGTTTCTGTCTGCACCCTGTAGCTTACCCTGTGCCACAGTTCTCTATATCCAAATTCCTCCCAGAGAAAACTGGTCTACCAGGAGTGCTGACAGACAGGCTTGCAGGAGGGACAAGCCACAGTCAGAGACAGCAAGATCAGTTAACACCAGAGATAAACAAATGTCGAGAGGCAAGGGCAAGAACATAATCAACAGAAACCAAGGCTACTTGGCATCATTAGAACCCAGTTCTCCCACCACAGCAAGCCCTAAATACCCCAACACACTGGAAAGGCAAGACTCAAAAAATCACATCTCATAATGATGATAGAGGACTTTAAGAAGGACATAAATAGCTCCCTTTAAAAAATACAAGAGAACACAGGTAAACAAGTAGAAGCCATTGAAGAAGAAACACAAAAATCCGTTTAAGAATTACAGGAAGACACAACCAAACAGGTGAAGGAACTGAACAAAACCATCCAGGATCTAAAAATAGAAATAGAAACAATAAAGAAATAACAAAGAGAGACAACCCTAAAGATAAAAAACCTAGGAAAGAGATCAGGAATCATAGATGCAAGCATCACCAACAGACTACAAGAGATAGAAGAAAGAATCTCAGGTACAGAAGATACCATGGAAAACATTGACACAACACTCAAAGAAAATGCAAAATGCGAAAAGCTCCTAACCCAAAAAAAATCTAGGAAATCCAGGACACAATGAGAAGACCAAATCTAAGGATAATAGGTATAGAAGACAGCAAAGATTCCTAACTTAAAGGGCCAGTAAATATCTTCAACAAAATTATAAAAGAAAACTTCCCTAACCTAAAGAAAGAGATGCCCATAAACATACAGGAAGCCTACAGAACTTCAAATAGACTGCACCAGAAAAAAAATTCTTCCCATCACATAATAGTCAAAACACAAAATCAAAAAATCAAAGAAAAACTATTAAAAGCAATAGGGGAAAAGGTCTAGTAACATAGAAAGGCAGACATCAGAATTTCACCAGGCTTCTCAACAGACTATGGAAGCTAGAAGATCCTGGGCAGATGTCACACAGACCCTAAGAGAACACAAATGCCAGCCCAGGCTACTATACCCAGAAAAACTCTCAATTACCATAGATGGAAAAGCCAAGATATTCCATGACAAAACCAAATTTACACAATATCTTTTCACAAATCCAGCCCTACAAAGGATAATAGAGGGAAAACTCCAACACAAGGAGGGAAACTACACTCAAGAAAAGGCAAGAAAGTAATCTTCTTTCAACAAACAGAAAAGAACATAGCCATACAAACATAATTCCACCTCTAACAACAAAAATAACAGAAAGCAACAATCACTTTTCCTTAATATCTCTTAACATCAATGGACTCAATTCCCTAATAAAATGACATAGACTAACAGAATGAATACATAAAGAGGACCCAGCAGTTTGCTGCATAGAGGAAACACACCTCAGTGACAAAGACAGACACTACCTCACAGTAAAAGGCAGGAAAACAATTTTCCAAGCAAATGGTCCCAAGAAACAAGCTGGAGTAGCCATTCTAATATCCAATAAAATCGACATTCTACCAAAAGTTACAAAGAACTCAAGAAGTTAGACTCCAGAGAACCAAATAATCTTATTTAAAAATGGGAAACAGAGCTAAACAGAGAATTCTCAACTGAGGAAACAAAAATGGCTGAGAGGGACCTAAAGAAATGTTCAACATCCTTAGTCACCAGGGAAATGCAAATCAAAAGGACCCTGAGATTCCACTTCATACCAGTCAGAATGCCTAAAATCAAAGACCCAGATGACTGGTAAGGATGGAGGGACACTCCTCCATTGCTGGTGGAATTGCAGTCTGGTACAACCACTCTGGAAATCAGTCTGTCAGTTCCTCAGAAAATTGAACCTGAGGACCCAGCTATACCACTCTTGGGCATATACCCAGAAGATGCTCCAACATATAACAAGGACATATGCTCAACTATGTTCATAGCAGCCATATTTATAATAGCCAGAAGCTGGAAAGAACCCAAATGTCCCTCAACAGAGGAATGGATACAGAAAATGTGGTACATTTACACAATGAAATACTACACAGCTATTAAAAAAAATGACTTCACGAAATTCGCAGGCAAATTAATGGATCTAGAAAATATCATCTTGTGTGAGATAACTCAGGCACAAAAGAGCCCACATGGTATGTACTCACTGATAAGTGGATATTAAGCAAAGAGCATTGAATACCCACGATACAACCATATGAAACTCGAGAGGAAGGAGACCAAAGAGTGGATGCTTCAGTCTTATTTAGAAGGGGGAACAAAATAATCAAGGGAAGCAGAGGGTTGGAGGGACTTGGAAGGAAGAGGGGAGGGAGAGGTGGAAAAGAGAGGCAGAATCAGGTATGGGAGGAGATGGAGGAGATATACAGAAAATCAGGAAATTGAACAGAGGTATGTAGCAACGGGGGCGTGGGGAACTTGGGGTACCAAACAGAAAGTCCCCGATGTCAGGAAAGCAAGAGCCATCCAGAAACCCACAGAGATGACATTAGCTGAAATACCCCACAAAGGGGAGGGAGAACCTGTCAAAACTATATCCAGAGGTTGTTAGATTTGGCCCCCCAGTTGAGGGATGGGACCACCTACCTATCTCCAAAATTTTAACCCAGAATTGTTCCTGTCTAAAGGAAATACAGGGACAAAGAGTGGAGCAGAGACTGGAGGAAAGGCCATCCAGAGACTGCCACACCTGGGGATCCATCCCACACACAGACACCAAACCCAGACACTATTTCTGATGCCAAGAAGTGCTTGCTGACTAGAGCCTGATACAGCTGTCTCCTGAGAGGCTCTGTCAGATCCTGAAAAATACAGATGTGGATGCTCACAGCCAACCATCGGACCAATGGAGAAGTCAGGGGGAAGGACTGAAAGAGCTGAAGTTGCCTTATCTGGCATCAATGGGAGGGGAGGCCCTTGGTCCTGGCTTGATGCCCTAGTGTAGAGGGCATCACCGCTAGGGCGGTGAGACAGGAGAAGGTGGGTAGGTGGAGGAGCACCCTCATAGAAGCAGGGTAAAGGAGAATGGAAGAGGGGCTTTGCAGAGGAGAAATCAGGAAAGGGGATAAGATTTGAAATGTAAATAAATATAATATCCAATTTTTAAAAAAAGAAAAAGAAAAATCTGAAAAAATAAATTTTTTAAATTAAAAGAAATAACTTCACAATTTTATTCCAGAAATACCTTTCATCAATGGAAACAAACTAGCTTAGTTTCATTTCACCCCATAAATATGATCTCATTATAACTTTAGAAAATTTTAAGACAAAATGTTAAATTATGCATATATATAATACTAAATATACTAAATCTAATCTGCTAAGCCTATATAAGTGAAAGTTGTTATCACCGATAAGCTAAACTGTAAGGTATGATATATAACATACATCTTTCCTACAGTTCAAAGTACAAGTACTCAGAGAGCTAAAATAATGGCTCTCACTCAGTGGAAGAGCATCATTTTCTTCCACTGAAAGGAATTAATAGCTCATTACCAATGTACCAGATTTAGTACTTGACTAGAAGTTAAAATCTTAAAGAAAAAATATAATAAAGTTATAGTACATGAGGCTGAAGGGATGGCTCAACAACAATCATGTGCCCTTTTATAGTCCAAATCTTCTTTTAATAAATTGAAGACATCTCACAGATCATGAAATAGAGTATATATAAGAAAATAAAATATTTAATTCCCAGCTTTGTGTCTTAGACAAAATAAAATCTTGATATCTGTAGTATCGATCATCTATTAAAGGTTTAAAAGAATTAAAGGAAGGAATAGGGTGAAGGGAGAGCCGAGAGATGAGACACTCCAACAGCTGTGTGCATGAATTCAGACTCGGCAGATCAGCTTTATAAGAAAGTCAATCAAAGGGCTGGAGAGATGGCTCAGCGGTTAAGAGCACTGACTGCTCTTCCAGAGGTCCTGAGTTCTATTCCCAGCAACCACACAGTGGCTCACAACCATCTGTAGTGGGATCTGATGCCCTCTACTGGTGTGTCTGAAGATAGTTACAGTATACTCAAATAAATAAATAAATAAATAAATCTTTTTTTAAAAAAAAGTCAACCATGTTCCATATTCTCACAGTTTAAGTGTTCTGATTTTTAATTTATCAACCAGTGTGTGAGGATGCACATACACATGCGTGTACATATATGGAGAGGTCAGAAGTCAGAGTCAGGTATCAATCGTCCCTACATGACTTTCAACCTTGTATTTTGAGGTTCTCTTCCTAAGCAGGATGAGTTGACTAACTAGCCCGTTTGTAAGCACTCAAGATCTTCCTTTCTCTTCCATTTCAATGTGTCCAGCTTTTAAAAACAAAACAAAACAAACAAACCAACAAACAAAAACCATGGCTGCTGGAGATGGAGATCAAGTCCTCACACTTTTGCAGCAACACTTTACTGATGGAGGCATTTCCCCAGCCCCTAGTTTTTATTTTATGGAACAATATCTCAATATAGAATCAAGCTTGGTTGGGATGCCATAAGTAGGCCAAGCTGGCTCACCTAGGCATCTTGAGAGCTGACCCCACCCCTAGCCAGCTGCAGTACTCAGAAAAGTGAGGCCAGCCCAGAGAGAGAGAGAGAGAGAGAGAGAGAGAGAGAGAGAGAGAGAGAGAGAGAGAGAGAGAGAGAGAGAGAGAGAGAGAGAGAGAGACCCTCTACAGCCCCTCAGCCCCTCCCACCTGGGGCCTTGGGGCCATAAGAGCAAGAGAGCTGGCCCTGCCCCTCACCTGAGCAGCACAGTAGAGCTGACTCTGGTGGTGGGGTTGCCAGTGAGCTGGCTCCAGGGTCACGAGAGTGAGAGAACTGGTCCTGCCCCTTACCAGTTGCAACACTTGGGAGAGTGGGCCCTACACCTCATCTGGGCAGCAAAGTAGAGCTGGTCCTAGTTTTGGGGGTTATGAGTAAGCTAGCAATGAAGGCATGAGATCAGGAAAGCTGACCCTGCCCCTTGCTGGGTCAGGCATTGAATGAGCTAGCCAGAGTAGAGCTAAAGGCTCTGCCTAGTGGTGTAGGTGCAGGAGAGCTGGTGGGCTGGACAGCTCATATGCCTCTCAGGCCCAGTTCCGGGCCTTTGAGTTGGCCCTCCTCAACACCTACCTCATCAATGAACTGCTGGACTGTGTGAAGGGGCTGGTCCTACAGATCCAAAACTACAGGATCTCCACAACACAGGGCAACAACAAGATATCCAAGAGGTGTCCTAGTGAAGTTCCAGATAGTGTAGCAGAAGCCAGAGGCCTGCTACCAGACCAATGAGACATTGCAATGAACACTGTAAGCAAAGAAGTGTAGACAAAAGTGTATACTGTGAAACATACTGTGACACACCACAGCTTTCACAATGAGATAATTTTTTTTTTTTGATGTGGGAGTTCAAAAGGGTAAAGGGCGAGTAAAAGGGGACAGAAAGATGAATGGAATTGGGGAACATGATGTGAAATTCCCAAAGAACTAATAAAATGGTTTTATTTAAAAAAAAAATGGAAATGAGGTGGAATTCACAAGAAAATCTCAGTCTGTGATGATTACATTTTTTTTTGTCCAGTAGTTTAAATATTCTTCGCACTACAAAATAGTAACATTTCAAAGATATTGCTGATACTTGAAAAATCAATCTCAACTAGGTTTTAAGTAGCATCCATAGACTTACTCTTTTTGAGCTTGAAGGACTTCAAGTTATTAATTACTGATCAGTAACTATCACCTGATTTTTTCCCATAAGAATTATGAGCTGCATTTCTAAGGCATAGCTACAATTATAAGATAAAATTCATACTTTTTACATTTCTAAATTAAACACAAGAAAGAATGCAAAAAAAAAGCAAAAACAAAATAAGAAGTCACTGTAATATATATTTTTTTAAAGTTGTTATGAGAAGTATTATGCAAGAAAATATTTATAAAGGACTAGATATAAATGAACTCATAATTTATAATAAATAAATAAATTCATAATAAATACATAAAACTATTACTGAATCCAATAATTAACAGAAACTAGACTTCCTACAAAACCAGCAATTACCTTCAGTGTCTCCGTCTTCTGGACATGAGACAGTCCTGTCACAAAGCCTGTCAGCTCTAGGGCCATGCCCACCATCTCTCTGTAGCTCAGGGAGTGTCTTATCTTCATCTGAGAAGTCGCTTTCACTTGAACTCCATGTTATATTTGCAAGCTGACTAGCACTCTTACTTGTAGTTTCTGTTGCAGAAAAATAAAAGACAAGTTCAGCTGATAATTGTTATTCATCAGAATGAGATTTTATGCATATTTTCCTTTTGTTTTGTGTTTTGGTTTTTGGGTTTTTGAGACAAGATTTATTTGTGTAGCTTTGGCTGTCCTGGAACTCACTCTGTAGATCAGGCTGGCCTCAAATTCAGAGATCTGCCTGCCTATGACTTGAGTGCAGGGCTAAGATTAAAGGCCTGGATTTTATACATATTATTACATATTATTTAGACAAAGCCACAAGCATGAAAACTCTACAGACAATGAAAACAACATAGTGTTAGATCTTCCTAAACAATGTTCCATGAACAGCTCCACAAGGAGTCTCTGAACTGAAGCCAAAGACAAAAGCTGAAGATCAGTTATTAAAAAAAAAAAGAAAGAGAAAAACAACCACGAATACAGTCAGACCCTAAACATTATTTACAAAAATATGCTCCTTATATTTTCCAGATCTCATAAAAATATTTGTTCATCAATCAATGAAATTAATGTGGTTGATGCTTTTTTGGTTGGTTGGTTGGTTGGTTGATTTTTATTTTGGAGAATTTTGTTGTTATTGTTTTTTAAATTTTTATCATGAAATTCTTACTAATAGGCTACTGTAAACTAATTTTTAAAACTACTAATTCTAGGAAGTGCTTTACATACCTTTCCCCATTGACCTCTATTCATAAATCTTTTATGTCTTTATCTTGGCTTAGCTGTCACCATGTTATATATAAAGTACATTGGTACAAACTTTGAGCCTTTCAGAATATATTGTATATCATCTATATAATAAAAAAAGATATTGTGAGTCAAGTATGTTCTAGCCTAGGGAAATTATCTCAAAAGAACATTTTGTAATTAAATACATGTAGCAACTCATTTAATATTTAGTTTTCTTCCAAAGCTGAATATACTACAACTACAAAAATATACATTAACCATATTTATTGAAAGAAACATACCTTTTTCTATATATATCTTAAAAATTAAATATAGATTGATATAAATATAAGAGCATCAGCACTAAGAGAAATATATAATGCTGAACTACTATCAAAAGGTATTGCAAAAAGATATCTATGGTTTAGGCTACAAGACAGTCATAAAGTTTAAGGAAACATTTTGGGGTATTTTATTTTTCATTCATATAGAAAAAGATCACTGGCTATGGAAGTAGCTCAATGTTTAGACAGTTTGTCTAAAGCCCAGGAAACCCTGAGTTTAAATCCTCAGAACCCTCTGTTGGAACACAGTGGTGCATACCTGCTATCCCAGCACTCAAGAGGTAGAGGCAAGAGGATCAGAAGTTCAAGGTCAGCCTCAGCTACACATTCAGCATCAGCTTGAGTTACATGAGACCCTGTCTCAAAAGAAGGGAAAAGAAAATGTAAAGGAAAATGAAATGATAATATGGGTTAGAATGTCTAGTCTCTGGATCACAGAAAGTTACTCCACTACACAGAATTCTGGGCAAGCCCACGTCCAGCTTTTTACGTCATCAGACACAACAGCAAGTGTTGGTATCACCTAATATAATAACCAAAAAAAACCCTCAATCATATTTCCATTTCCCAAATGTACAATCCAAGATGTAAGCATTTAGCTTATTTTCCCAAGACCAGTGAAGACAGAAAGATCTCTGAAATCACAAGCCTTCACTCTTCTATCCACCCCAGGGAGATGGGATGATGAGAGCAACAAAGTCAGTGGTACCTGCTGCACATACCCACTCTTCTCCACTACAATTCACACTATGTTTACTAGTAGCATTACACATAGATAAAAATCCCTAGCTTTGGGCTGGAAAGATGTCTCAGTGTTTAAGAACACTGGCTGCTCTTCCAGAGGGCCTGAGTTCAATTCCTAGCAATGACATAGTGGCTTACAACCATTATAATGTGATCTGATGCCCTCTTCTGGCATGTAAATGTACATGCAGATAGAGCACTCATATACATAAAATGAATAAATCTTGAAAAAAATTCCCTAACTTCATCAAATCATCTTTAGTGGAGATAACCCTATGTGACAGGTTCTAGCCAAGGTTCTGAAAAAGGTCTATCTTCCCAAAGAAGCCAAAGTTCATTGCCTAAAAAACCCCTAGCACCAACCTTAGCCTCAAGCATTTAGTCTAAAATACCAAGCTGCCACCTTTCACCCAGGAAAACCAATCCCATATTAATATTACAGAGCTCAAAACAGCTGGATTCTCTGGATGTCTTGTTGCAAAGATAACATCAATCCCTAATTTTGGGGAATAGAGTTTCCTTGTATTTGTAGTTAGAAAGCACCAAAACTAATTCACTAAGCAAAAATCAGTTTGTAGCAGTAGTTCCTATAGAATAAATCATATGTTTATTTTCCATATGAAAATGTTTTGTGGCACTAGAAGTCAAACAAGAGCATTTGTTTATTTATTTATTCATTATTTCTCTGGTGTTCTAAACCTGAGCTATCCTACTAGATCAATAGTTCCCAAACTTTCTAATGCTATGACCCTGTAATACAGTTCATCATGTTGTGGTGACCCTAAATAGAAATTTATTTTTGTTGCTACTTCACAACTGTGATTTTGCTAGTTATGAGTTGTAAAGTAAATATCTGTCTTTTCCAGTGGTCTTAGGTGACCTCATGTAGGGGTCATTCACTCAAAAGGGGTCACGACCTACAGGTTGAAAACTGCTGAATTAGATTCTATGATTAAAATAAACCCAGTAAGAGGTAATGGTGACACAGAAATTGTGACAGTGAACACGCAGTGACTGGTCCAGCTTGACACCCATGACACAAGAGGGAACCCACTGCCTCAAGGACCAGGAACCAGAGACTAGATAGCCCAGAGACAAGAGCCTCATATAACAGTCATCAGAGAGGCTCCATCTAGCAATTGATGGAAACAGAGGCAGAGACCCACAGTCAAACATTGGGTGGACCTCAGTGAGTCCTGAAGATGAGGAAAAAGAAGGATTATAGGAGCCAGAGAGGTCAACGATACCATAAGAAAATGCACAGAATCAACTACCCAGGTCCACATAGGCACATAGAGCATGAATTGACAATCAGGGAGCCTCCATGGGTCTGACCTAGGCCTTCTGCATATATGCTATGTGGTGTGTAGCTTAGTCTTCTTCTGGAACTCCTAACAGTGAAAGCAGGGGCTGTCTCTTGATTCCATTGCCTGCTTTCGGGACTCTTTTCTTCCTACTGGGTGGCCTCTCCCAGCCTTAATATGAAGGCAGGTATTATAACTTGACATGCCATGTTTGGTTAATGTCCCTGGGAGGCCGGACCTTTTCTGAAGGAAAACAGAAAAGGAGTAGATGGGGGTTGGAGGGAGAGACAGGAAAAAGAGGAGAAAGGGAAACTGTGGTCAGGATATAATATATGAGTAAGTTATATATTATAAAGAATAGATTAAAAATTATTAAAAAAAAAAAGTAAGCCCAGTAAGGGTACTCAAAATGTAAGCAGTCACCAGCAACACCAGAAAAACTGGGTAGATTGTGATGGAGATGAATCAAAAATACCTTTTATGTTCATTGCTTTTAACCCTGAATACGCAAATTATCCAAACTGTGACAGTTTAAAAACATTTTTTAAAAAACCACTGAAAAATAGTCTTAAGCTCATCATCAATAAATCAACATGTTAGGTTCGGGGAATTTAGTGAGGTGGTAGAAGGCTCGTGTACAAGTCTAAGGACTCCAGAGTTCTGGTCTCCAAAGTAAGAGGATGAAAAAAAGGAATTAAAACAAAACACTGTTACCTGTCTTTGGTCTTGGAGATAATTCCAGGTGCTTTTCAGTAGTATCTGTCTTTTCACTTGCTAATGACTGCAGGTAAAATAATAATAAAAATAATTTAACTTAAATGACTCATGTGGAAAAGGCTAAACATCATCAATACTATCTTATAAAATATTCAGTATTAAATTATACCCTCCTTGATATAGTCCTCTGCATTTTTTTAAATATTCACCAAATGAGTAGTCCCAAAACATGTAGTCCTTAGAGACAAACACAAATTTGTTTTCCTATTTTTCAGGTCTCTAACCTGAACTGTTGAAACATTTCACATAATAGTCAATGTCAATGACTTCTCACATATATAATTACCACTCCTCACTACCTTCAACCGTAGCATCATTAGTTTATAAGAGCATTCCTTTATAATTTACAATATATATAAAAGCTAATGGAACTGGACTGACAAGAGATTCTGAATATACACACATTTCATAAGTACACTCTTTATAAGGAGTAGTATGCTCAATAATTTCATATCTGATAGATTCTTAATGTGCATAACTTCTACAGAGAATAAGGAAGGAAACACTAACTTGGCAAAATAATTAAAGGATTTCAAAGCATGAAAAAGAAAAGTAGTGCTTTGAAAAATAAGAGAATTACAAAGATATTAGCTACAATAGGCTAGATATTCAGGACCTTCTACATTCATGACAAACAGTTTTATAGTTCTCTTACCAGGGTCTCAGAGGTGTCCTGAAATCCTTCTCCACACTTTAGCCATGCTTTAGAGAGAGAGTCAGATACTTCCACTGTCTTGAAACTTGCCCTTTTCAACTGCTGTGACTTGTCTTCTAGAAAGGATGGGTGTTCTATACACCAATTCCTTTTCCTCTGCAGAAGTGATTTTTAAAGAAAAAAAAAAACTTTGTTATGATACAATTAGCAATTTAGAACCCAGGTATGGCTACAGTAAAATCATAGTGTTTGAATACCTCTGAACCTTCACATAGATATAGATAGCAAGTAAATAGTAAAACCAACCGTTTCATTAACTGCCGAAAAAGCATCTGACAAAATACAACACCCCTTCATGGTAAGTTTTGGAGAGATCAGGAATTCAAGGCCCATACCTAAACATAGTAAGAGCAATATACAACAAACCAACAGCGAATATCAAATTAAATGGAAAGATACTTGAAGCAATCCCACTAAAATCCAGGACAAGACAAGGACGCCCACTCTCCCCATATCTATTCAATATAGTACTCAAAGTTCTAGCCAGAACAATAAGACAACAAAAGGAGATCAAAGGGATGCAAATTGGCAAAGAAGAAGTCAAGCTATCACTATTTGCAGATGATATGATAGTATACTTAAGTGACCCCAAAAATTCTACCTTAGAATTTCTATAGCTGATAAACAACTTCAGCAAACTGGCTAAATATAAAATTAACTCAAACAAATCAGTAGCCTTCCTTTATAAAAATAATAAATCGGCTGAGAAAGAAATTAGGGAAACAACATCCTTCAAAATAGTTACAAATAATATAAAATATCTTGGGGTAACTCTAACCAAACAAGTGAAAGATCTGTATGGCAAGAAATTCAAATCTCTCAAGAAAGAAATTAAAGAAAACCTCAGAAAATGGAGAGATCTCCCATGTTCGTGGATTGGTAGAATTAACAGTAAAAAATGGCCATCCTACCAAAAGCAATCTACAGATTCAATGAAATACCCATCAAAATTCCAACACAATTCTTCAAAGACATGGAAAAGCAAAAAACCCAGAAGAGCAAAAGCAATTCTTAACAATAAAAGAACTTCTGGTGCTCGCTTCGGCAGCACATATACTAAAATTGGAACGATACAGAGAAGATTAGCATGGCCCCTGCGCAAGGATGACACGCAAATTCGTGAAGCATTCCATATTTTTTTCCACCACCTGGCCCCTCTTACCCCCTCCCCTTGTAAAACATGCTATAAAAAAGCATTTCATGTTCAAAAATAAATAAATAAATAAATAAATTATTTAAAAAAAAAAAAAAGAACTTCTGGGGAAATCACCATCCCTGACCTCAAGCTATACTATAGAGCAATAGTGATAAAAACTGCATGGTATTGGTACAGAGACAGACAGGTTGACCAATGGAATAGAATTGAAGACATAGAAATAAAACCATATACTTATAGACACTTGATCTTTGACAAAGAAGCCAAAAATATATAATGAAAAAAATTAAACATATTCAATAAATGGTGCTGGTCTAAATGGCAGTCTGTATGTAGAAAAATAAAAATAAATCCATATTTGTCACCTGGCACAAAGCTCAAGTCCAAGTGTACCAAGGACCTCAACATAACACCAGATAAACTAAATCTATCTAATAGAAGAGAAAGTGGGAAAGAGCCTCAAACTCATTGGCAAAGGGGGTGGGGAGAAATTTCCTAAACAGAACTCCAATGGCTCAGGCCCTAAGATCAAGAATTGAATGGGACCTCAAGAAACTGAAAAGCTACTACTGTAAGGCAAAGGACATAATCAATGGGATAAATCAGCAACATACAGATTGGGAAAGATCTTCACTAACCCCACATCATATAGAGGGCTAATATCCAAAATATATAAAGAACTAAAGAAGCTAGCCTCCAAAAAAATGAAACGACCCAATCAAAAAATGGGGTACAGAGCTAAACAGAGAATTCACTACAGAGGAATCTCAAATAGACCAGAAGCACCTAAAGAAATATTCAAAGTCCTTAGTGATCAGGGAAATTCAAATCAAAATGACCCTGAAATTCCACCTTACACCAATAAGAATGGCTAAGATCAAAAACTCAGGTGACAGCACATGTTGTTGAGGATATAGAGAAAAAGGAACACTCCTCCATTGCTGGTGGGATTGTAAACTGGAATATCCACTCTAGAAATCAATCTGGTGGTTCCTCAGAAAATTGGAAATAGATTTACCTGAAGACCCAGCTATACCACTCTTGGGCATATACCTAGAAGATACCCCACCATGCTTCAGGGGCACCTTATTTATAATAGCCAGAAGCTGGAAACAATCCAGATGTCCCTCAACTGAAAAATGGATACAAAAAATGTGGTTCATTTACACAATGGAATACTACTCAGCTATGAAAAACGAGGACATCGTGAGTTTTGCAGGCAAATGGATGGAACTAGATCATATCATCTTCAATGAGGTAATTCAGACCCAAAAGGACATGCATGGTATGTACTCACTAATAATTGGATATTAGGCCGGGGAGTGGTGGCACACGCCTTTAATCCCAGCACTTGGGAGGCTGAGGCAGGATTTCTGAGTTCAAGGCCAGCCTGGTCTACAGAGTGAGTTCCAGGACAGCCGGGCTACACAGAGAAAACTTGTCTTGAAAACCCAAAAATAATAATAATAAATAATAATAATAATTGGATATTAGTCAAAAAAGTACAGGATACCCAGGATACAATCCTCAGAAGTCAAGAAGGTTAACAAGCCAAAGTGCCCACGTGAGGATGCCTTAATCCCACTTGGGAGGGAGAAGAAAGTAATAATGGGGGACAGAAGGAAGGAGGGACTTAGGTGGGAGAAGGGACAGGGAGGGGAACAGGGGAATATGATCAGGTATTGTGGTGGGGGAAAACAGGAGTGAAGTCCTGAGGGCCAGCAGAATGAATGGGAATATGTAACCTTGGGAGTTAGGAAGTGGGGGGAACCTCTAGAATTTACCAGAGACCTGGGAGGTGAGAGACTCTCAGGACTCAGAGTGGGAACCTTAGATGAAATGCCCAACAGTGGGGAGAGGAAACTTGTAGAGTCCACCTCCGCTAGAAAGACAGGGCATCAAGTGGATGGATGATGTTGCAATCCCACAGTCTAAAACTCTAACCCAGAATTGTCTCTGTCTATAAGAACTGCAGGGACAAAAATGGAGAAGAGATTGAGGGAAAGGAGGTCCAGTGACAGACCAAATTTGGATCCATTTCAAGGGGAGGCTCCAAGGCCTGACACTATTATTGATGCTATGGTGTGCTTACAGACAGGGGCCTAGCATGGCAGCCCTCCGAGAGGCCCAACAAGCACTTGAAAGAACTAGATGCAGATACTTACACCCAATCAATTGACAGAAGCCAGGGACCCTTGTGGTTGAATTAGGGAAAGGCTGAAAGAAGCTGAGGAGGAGAGCGACCCCAAAGGAAGACCAGCAGTCTCAATTAATCTGGAACCCCAAGATCTCTCAGACACTGAGCCACCAAACAGGCAGCATACACGAGCTGGTCGGTCCAAGGCTAGCATATACAACACAGGACTGCCTGTTCTGGCCTCAGTAAGAGAAGAAGCACCTAACCCTTGAGAGACTTGAGGTCCCAGGGAAGGGGGAAGGTATGGTTTGGGGGGAGACATCCTATTGGAGACAGGGAAGGAAGAATGGGATGAGAAACTGTCAGAGAGTGGACTAGAAGACGGTAATGATTGGACTGTAAAAAAAAAGAAGTAAAATTTGATTCATAAATAAAAAAACAAAAACCCACTGATATGGAAGTGGAAGGCCTTGGTCCCCGAAAGTTTGGATTCCCTAGTGTTGGGGAATTTGAGAGCAGGGAGGAGGGAATGGGAGGATGGTGGGAGCACACCCTCATAGAAATAGGAAGAGTGGGGATGGGATACGGGGTGGGGGGGGGAGAATGGGAGAAGAGGTAACATTGAAAGGTAAATAAATAAAATATCCAATAAAAAAAAACAGATAATGGGTCTGGCAATTGTAGTTGAGCAGTTGAGACTTTCTGTCAACAATTTATTACGGTGATTTTGTATAATCCTCAAGGACAAGGTATTGTGGAAGAGGCCCATGGAACTTTAAAAAGAGTGGTGAGACATACTGTTGCTAAGACAAAGAATGATGGCAATCTGTGAGCTTGCTGAGTGCCCTGACAAGGGTGACTGGGAAGCTGTATTGGACCCACCTGACCCACCTTTGCTTGACTATATCCCAGATGGGACAAGCTGCCTTGACTCAAGTTTTTAGACCTTGTGGGATAGAGAACCAAAAAGAGAAATTATAACATCTCTTGTATTTTTCTTAAAGGTGATCAGCTATTAGGACTCAATCATGTACTGGTCTAGAAATCAATCCAATATGGGAAATAACAGTCTACTTTTGGAAGACTCGATCTGGACTTTGTCAGAGACATATTTGGAAGTTACCTGTACCTCACTATGATGTTACTATAGCAAGAGATAAAGTTGGGACAGGATCTGCATTTCAAACAAGGGTTTGTGCGTGTTTTAAGGCTCTTTTAATTGTCAAGCTAAAATTGGATTTGTCTCTTCTACACTATTTATTGTAAGTTGCATTGACTGTATAATTTCCAATTATGTTAGTGTGTTGAAACCTGGCATGTCTGTTACAGGGGTCTATCAACCAGCTTTCATCTCACTGCCCTGAGTATTAGAAAACCTTGATTCTCTGAAAAAAGCTTGAAAGTGCTGGAAGAAGTGAGTTAGGCTTTAAGCAGAAGCAAGAGGGTAGCAGGCTTGATTATTGCTGGTATAACAGCTTTAATTCCATTAATTGCTAGCACCATTGCTTCTGCAATAGCATTGACACAAGAAGTTAACACAACTATTTTTGTTAACCATCTAGCAAAAAAAAAAAAATGTTACTAATGTATTTGAGTATACAAAAGAATTTATATAGGTATCTGGAACAACAAATGATGCTCTATAACCCATTCAAATTATCTGAAGGAGGTTCAGGGTTAAGAGTTAGGAGCCATCCCAAGTGTCATGACAAATATCATTGGAGTAGTGTTACTTTTGAAATTCACAATGATTGTCATTATAATTAGAAAAAAAGTTTAAAGAAATCTGTAGAATATTTGGCATAATCCTAACAACTCTCTGGATGTGTTAACTTTGCATAGTGAGATTATGAATTTAAAGAATGCTGTTCTGTTGACTTTTGATGTTGCAGACAATGCCAATAAAATTATGCAGGTCAGTATTTCCATTTTGGTCAAACCTCAGGAATGGCATATATAGCTTGATCAAGAGAGCCCTTTTTGTCCTGGGAATACTTTTATTCCTGCCCATCATGTTAAAGCTTATCTTTAACAATATCAACATGTTGGCAGCCAAAGTACATGGCTTGAACCTGAAAATGGACTCTCAGACAGAGTTATTAAATTAACAGGCTAGCAAGCAAAGGCTGGGTAAGATTCTGCACAGAGCCTTACCAACCTAAGAAAGAGGTGCATTGCTTTTGATAATGCATATTCCATGACAGGTAAGGAAGGCATTGTTGTCAGAACAACCTAAGTCAGGTTCAGTCTTGTTAATGAAATAAAAAAGGAGGAGAGGTGGAGAGCCTTTGGGGCTGCTTACCAAGAAGCTGACATGGGCCAAGGACAAGGAAGTAGGCTTCAAGCTGGAGTCTGACATTAGACTAGAACAAAGAAGTAATTTCAGGTAGGAATCTAAATCGTAGGCTACAACAAAGTAATCTCAAGAAGGAATCTAAATATTAGGCTAGAACAAGGAAGTAGGCTTCAGACATGAAAATGACCTTGGGCTAGGATAGGGAAACAGGCTAAGATATTTGGTCATCCTGATAAGCCTTTAGAAACAGTGATCATGGGAATGTTCACGGAATTGGGTTTAATGCCTTGCTTTTTCTTTGACTATTTGTGTTTATTGTATTGCTTGTTACTCGACTGTTTGCATCTATTGTATTGCTAGACCCTCAAACTAGAACTGACCTTAACACATGCATGCAATCAAAATGGTATAAAAGCATGAAGGAAGAGGGGGTATAGGATAGGGAGTTCTAGGAAGGGAAAGTGGGGAAAGGAGATGATATCTGCATTGTAAATAAATAAAATATCCAATAACAAAAAATTCTGAAAAAAACCCACTGATAATTAATGAACAAACCATCAACAATCTAAAGTCCTGTATGTACCCATATCCTTGGGAAAGAGGCCAGGGAAGCTGACAGAAGTAACCCTTCACTTCTAGACATCCACTGGTCACTTAGAAGCAGCACTGGAAACTATGACTAACTCCGCAAAGACTGCACTTGGAAGATGAGAATGGCTAAGGGCAACAAAGCGGAGAGCAGTACCAGGTAACACGTACATAAAAGGAAATAAGTGCCCTTATTTTTATATCCATAAGGAAACAACATAAGGTACAGAAATTATCCTGATTCCTGCCTCCTTCTAAAGGTTCAGAAAAACTATTCTATAAAAATTAACAAGGGTCTGTGCCCGAGCACTGAACAGATCTTGAGCATCAGTTCTGCACCCAATCCCACAAAAACCAGAGGAGGCTGAACTCCCAGGAGCTCTAACCCACCCCCCAACCCCCAGGATCTTAGGCAAGGAGGCAGCAACACCCACCCCAAACAGGGAGTAAGTGGGATCCACAGTGACCCAGGCACTCACTCTTGGCCAGGGGCACTGGTTCCTTCTGGTCTGTGCCCGAGCACTGAACAGATCTTGAGCATCAGCTCTGCACCCAATCCCGCAAAACCCAGAGGGGGCTGGACTCCCAGGAGCTCTAACACACTCAGGAACATAGGATCATAGGATCACTGGATCTCAGGAAATTGGTCACATCAGGATTTCAGGATCCTAGAGGCAGCCTGACTTCCAGGAGTTCTTACACCAAGGATCTCAGGATCACAGGATCCTAGAATCAAGGGATCACAGGGAAAGCTAGACTTTGAGGAGTTCAGACAAAACCAAGATAACAAGAAAGACAGGCTCCAGTCAGAGGCAGTGAGTGCAGGTAGCACTAGAGATAACCAGATGTTGAAAGGCAAGAGCAAGAACATAAGCAATCAGCAACAAAGGGCACTTGGCATCATCAGAACCTAATTCTCCAACCATAGCAAGTCTAGAATACCCCCATCACACTGGAAAAGCAAGATTCAGATTTAAAATCACTACTCATGATGATGATATAAGACTTTAAGAAGGACATAAATAACACTCTAAAAGAAATAGAGGAGAATACAGGTAAACAAGAAGAAGAAGGCAGACATCAGAATTTCACCAGGCTTCTCAACAGACTATGAAAGCTAGAAAATCCTGGGCAGATGTCACACAGACCCTAAGAGAACACAAATGCCAGCCCAGGCTACTATACCCAGAAAAACTCTCAATTACCATAGATGGAAAAAGCCAATATATTCCATGACAAAACCAAATTTACACAATATCTTTTCACAAATCCAGCCCTACAAAAGATAATAGAGGGAAAACTCCAACACAAGGAGGGAAACTACACTCAAGAAAAAGCAAGAAAGTAATCTTCTTTCAACAAACAGAAAAGAACATAGCCATACAAACATAATTCCACCTCTAACAACAAAAATAACAGGAAGCAACAATCACTTTTCCTTAATATCTCTTAACATCAATGGACTCAATTCCTCCAATAAAAAGACAGACTTAACAGAATGGATACAGAAACAAGATTCAGCATATTGTTGCATCAGGAAACCCACCTCAGTGACAAAGATAGACACTACCTCAGAGTAAAAGGATGGAAAACAATTTTCCAAGCAAATGGTCCAAGAAACAAGTTGGAGTGTCCATTCTAATAGTGAATAAAATCGACTTTCAACCAAAAGTTATCAAAAAAGATAAGGAAGGACATTTCATATTCATCAAAGGAAAAATCTACCAAGATGAACTCTCTATTCTGAACATCTATGCCCCAAATGCAAGGGTACCCACATTCATAAAAGAAACCTTACTAAAAGCTCAAAGCACACATTGTACCTCACACAATAATAGTGGGAAATTTCAACACACCACTCTCAGCAATGGACAGATCATGGAAACAGAAAGTAAACAGAGACACAGTAAAACTAAAAGAAGTTATGAACCAAATGGATTTAATAGATATCTTGTAGCAGGATATATTCCCACTACATTTGTATAAAGCTGGGTGACTGGGCAGTATGTGAGGTAGGCAGAGTGAGGAGTCAGGAGGAGAGAAGGAGAGGAAGGGGAGAAGACATAGGAGAGAGAGGGGGACGAGAGAAGATGTTGGCAGATGTCTGAGTGCCTCTAGCAGAGGTAGTTATTAATATCAAGGTTAGATAATTGGGTTTACAATTCTAATTGTGTGGGGATCTTGTTAATTGAGCATTTCCAAATATATAAATATTGGATAACCTTTAAGCTTTAAGTGTCTTCATTCTACCAGGTACCAAGGTCATGGTGTGTATTGTCTGGGGTTCAATCGAGCTTTGTAGAGACAATGTGGTGGATTGACAGAGCCATACCCCATGCTGGCATCTCATAGGTGCCAGGGCTGGTGTTCCTAGATAGCCTGAGCCTTGGGAAAATGGTGGCTGTCTGGGAACAGCCTGGACCTGGTGCTGATTTTTAAATACTACCTGCAACAGTATCTATAGAACATTTCATCCTAAAACAAAAGAATATACCTTCTTCTCAGCACCTTATGGTACCTTCTCAAAAATTCACCATATACTTGGTCACAAAACAGGCCTCAACATATATAAGAAAATAGAAATAATCCATGCATCCTATCAGATCACCACGGACTAAGGATGGTATTCAATAACAACAACAACAAAAAAAAAAAACAATAAAAAGCCCATATACACATGGAAGCTAAACAACACACTACTCAAAGATAACTTTGTCAAGAAAAAAATAGAAAACGAAATTAAAGACTTGTTATAATTCAATGAAAATTAAGGCATATCATACCAAAACTTATGGGACACAATGAAAGCAGTGCCAAGAGGAAAACTCATAGCTCTAAGTGCTTACAAAAAGAAACTGGAGAGAGCATACACAAGCAGCTTAACAGCATACCTGAAAGTTCTGGAATAAAAAGAAGCAAACACACACAAGAGGAGTAGACAACAGGAAATACTCAAACTCAGGGCTGAAGTCAACCAAGTAGAAGCAAAAAAGAACTATACAAAGTATCAATAAAACCAGGAGCAGGTTCTTTGAGAAAATCAACAAGATAGATAAACCATTAGCAAGAGACAGTGTCCAAATTAATAAAATCAGAACTGAAAAGGGAGATATAACAAAAGAAACTGAGTAAATTTTTAAAAAATCATCAGATTCTACTACAAAAGCCTATACTAAACAAAACTGGAAAATTTGGATGAAATGGACAATTTTCTACACAGATACCAGGTACCAAAGTTAAATCAGGATCAGATAAACCATCTAAACAGTCTCATAACCCCGAAAAAAATGGCAGCAGTCATTAAAAGTCTCCTCACCAAAAAAAGCCCAGGACCAGATTGCTTTAGTGCAGAATTCTATCAGACCTTCAAAGAAGACCTAATACCAATTCTCTTCAAATTGTTCCACAAAATAGAAACAGAAGAAGCACAAGCCAACTCCTTCTATGAAGCCACAATTATGCTCATACCTAAACCACACAAAGACCCAACACAGAAAGAGAACTTCAGACCAATTTCCCTTGTGAATATTGATGCAAAAATACTCAACAAAATTCTAGCAAACCGAATCCAAGAACGCATCGAAACAATCATCCATCATGATCAAGTAGGTTTTATCCCAGGAATGCAGGAATGGTTCAATATTTGAAACTCCATCAACATAATCCACTATATAAACAAACTAAAAGAAAAAAAACACATGATCATTTCACTAGATACTGAAAAAGCACTTGACAAAATTCAACATCCCTTCATGATAAAAGTCTTGGAAAGATCAGGACTTCAAGGCCCACACCTAAACATAGTAAAAGCAATTTACAGCAAACCAGTAGCCAACATCAAGCTAAATGGAGAGAAACTTGAAGCAATCCCACTAAGATCAGGGACTAGACAAGGTTGCCCACTCTCCCCCTACCTATTCAATATAGTACTGGAAGTCTTAGCCAGAGCAATTAGACAACAAAAGGAGGTCAAAGGGATACAAATTGGCAAAGAAGAAGTCAAAATATCACTATTTGCAGATGATGTGATAGTATACTTAAGTGACCCCAAAACTTCCACCAGAGAACTCCTAAACCTGATAAACAACTTCAGCAAAAGTGGCTGGTTATAAAATTAACTCAAACAAATCAGTAGCCTTCTAATACTCAAATGATAAAGGGGCTGAGAAAGAAATTAGGGAAAGGATACCCTTCACAATAGTCACAAATAATATGAAATACCTTAGTATGACTCTAACCAAGCAAGTAAAAGATCTATATGACAAGAACTTCAAATCTCTAATGAAAAAAATCAAGAAAGAACTCAGAAGATGGAAAGAGCTCCAGTGCTCATGGATTGGCAGGATTAACATAGTAAAAATTGCAATCTTGCTGAAAGCAATCTACAGATTCAATACAACCTCCATCAAAACTCCACCTCAATTCTTCATAGTGTTAGAAAAAGCAATTTGCAAATTGATTTGGAATAAAAAAAAAAGGATAGCAAAAACTATTCTCAACAATAAAAGAACTTTGAGGCAATCACCATCCCCGACCTATTATAGAGAAATAGTGATAAAAACTGTATGTACTAGTACAGAGCCAAGCAGGAATATCAGTGGAATAGAATTGAAGACCCAGAAATGAACCCACATACCTATGGTCACTTGATCTTTGACAAAGGAGCTAAAACAGTGGAAAAAGGACAGCATTTTCAACAAATGGTGCTGGTTCAACTGGAGGTCAGCATGTAGAAGAATGCAAATCAATCCATTCTTATCTCCTTGTAAAAGCTCAAGTCTAAGTGGATCAAGGACCTTCACGTAAAAACAGATGCACTGAAACTAATAGAGGAAAAAGTGAGGAAGAGTCTGGAACACATGGGCACAGGGGAAAATTTCCTGAACAGAACACCAATGACTTATGCTCTAAGATGAAGAATTGACAAATGGGACCACATAAAATTGGAAAGCTTCTGTAAGGCAAAGGACATTGTCAATAAGACAAAAGAGCAACCAACAGATTGGGGAAAGACCTTTACCAATCCTTCATCTGATAGAGGGCTAATATCCAATATATACAAAGAACTAAAGAAGTTAAGACACCAGAAAATCAAATAACCCTATTTTTAAAAATGGAGTACAGCGCTAAACAAAGAATTTTCAACGGAAGAATATCAGTCATCAGGGAAAATGCAAATCAAAACAACCCTGAGAGTCTACCTCACACAAGTCAGAATAGCTAAGATCAAAAACTCAGGTTACAGCAGATGTCGGCAAGGATATGGAGAAAGAATACTCCTCCACTGTTGGTGGGATTGCAAGCTGGTACAACCACTCTAGAAATCAGTCTGGTGGATCCTCAGAAAACTGGACATAGTATTATCTGAGGACCCAGCTATACCACTCCTGGGCATACACCCAAAAGATGCTCCAACATATAACAAGGACACATGCTGCACTACGTTCATAGCAACCTATTTATAATAGCCAGAAACTGGAAAGAACCCAGATGTTGTCCTTCAACAGAGGAATAAATACAGAAAATGTGGTACATTTACACAATGGAGTACTACTCAGCTATTAAAAACAATGACTTCATGAAATTCGCAGGCAAATGGATGGGACTAGAAAATATCATCCTGAGTGAAGTAACCCAATCACAAAAGAACACACACGGTATGTACTCACTGATAAGTGGATATTAGCCCAAAAGGTCTGAATAACCAATATACAATTCACAGACCACATGAAACTCAAGAATAAGGAAGACCAAAGTGTGGGTGTTTCAGTCCTTCTTAGAAGTGGAAACAAAATACTCACAGGAGCAAATACGGAGACAAAGTGTGGAGCAGAGATTGATGGAAAAGCCATCCAGACACTGCCGCACCTAGGGATCCATCCCATATACAGTCACCAAATCCGGATGCTATTGTGGATGCCAAGAAGTGCATGCTGACAGAAGTTTTATATAGCTGTCTGCTGAGAGGCTCTGCCAGAGCCTGACAAATACAGAGGTGGATGCTCGAAGCTGACCATTGGACTGAGCACGGGGTGGTCCCCAATGGAGGAGTTAGAAAAGGACTGAAGGAGCTGAAGGGGTTTGCAAACCCATAAGAAGAACAACAATATCAATCCTCCAGATTCCTCGGAGCTCCCAGGGACTAAACCACCAACCAATGTAGTACACATGGAGAAATCCATGGTTCCAGCCATATATGTAGCCTTTCAGGCATCAATGGGAGTAAAGGTCCTGTGAAGGCTTGATGCCCCAGTGTAGGGGGATGCCAGGGCAGGAAGGTGGGAGTGGCTGGGTGGGGGAACACCCTCATAGAAGCATGGGGAGGAGCAATGGGATAGGGGATTTGGGGGGGTTGACTGGGAAAGGGGATAACATTTGAAATGTAAATAAAGAAAATATCCAATAAAAATAAGAAAGGAAAAAAATAGAGAATGGGAAAAAAAGTTTGTTTTTTTTTTACCAAATCACATCCAATAGTAGGCTAGCGTCCAAAATATATAAAGAACTCAAGAAATAGATATCAAAAAAAAACCCAAATAATCCAATTTTTAAATTAGTACATATGTAAACAAAGATCTCTCAACAGAAACTTCAAATGGCTAAGGAAAACAGTTAAATGTTCACTATCCTTAGCCATCAAGGAAATGCAAATCAAAACTACTTTGAGATTCAGTCTTACACCTGTCAGATCAATAACACAATATGACACAGCATATGCTGACAAGGATGTGAAACATGGAGAATACTCATCCACTTCTGGTGGGAGTGCAAACTTGTACAACCACTATGGAAATCAACATGGTGATTCCTCAGATAATTGGGAAGTAACCTACCTCAAGACTCAGCTATCTCACTCTTGGGCATATACCCAAAGAACACATGCTCTACAATGTTCATTGTAGCTTTATTCCTAATAGCCAGAAACTTGAAACAACCTAGATGTGTCTCAACTAAAGAATGAGTAATGAAAAAAAAAAGTTCAGGGAGAGACAGAGTTGGGAAGCACTGGGAAAGTGGTATGAAAATCTTGTGTAGTACAAACTTCCTGGAATCTCTGATGTTGATCCTAGTAAGGTCTCCTAGTAATGGAAGATAGAATCTAAACTGGTCATCTTTTATAGCTAGGCAAGGCTTCCAGTGGTGGCACAGGGGATTCCTTGGAGATTCCTAAACAACCTAGACTGATGTTAAGAAAGAAGGCTGCTCTCTGAAAACTAACAGTGGGGCCCAATTGCTGAGGACATCTACACAGCACATTGAACCTGGAGAGGTCCAGTTGGTACCTATCTCTCACAAGACCTGATACCTTGAAACTGCTAAAGGAAAGCATAGATTGAACACTTCAAAATACAAGCAGAAACAAGAACTTCCGTTTATACATATTGGTGTTTTTGCCTCCATGTACATCCAGGTTCCAAGTGTATGCCTGGTGCCTGCAGAGACTAGAAGAGGGTGTCAGGTTCTCAGTCACTAGAATTATAGGTGATTGTGAGCCACTGTGGGGGTGCTAGGAATCAAATTCAAGTTCTCTCACAAAGCAGCCAGTTCTCTTAACCACTAAGCCATCTCAACAGGCCCAACAAGAGCTTTCTTATATGGATTCTAACAGCATACAAAATAATCCCAAGAATTGGTACACAAAATTATATGACATTAAAAAGCTTCTGAGTAGAAAAGAAACAATCAACAGAGAAAAGAGACTGCCTAGAAAATGGGAAAACCATCTTTTTCCAGTATCAAACAAGGGACTACTATCTAAGAAATATAAAGAACTACAAAAACTACACTGAATTAAGCATTCTCAAAACAAATAAGAATGACCAATTAATTCTTTTTAAAGTCTGTACATATCAAGAAAATGCAAATCAAAACTGCTTTAAGATCTGTCTCACCCCAGACAGAAAGGCTATCATCAAAACAAACAAACAAACAAAAAATAAAACAAATGACAATAAATTCTGATAAAGATATGGAAAAACAAGTATCCTTACTCATAGGATCCTTACTGATAGGAATCCAAACATGTGTGCCTAGTACAGAAATCAACATAGAGGCTTAAAAAAAAAAGCTAAAAATGTAACTGCATTATGATCTGGCTATGCCATTCAACTATGCCATTTAACTACGCCACTCAGTTATACACTCGGAGGGCTCTATGTCAACATACCAGAGAGATACTTATACACCCATGTTTATTGCTACTCTATTCATAGTAACCAGGAATGGAAGCAGCCAAAATGTCGATCACCAGATGAATGAATTAGAAAAAATAAAACAGTAACACATACATAATGAAATTTCATGAAACCATAATGAAAGCAGAGGCATAACATTTGCAGTAAAGAAACAGAACTAGAATCATTATGTTAAGTTGAATACATTAGATTAAGAGAAATGTTTTCTCTCATATGTGGAATCTACACTTAAAATTATACATATGGATGGAGATATATATATATATATATATATATATATATATATGAGAATTAAAATATTTTTATGTGTCTGTAACTCCTGAAACTAGAAAAATCCTAAGGAGGAGGGAGATATCTTAAGAGACAGTTATATATAACATAAGAAAAGATAACAAAGCACATAAAAAGGAAACGAGGCTGAGGATACATTTTCCCATTACCACAAAATGACATGTCAAGATGGCTGTGAGTATAAACCAGGGTGTGGGCCCTCAGGAGACACTGGCTGTTAGTCATAAACCACACTACCTATGGGATTTTTTTTTGAAATCCTTAAAGACTAAGACAGAACCATGCACATGCACCATGCATGTACCCATGCATGCATGAGGTAGAAGGAAGAATATTGAAAATTTGAGTAATATACTTAGAATGTACTAATGTCAGTGTTTTGATGTCTTGGTTGTAGTATAGTTTTGCAAAATATTATCACTGAGGAAAATTGGGTAAATATATCTGAGATCTCCACTATTTCTCACAACTATATCAACCTATAATTGCCACACAAATATGTGAAGAAAATGAATATACGAAGTGGTTAATGTTTTCATGATGAATTTTTTCACACTATTTTATCTCATCTATGAACATATATTACTTTGGTGGAAAAGAAAATATTTTCCCTTAAGTGAGGCATTCTTTGTAAATTATTTGTTATATAATTTTCAATAAATTGTTTGTCTTCCATTTTAAAGATATGACAACTTCTAGAAAAAGATTTCAATATGAACTATTGATATCCAGACACAGAGTCATAATGAGCAACAATTACCCAACAAGATGACCAAAACCTTAAACTGAACTATACTGCCCTCCCAGCAAAATAACCATAAGAAACTTCTATCAGCATTGAGTATCTTTAAAAACTAACTCATCCTCTTAGTCCTTGTTGCCAACATGAAGGAAAGCAATTCCAGCAAAAATTGGAAGCTAAGTAGAGGATGTATATCATCCTCATACAAAAATCCTTGATTATACTTTACTATCAGATTTATATGCCTAGTGTATCATCTAGAGCATTATTATTATTCAATCCTCTTGCCAACCCTGAAAAATAAGTACTATCTAGATTTTACAAAGAAATTACAACTTAGAAGTGCTATATGGCCTTTTGGGCTGGGGCAGACACAGAGTTGGTCAGCTCCTGGGGAGATACTGAATCCTGAGCCATCCTAGAGGAGCCACTGCACTCAGAGCAGCCTGTAAGAACTCCACCTCACTCCCTAAGCCCAAGAGTTACATCTGGGAGTCAGGGACATTCAGGACCCACCAGCTACCCAAACCCCGCCTCTGAGAAATTCCACTTCCCTTCTGCCCCTGCCTGCTCCTTTGGGCTGGGGCAGACATAGAGTTAGTCTGCTCCTGTGGAGATACTAAATCCTGAGCCATCCTAGAGGAACCACTGCACCCAGAGCAAAAGGATTTCCAGATCCAAGAGGTGGCCTGAGTCCCAGGAGTTCTTCCACCCAGGAGATTAGCATCATAAGACCACAGAGACATCTGGACTCTGAGGAGCTCTGTCACAAGCAAGATAACTGGAAATACAGACTCCAGTCTTACACAGTGAGGGCAAGTAACACTAGAGTTAATCAGATGGCGAAAGGCAAGTGCAAGAACATAAGCAACAGAAACCAAAGTTTCTTGGCATCATCAGTACCCAGTTCTCCCAATATAGCAAGCCCTGGATACCCCATCACACCGGAAAAGCAGGATTCAGAATTAAAATCACTTCTCATGATGATGATAGAGGATTATAAGAAGGACATAAGTAACTCCCTTAAAGAAATACAGGAGAGTACAAGTAAACAGGTAGAAGCCCTTAAAGAGGAATCACAAAAATCCCTTAAAGAAATGCAAGAAAACACAAAGAAGGAATTAAACAAAAACATTCAGGATCTGAAAATGCAAATAGAAACAATAAAGAAAGCTCAAAGGGAGACAACCATGGACATAGAAAACCTAAGAAAGAGATCAGGAGTCATAGACGCAAGCATCACCAACCGAATACAAGAGATAGAAGAGAGACTCTCAAATGCAGAAGATACTATGGAAAATATTGACACAGTTGTCAAAGAAAATGCAAAATACAAAAAACTCCTAACTCAAAACATCCAGGAAATCCAGGACACGATGAGAAGACCAAACCTAAGGATAATAGGTATAGATGAGAATGAAGATTCTCAACTTAAAGGGCCAGTAAATATCTTCAACAAAATTATTGAGGAAAACTTCCCTAACCTAAAGAACAAGATGCCCATAAACACACAAGAAGCCTACAGAACTCCAAATAGACTAGACCAGAAAAGAAATATCTCCCATCACATAATAATCAAAACACCAGATGCACAAAACAAAGAAAAAATACTAAAAGCAGTAAGGGAAAAAGGTCAAGTAACATAGAAAGGCAGACCTATAAGAATCACACCAGACTTCTGACCAGAGACTATAAAAGCCAGAAGAGCCTGAACTGACATCATACAGACTCTAAGAGAACACAAATGCCAGCCCAGATTACTATACCCAGCAAAACTCTCAATCACTATAGATGGTGAAACCAAGATATTTCCTGACAAAACCAAATTTGCACAATATCTTACAACAAACCCAGCACTTCAAAGGGTAATTGATGGAAAACGCCAACACAAGAAGGGAAACTACAACCTAGAAAAAGCAAGGAAGTAATCTTCCAACAACCCCAAAAGAAGATAACTATACAAAAACAATTCTACCTCTAATAACAAAAATAACAGGAAGCCACAATCATTTTTCCTTAATATCTCTTAACATCAATGGTCTCAATTCCCCAATAAAAAGACTCAGACTATCAGACTGGATACACAAACAGGACCCAGAATTTTCCTGCATACAAGAAACGCACCTCAGTGACAAAGAGAGACACTACCTCAGAATAAAAGGGTGGAAAACAAAGTTCCAAGCCAATGGTCCCAAGAAACAACCTGGAGTAGCCATTCTAATATCAAATAAAATAGACTTTCAACCAAAAGTAATCAAAAAAGATAAAGGACACTTCATATTCATCAAAGGAAAAATCTACCAAGGTGAACTCTCAATTCTGAACATCTATGCTCCAAATGCAAGGGCACCTACATACATAAAAGAAACTTTACTAAAGCTCAAAACACACACTATACCTCACACAATAATAGTGGGGGATTTCAATACCCCAGTCTCAGCTATGGACAGATCATGGAAACAGAAACTAAACCGAGACACTTTGAAATTAACAGAAGTTATGAACCAAATGGACTTAACAGACATCTATAGAACATTTCATCCTAAAACAAAAGAATATACCTTTTTCTCAGCACCTCATGGTACCTTCTCCAAAATAGACCATATAATTGGTCACAAAACAGGCCTCTACAGATACAAAAAGATTGAAATAATCCCTTGCATCTTATCAGATCACCACGGAATAAGACTGGTCTTTAATAATGACAAAACCAATGGAAAACCCACATGCACATGGAAACTGAACAACTCTCTACTCAATAATGACTTGGTCAAGGAAGAAATAAAGAAAGAAATTAAAAACTTTTTAGAATTCAATGAAAATGAGGACACATCATACCAAAACTTGTGGGACTCCATGAAGGCAGTGCTAAGAGGAAAACTCATAGCTCTAAGTGCCTACAAAAAGAAACTGGAGAGAGCACACACTAACAACTTGACTGCACAACTAAAAGCTCTAGAACAAAAAGAAGCAAATACACACAGGAGGAGTAGAAGGCAGGAAATAATCAAACTCAGGGCTGAAATCAACCAAATAGAAACAGAAAGAACAATAGAAAATATCAACAAAACCAGGAGCTGGTTCTTTGAGAAAATCAACAAGATAGATAAACCCTTAGCCAGATTAACCAGAGGGCACAGAGACAGTATCCAAATTAATAAAATCAGAACTGAAAACGGAGACATAACTACAGAAACTTAAGAAATTCAAAAAATCATCAGATCCTACTACAAAGGCCTATACTCAACAAAACTGGAAAACCTGGATGAAATGGACAACTTCCTAGACAGATACCAGGTACCAAAGTTAAATGAGGAGCAGATAAACCACCTAAATAGTCCCATAACCCCTAAGGAAATAGCAGCAGTCATTAAAAGTCTCCCCACTAAAAAAAGCCCAGGACCAGATGGTTTTAGTGCTGAATTCTATCAGACCTTCAAGGAAGACCTAATACCAATTCTCTTCAAACTATTCCACAAAAAAGAAACAGAAGGAACACTACCCAATTCGTTCTATGAAGCTACAATAACACTCATACCCAAACCCCACAAAGACCCAACAAAGAAAGAGAACTTCAGACCAATCTCCCTTATAAACATCGATCCAAAAATACTCAATAAAATTCTAGCAAACCGAATCCAAGAACACATCAAAACAATAATCCATCATGATCAAGTAGGTTTTATCCCAGGAATGCAGGGATGGTTCAATATTCGGAAATCCATCAATGTAATCCACTATATAAACAAACTCAAAGAAAAAAAACCACATGATCATCTCACTAGATGCTGAGAAAGCATTTGACAAACTTCAACATCCCTTCATGATAAAAGTCTTGGAAAGATCAGGAACTCAAGGTCCATTCCTAAACATAGTAAAAGCAATTTACAGCAAACCAGCAGCCAACATCAAACTAAATAGAGAGAAATTTGAAGCAATCCCACTAAAATCAGGGACTAGACAAGGCTGCCCACTCTCCCCCTACCTATTCAATATAATACTGGAAGTCCTAGCCAGAGCAATTAGACAACAAAAAGAAGTCAAAGGGATACAAATAGGAAAGGAAGAAGTCAAAGTATCACAATTTGCAGATGATATGATAGCATGCTTAAGTGACCCCAAAACTTCCACCAGAGAACTCCTAAACCTGAAAAACAACTTCAGCAAAGTGGCTGGTTATAAAATCAACTCAAACAAATCAGTAGCCTTCCTCTACATGAAAGATAAACAGTCTAAAAAAGAAATTAGGGAAATGACACCCTTCACAATATTTACAAATAATATAAAATACCTTGGTGTGAATCTAACCAAGCAAGTGAAAGACCTGTATGACAAGAACTTCAAGTCCCTGAAGAAAGAAATCGAAGAAGATCTCAGAAGATGGAAAGATCTCCCATGCTCATGGATTGGCAGGATTAATATAATAAAAATGGCCATCTTGCCAAAAGCAATCTACAGATTCAATGCAATCCCCATTAAAATACCAACTCAATTCTTCACAGAGTTAGAAAAGGAAATTCTCAAATTCATATGGAAAAACAAAAAACCCAGGATAGCGAAAACTATTCTCAACAATAAAAGAACTTCTGGAGGAATCACCATCCCTGACCTCAAGCTGTACTACAGAGCAATAGTGATAAAAACTACCTGGTATTGATACAGAGACAGGCAGGAAGATCAATGGAATAGAATTGAAGACCCAGAAATGAACCCACACACCTATGGTCACTTGATCTTTGACAAAGGAGCTAAACTGTCCAGTGGAAAAAGGACAGCATTTTCAACACATGGTGCTGGTTCAACTGGAGGACAACATGTAGAAGAATGCAAATCGATGCATTCTTATCTCCTTGTACAAAGCTCAAGTCTAAGTGGATAAAGGACATCCACATAAAACCAGATACACTGAAACTAATATAAGAGAAGGTGGGGAAGAGCCTCGAATACTTGGGCACAGGGGAAAAGTTCCTGAACAGAACCCCAATGGCATATGCTCTAAGATCACGAATTGACAAATGAGACTTCATAAAATTGCAAAGTTTCTGTAAGGCAAAGGACACTGTCAATAGGACAAATTGACAACCAACAAATTGAGAAAATATCTTTACCAATTCTACATCTGATAGAGGGCTAATATCCAATATATACAAAGAACTCAAGAAATTAGACTCCAGACAACCAAATAACCCTATTAAAAAATAGGATATAGAGCTTAACAAAGAATTTTCAACTGAGGAAACTCAAATGGCCGAGAAGCACCTAAAGAAATGTTCAGTATCCTTAGTCGTCAGGGAAATGCAAATCAAAACAACCCTGAGATTCCATCTCACACCAGTCAGAATGGCTAAGATTAAAAACTCAGGTGATAGTAGATGCTGGCGAGGGTGTGGAGAAAGAGGAACACTCCTCCATTGTTGGTGGGAATGGAAATCAGTCTGGCGGTTCCTCAGAAAATTGGACATAGCATTACCTGAGGATCCAGCTATACCACTCCTAGGCATATACCCAGAAGATGCTCGAACATATAACAAGGACATATGCTCAACTATGTTCATAGCAGCCTTATTTATAATAGCCAGGAGCTGGAAAGAACCTAGATGTCCTTCAACTGAGGAATGGATTCAAAAAGTGTGGTATATTTACACAGTGGAGTATTACTCAGCTATTAAAAACAATGGATTCAAGAAACTCCTAGGTAAATGGATGGAACTAGAAATTATCATCCTGAGTGAGGTAAGCCAATCACAAAAGAACATACATGGTATTCACTCACTGATTATTGGATATTAGCCCAGAACCTTGAAATGCCCAAGATTCAACTCACAGGCCACATGAAACTCATGAAGAAGGAAGACCAAGTGGGGGTGATTTGGTCCTTCTTAGAAGGAGCAACAAAATACTCAAGGGAGCAAATATGGAGACAAAGTGAGGGACAGAAACTGAAGGAGGGGCCGTCTCAAGACCATTCCACCTGAGTATCCATCCCATGTGCAGTTACCAAAGGTAGATGCTGATGTGGAAGTCCGGAAGTGCATGCTGACAAAAGCCTGATATGGATGTCTCCTTAGAGGTCTGCAAGAGTCTGACATATTCAGAGGCAGATGCTCACAACTAGTCATTAACTGATCATGGGGTTCCCAATGGAGGAGTGAAGACTGAAGGAGCTTAAAGGGTTTGCAGCACCATGAGGAGAGCAACAATACCAACCAACCACAGCTCCCAGGGTCTAAACCACCATCCTGGGAGCACTTAGGGAGGGATCCATGGCTTCAGCTGTATATGTAAGAGTGGAGGGTCCTGCTGGGCATAGGTGGAAGAAGAGATCCTTGACCTCATGAAGGCTGGATGCCCCAGGGGGTGGGAATTTGAGGGTGGGGAGGTGGGAGTGGGGGGTAGGTAGGGGTTACATCCGCAGAGAAGGAGGAGGGGTGAGGGGATAAGGGGTTCCTGGGTGGGTGGGGGATGGGCTAAGGGGACAACATATGAAATGTAAATAAAACATCCAATAAAAAAAATAAAAAAAAAAGAAGTGCTATATGTACTTCCCTAGTTTGAGAGCTAATACAGTATATCAGGACTTTCTCCCACGAATGTCTAACTCTACAAATAAAGATTCTAGTCATCTATTATTTTTTAAATGCCTATCAATAATTATCATGACTTTTTCCCACATTCAAGCTTCAGATTGGGCTGTACATATCTGGGAATTCAGTGGGACATTTCCACTGGCTTTATCAATCATTATCCCTCTCCAACTGAGATTATCCCCTGTATCAGTCTGCACCCCAGGACCAACTGGTTCATTATTGCCTTCTAAATACTGAGACTCCAATCAACTTTATCAATGACCAGTCTATGGGATGATTGAGATTGGTTCTAATGCTTTCATTCAATCAGAATTCTTCGTATCCAAATGCTAAAGGTCCTTGTCCCCAGTTGGTTTTTGATCAATCAATAAAGATGCCACCAGCCAATGGTTGGGCAACAGGGCCCTTAGCGTTGTGTGGGCTAGGATGCAGGGGGAGATGGGGGGAGAGATGCAGAATCGCCATGACTCAGGGAAGAAGAATGTGACGCAGGAGCTCCAGGAGATAAAGCCAACCAGCCAGTGAGATTTTGGTAAGTGGCCACTGGCCACCTCCCATATTGGACCTAGGGTAGCAGGAGTAGGCTTAGGAGTGCCCAGCCTTTGAGGTAGCCAAGACATTTTAAAAACAAGCTAATGTGTCTATGTCTTTCATTCGCAGATCTAAAGATAGCTCCTAGGTGAGTGCAAGTGTGTGATCCTCCAGGAGCACAAAGTGGTGTAGCACAAACTCACCACTACAGTGGGACTACTGTAAAATGAACCAAATCCTTCCATATTTTCTAATGGCGTGTCTTTTGTCAGTTTTGATGAACATTCTAACTCATTTTCTAGCCCTCTACAAGCAAACACACAACAGAGTCCCATACTTACACTACTTTATACATCTTCACATAAGCCTAACGACCTGTCACATCTTCCCGGATGGAAAAAATACCAGCCATTATAAAGGTCCACCAAACTTCTATCTTATCAGCTTTCTTTCTTCCCTATGTTCCTATTGTCTAAAATTAACCCTATTCTAAATAGAACTTCTAGAACAGTAAAAAAATTCTTAACTCTTTGATAACTCCTTCTCTTATGCCTTCTTGAAAACTAAAAGTCATACTTCTGTTCAAATGAAAGTATACGCTGTGTTTAAATAATGTCTACCAAGTGACAGCCATCAAGCAAGAAGCACTTATAAAAGATCTGGTGATGAGAACCTGTAGTGGTGTTGGAGATGTGCTGGCTAATTTTATGTCAACTTGACACAAGCTAGGGAAACCTGAGAAGAGGGAACCTCAATTAAGAAAAGGGCCTGCATAAGTTCAGGCTGTAGGCAAGCCTGTCTGTCATTTTCTTAATTAGTGATTAATGGGGAAAGGCTCAGACAACGGTGTGTGGTGAGACTCCTAAGCTGGTGGTCCTGGGTCTTATGAGAGCAAGCTGAGCATGCCATGAGGAGTAAGTCAGTAAGCAGCACTCCTCCATGGCCTCTGGATCAGATCCTGACTCTAAGTTCCTGCCCTGCTTAAGTTCCTATACTGACTTCTTTTGATGATGAACTATGATATGGAAATATAAACCTAATAAACCCCTTCCTCCAAAAGTTGCTTTTGGTCACGGTGTTTCATCACAGCAATAGTAACCCTAAGTCAGAAAGTAACATCAAAAAAATGCGATTTGTCTTATTTCTCTTATAAACTTTAAAAATCTTCCCTTGTTCTTTAAATGTGCTTATATTTTACTATAGGATGCATATTTCAAATGAGTATCACTAGTCTTTGGAAATATATCTCTAGCTGTTATTTAGTTTAAACAATGTCTTGTCCAAAACTCTATGACCAGGAAGTTGAAGAGCTGAAGCTGATATTCAAGATTTCTGATCAGGGTATTATTTCTCCGTTTTTCTTCACACTAGAATACTTGCAAGTTCATCACATAGTTACTGGTTCTGGTGGTTGCTCTAAGCAGCATAAATTGGAGACATCATTCCTAATTGTATTTATTCTAAGGAATCAAAAGCATAGACACAAATAATCCCAATGCTAGTCATGAAACTGTTACAAATGAAACACAAAATTCCATAGAAATACAAAAGAAAGCTCCTAACTGAGATAAATAGGGAGCAGGTAGGCTTTGCTACCTTCAGCAAGCAGAAGTAGCAAAGAAAAAAACCAAGAGTCAAAAAGAACCATTACAGAAGTCTAACTTACCTGAGGATAAATAACAAAGACTATAAACTTGAGAATTAAAAGAAGTAAATCTAGACATGTTATAGAAAGTGTGAAAGACAACGTGTACACGAAGCAAGATCTGAGAGACAGCCTGAGTATAAAATCCTAGCTTCTTTACTTGACTGCTGTGTATATGGGGCAAATCACTTAACCTCCTGCTAGGAGCCACTTTCACCATCCACAAAATGAGACAAATACTTTCTTCAAAGGACTGAGAAAAGAATTAAATGAAGCTTGATGTGGTGGCTCACATTTATAATCCCAGTAATGGGAAGGTTGAGGTTAGAATGATAATTGCAGGTCTCAGGCCAGCCTCATCTACACAGTAAGTTCCAAACCTGCCATGAGCCCTGCTCCCTCCACCAAAAGCAAATTAATTAGCTAATTAGTTAATTAATTAAATGAAACCCATGTGTGGTGGCCTATGCTACTCGTAATCCCAGTAATTAAAATGTAGAACCAGGATGTCATCATCATGTTCAAGGCCACTAAACAGTGAATTCAGAGCTAGTGTGTGTTTCATGAGATCCTGCTTCATTTGCTGTTGACAAAGTTGTGAAGCACTCTATGGAAATAATAAACTGAAACTTACCAACCCCCACCTCAGTGAACTTGGGAGAAGACTCTGGGAAACTTGGGCTACAACCATAAGGTTAAGCTACACTCAGAATCCTGATAGCAATACTTGTTGAAAGCTGCTTTACTTTTGAAGCAATCTTTACATAACAATTAAGTAACACAACTACTGAAAAGAAAAACTATTGAAAAATAATAAAAAGAACAGGGCAGAACGAAATAATAAAAACAACAGATTTCTAAGATAGGAAAAATTTGCTAGGGCCTGGTAAACTAAACAAATGGTATCATAATACACTGTAAGTTGTTTATCCAGTGGTGGCAGCTAAAATCAATGTATAAGACTGCCCAGGGAAAACTCTTAAAGTTGAGAAAAAGCACAAAGTCAAAATTTAGAGCAGGACAGTAAGGGAAAGTAAATGAGCAGCTATGAGAGGAGATCAGGGACACTTAAATAAATGTATTCGGCTGGGCATCGAACGCTGCAATAATTACTTTGTTAGATTTAGAAATGTTTTAATTCCTTGACTTTTTTCACATTTTAGTCTTTCTGAAATTAAATTAGTCTTTTAAGTCATAATTTATACGTGGCTTTACTCTCTAAATCAGTTACAAAGTTCCAGTGTGGTCGGTCTTTCACTGCTTGTTTCTGAGAAACAAGGAAGAATGGTAACGATAAGGGCATTTGGTGAAATGAAGAGCAGGCCAAGGAATGATTTTGAGTATTATGAAATAAACACTTGTAAGTAAGGAACTTTGAAAAGGCAAAATATGATCCAAGAGGAACACAATGACAGAGAAATGAAAAGGATCACTTAAATGTCATCCATGTAACAGTTCCTACACTCTGCCTACAGTTTACAGAGACCGCGGGAGACACGGAGAAGCACATCCTCTCAGAAAGTTTGGGCGGGAAGCAAAGTGTAGCGAAAGATGCCTGGGACGAGAGATACTCCAATACCCACTACTGTCTTGATGTGTTAAGCAACAGGAAAAAACGGAGGCAAATGAACTGCAGACGCCTGCTCATACACTCATTCAGAATCAGTCCTCCCAGTCAGCCACCCACCCGCTCGGTTCCCCGGACCACTCGGCGCAGACTTGCCCGAGGCAGAGCGAGGGAACCCTGCCCTGACCGACCGCCATCAACGGGCTCGTGCCCGTCAGACTGGGCGCACCAGCTCCCTTCACGCGACCAGGAGCAGACGCGAGAAGCCCACGGAGGTTGCGCGCCGGCTCTGCTTCCATAGCAACAGCACAGCGTACCTTGGACACGCCGGGGCGGCGGGCTCCAGACATCTCTTACGTGCACAGTCCTCCCCTCTCACTGGCCGCCCCTTCCGGAAGCCATTCCCTCCGGAAGCCGCCCATCGCGCGCCCCGCCCCCTTCCATCCGGAGCCCCTTCCCGCGCCCCGCCCCGCCCCTTGCGAAAGCCCTGTCTCCAGAAACAGGCTCAAGCTGAGGGCGCTGCTGCTCTAGGCGGTGCCTCTCGCCCTTTGGGGAGCCTGGGAGTCGCTCTACAGTTCACCCGCGCTCCTTAGCTGAGCAAGGCTTTAGAGCAGTAAACAGGATCGAGATGTTATATTTCAAATTGTGTTTTGTAGAGCAACACTTGGCCATAAAATAAGACCCCCCCAAATAAACTAGAATTCAATAATTATTGTTAATTAGTAATAAAACATAAGTAAGCCAGGGAAAGGAATAGTACTTCCATAACTAATGAGGAATTCTTAAATATCAAATTCATAAATATGAAGAGCAAAGATTTTCTATTTTTAAAAAGGAGGGAGGCTGGAGAGATGGCTCAGCGGTTAAGAGCACTGACTGCTGTTCCAGAGGTCCTGAGTTCAATTCCCAGCAACCACATGGTGGCTCACAACCATCTGTAATGGGATCACAACCATCTGATGCCCTCTTCTGGTGTCCCTGAAGACAGCTACAATGTACTCATATACATAAAATGAATCTTTAAAAAATAAATAAAAAAGAAAAAGAAAAAAAAAGAAGAAATATTTAAAAAAAGACTATAGGAACGCTAGTTGGGTTTGTTATAAAGTAGATTTCACATACTATAGTATAGTATACTGAGGAGAAGCCAGAGAGCTTACATTCTTACGTTTCTAGATGCTGGTTCAGGGATTACTTTAATTTGGAAGATGAAGTCGTTCCCTGGATGTCTTAAAGCACTTGAACATAGTTGTCTATGTATGTTCAAACCAACAGGACAGAGAGCTGGTACTTGAGTGGAAACTGGATTAACAGAACAGTCCGTAAAGATTTCTAGTGTCGAAAAATACTAAATAATTCCTTGTTAAGAATGTGTTAGCATGGGACTTGTGTAGAAACTGGGATAACAGAGGAACACTATGTAAAGATATATACTGAAGAAAATATTAAATAATTTATACTGTTGAAAAACTGGGATGGACAACAGAAAGAGTTCTCAGAAAGTTGTATTCACAGATGTGTACAGAAGAGCTTAGAGTCTGGGTGGAGATTCCATTCTCTAACCAGAAGATAGGGAGATTGGGAAACAAGGCCTTTAATGAATTAAAGATACTACTGCACGTGAAGCAGTTTTTAATATACCATTCTGCTAAAGAGGACTCCAGCATAGGGAGGAAAAAGAACAAAATGACTGGCTTACTGACTTAGCACAAGACTGGGGTTTTTCTGTCTGCTTTGGGTTTCTGTTTGGTTGGTTGGTTGGTTGGTTGGTTGGTTGGTTGGTTGGTTAGTTTGAGACAGGGTCTCTCTCTACATAACCCTGAATATCCTAGAACTCACAATGTAGACCAGGCTGGCCTCAAACTCAAAGATTTTCCTGTCTCTGCCTCCTGAGTGCTGAGATTATTTCTGTGCACTACCACACTTGGCAAACCAATATTTGTTTTATTGCTGCTGTTGTTTGTTGTTTGTTTGTTTGTTTGTTTTTAAAGTCCCTAGTTGCAAAAAAAATCCTGTTCTTCTTTTCCCATGGACTGATTCTTTAGAGAATTTCAGTTTTTGCTTTCTTCTAACATGACACCTTTCCCAAATTCCCAATCCTATTGGTTCAAGATCTAATGACTACTCCTGAGCCTGAAAATACCTTCATTTCTAATGTGAGCCCAACCACATTGCCTGCAGGTTTTTCAGTCTGGATATCTGAGACAAACGGGTACCACATGCCAGCTAGAAAGGGGGTCTAGCACTACCTGCATATCTGTAACACTTTGAGAGCTAAGTGCACTTCATATTGAAAGGTTACTACAAGGATTTATTTCTAATATTAGGAGGACCAAGAATTCAAGGTCAGTAGTAGTGAATTCAAGGCTGGCCTAGGCTACATGAAAGGAAACACCAAGTTTAGTTTTCTCTTTGAATGTACTTCTTAGTCTTTCTAGAATATGTGGTTTTGCTCTTGGTTTGTGGTCCTTCTGTAGCACTAATACAATGCCAGCGTAACACCTCCTCTTATAACACTCACCTTCCCTGCGTGTTTCTATCCAAGCTTTTATCGATATAGACTGGTGTCCTGCTACAGTGTTCCAGGAATACCTGCTGAGTATACGGGTTCTCGTGTCCCACTGCAATGAATGGGACCATGGCTCTGTAATTAGAAATACAAATATAGTCTATTTAAAAATTTGAAGCACTCCCAAGAATAGGAGTGAACTAGTGAGCTAGAAACAAACAAACAAACAAGCGTGCACCAAAAACACTGGGCCCAGAGGCCCAACACTCTTTATGGGCTGTGTACAATAGTCACAGTCATACAGTTTGGGCTTTCCTTGAGTATAATCAATTTGTTGTATAAAGACCAGGTTGAGAGTGACCTCTTGTCTTTCTTTTATATGTTAATACTGATATAGTTTTCTCTAGTCTGTACTCTCCTGCCATAGTTTCCTCCTGAAAGCTGGGTTCCCAAAAATCTTTTTGAGGAACACAATTATGATCAATCAGTCTTCTATAGCCAATTCCAGGCTGAGAGGCACAGACTTGCCTAAGAATGACCACAAAACTCCCTACCTTATCTGTTGATTGGAAAAGAAACTTTTTATTTTCTATAGAAGAAAATAGTTGTACCACAGAGAGTTTAGTTTGAAATAGTTGCATATCCTAGGTGACACAAATTTTACAAGATTAAAATACAAGGTATAAGCAAGAATAAGATGATTATGTAAATTGATAATCCAATAAAGGAAGAGATCCATGAAAACCATGACTGTGTTCATTTCAGGACAGCCATTCTCTGTAGTTTGTTCTCAGGGCTATAGCTGTTTTTTAAATGCTGATAGCATATTAAGGATATGGCATATTAAGGATATGGCAAGCGAGGCTAGCGAGACGACTCAGTGGTTAAGAGAAGTTGTTGCTCTTGCAGTGGACGGAGGTTTGGTTGCTGGTAGCTTCAGTTTAGGTTCCATAGCGTTCACTGCCCTCTTATGGACTCTGTGGGCACTGAACGCATGTGGAACACAGACATACAAGCAGGAAAAACAACCATAAATATAAAGTAAAAATAAATTAAATCTTTTTTCAATATAATTTGGTGAGATATAAAAGAACAACTTTTTAAAAATGCTAAGGGTGGAATACATTAAAAAGAAGAGAGTGTAAAGCTGTAGCCGCTGAGTGCCAACCGTGTCAGAAGAAAAATAATGTAACAAACCAAAGCATGATTGAAGGTCATCAATACTGATAAGTTTAGATAACTCTATCTGAATGCATTTACATACATAGAGCTTGGAGCTGAATATAATCCAGACTTTCCTACATTATCCTCCTTACAAATTCTTCTCCCTTAGATCTTTGTGTACTCTTCAGGGAGAAATGCCTCCTTCCACTTGGCCAAGTAATGTCATGACAAGATGTTTTTTCCCCTAGCTTAGCACATTTGAGGACATTATGCATACAGCCCCCATTTGGCCATCAGACTTGTGAGAACATCTGGTGAAAATGTATGTTTATCATTGCTTCTTTATCCCTGCATAAGCTATTTTGGAATAAAACTTTCAGAGAAAACCAGTAAAGGGATCAACACACCTCACTTGGAGTCCCCTGGTTTTGCTGAACCTGGAACCTGACCACAATTCCTCTGCACTGTTCACTGCTGGGTCATGGCAAAGCTTGGACTTGTGTAATAGCTGGAGTTGTTGTGATTGCCCACACATGGGATTTAATAGGAGTATGAGAGCCAAATTATTTTTGTCTGTTTTTAGAATCAAGATTTTTGTTTCTTTGCTTTGCATTATTATTATAAATTTTTAAAGCTATTCTTTCTGTTAGGTGTTAAAGATCATGTAACCAAAAACCAACTATTTCTCTTTTTAAAGTCAGTTGAGATTATTGGTGTTCCATCACTAGTTTGGGTAAAAGTCCTGTTGGCCATATTGCTTCATTGGAAGCAATATGTACATTTTCCTCTCTGTGGACCTTCCTATTTGCACAATATATGTTGGCTAAAGTCCAGACTGAGGTATCCATGGCCTATATGGTCAAGAAGATAAGTACCTCAGCAGCGTTGTAGAATGCTTTGAGAGATGCCTCATCAGTCCCTGGGACTAAGCCTAGAAACAAGGGTGAAAATATTGGCTGTCCTGTCAGCAGTTGTACTCTCACTGGCTTTAGTCTCTGATTATGGTTGTTGAATGTCAGTTAAAACAATATTGAAGCATAAATTGTTCTAAATGTTATATAAAACTTAGATACATTGACATAGATCATTTTTAAATAAACCTTTTATAAGTCCTTTAAGATTATTTTTTTTAATTAGAAACCAGACAGAGAAAAACAATAAACAACTGTCATAAGAAAACATACACAAAAAATCTTTACTTAGAACATCACACTGTGGTGGTCTGAATGAGATGTTCTCCACAGTCTAAGGCATTTGAATACTTGGCCTCTGGTTGGTGGTGCTGTTGGGGAGTTTTAAGAGATGTGGCTTTCTTAGTGGAGGTAAACCCCCTGGGGGCAGACTTTGAAACTTTAAAGATCCAGTGCCATTTTAAGCCACTCTCTCTACGTTCTCCTTATGATTTAAAATCTGAGTTCTTGAACTCTCATCAGAGACATTTGTCTTTATAGAAGATGTTAATTAACACAGAGAGCCCAACTGAATAATGTCCAGAGAGTGAGACTGCGGGGCGCCGCCTCGCCGATAAGGAGAACGCCACACTCAGGATTCTTCTGACAGCAATTTATTGTACAGCTCTTTTAGATGGCAGTGAGGCGAGGGACGCCAAGCCCCAAAAACCTGTGGCTTATATAGCGCTTTAGGAGATGTGCCACACACACATTGGCTCTTATGATGTCGCCAAATTAGCATACTGGTTTTCGCGCCTTGCGCAGGCGCACATTCAAGCAAGGCTCGCAAGAAGAACCAGGAAGCAGGAAACCGGCGCCATGTTGCGATGGCGGACAGGGCTCCTAACATCTGCCCCTTTTTTATTAAATTGCTGCAACAATTTTCCAACTGTTATTTCGCCGATCAAGCCCACCGTTCTACCAGTAAGGTGTTCAAGGCAGTTAAACAGTTGTGAGACCCTCCACACTTATCTCCCGTGCAATGGGAACCCGAGCCCTGGGAAGTGTGGAGGACTACCACTCAGGATTCCTGGTGCAATGGGAACACGAGCCCTCAGGGTATCCCATTGAATGATAGTGTCTCATTGTTTAAGCATATTCAACCAAGCTTGAGGGGATGTTCCCTGCTCTAAGGCAAGCAGTGCTTGAGTGATAAGTACTTTATCTCTGCGATGTTGTTTTTTTAAATTTGCAGAGCAACCAGAGTGTGATCAGCACTCCCCCAAAGATCATACAGCCAAACATTCCCACCCCCACCCACTCCTTAAAAAAGGAGAAGGCGGATGTGAGCCAGGAAGTGAAGTCTTCAACATCAATCGGGTTTATTCTGGTCCCATTCAAAACAGCAATTGTGAGCAGGAGTTCTTCTTGTAGCTCCTTAGCCTGTTGTGACCAATTTCCTTGCAAAAAATTAAATAATTTAGTACTTTCTGTAAAAGACTCATTGTTATATTTCAAGGGTGTGATACACATGTGTTTAGTATGACTTACACAGCTTACTTGAAGAATATCAGCAATTTCTTCCATTTTGCTTTGTAATAGATCTATTCGCTGATTAGCAAGCAGTATCCCAGAAATCAAATGGCTATTCATTTTATGCTGTTTTACCATAGCATCTGCCGAGGCATTCACTATATTATTTATTGTTTCTGCTGCTTGAACTTGATTGGCTAGGGCAATACCCGCAGTCACCGCTGCAGCAGCCGACATTGCAACGGCCGTCACAATGGCCGCCGTGATGCCAAAATCTCTCTTTTCTCTAATTAAGGAGATTATTGGAAATTTATCGGGGTCAGCATCCACCGGTATAGGGACAAAGGTCGGAACCCGCACCAGCAGTGCTAAAGATGCGGACCCATTCCAGCATTCTGTCAACTGGCAGGTGACATTCGCACAATCTAATATGCTGCTTTTATTTTTAAATTCTGCTAAAATAAAAAAGAAGGGAGCCGAAACACAAACTGCTGCCCTTTTGGCTGAATAATTTGCCAACAAGTTGTTATATTTAATATCATTCAATATCACTGGTGTAGTATTAGTTCTGGTTGCTGATACATTCCAAATGTCATGTTGTGACTTACCTAGAGTTGCAAAGGCTGATAAACTGGTAGCAGCCCCCGCTAAATTTGTCAACACCCATTGATAAAATGGCCATTCGTTTACATTCCCTGTTTTATTTCCTGTCATAGCCATCCTTTTTAGAGGCGGCGATAAGGTGAACCCTCAAGATACTTCTACCTTAGGCATCTTTTTAGATTGGCAGTGCGTAAACACTGGTGGAAATGACTGATCTGGAGGGCACCATGGCCACACTCTGACATTAGTGGCATTATTGGTTTGCCAATATGATCGTTCAAGTATGGTTACCTTACTTTTTAGCAATAATGTAGTGATATTCACAGGGGACTGTTTTTTGTTAGATGTATTTCCACTGGCCTCAGATTGTCCTGCCACTATGTTATTGAGTACCTCGAGCAGGACACCAGTGCCTATTTGGGAATCTCCAAGTGGATCAATCCAGTGTCCCAATGTAGCATTGCGAAGTACAACGCATGGGGTCTCTGCCCTGTTTGTTATGGTGAAACACAAGGTATCATTTAATCTAAATTTTGATGCATTATACTTGACAGTCTCTTTGTTTAAAGGTATGGCACATGGTGCCTCCAGCTGACAGCTCGATGATGTAAACATTGGCAGTACTTTAGAGTGGGAATGTACTGGGATGGGAACTAGCCATGATCTTACCACAGCCCACAATGGTATACCTATCACTCTCTCAAGCAGGCAGATCATCAGCAGGATCTTTAGCATTTTCTTCAGGGGTCAGTGAGTCCTCTTTCACAGTTCTGGTCAGTCTGCTTGGTATCCAGATTGGATTTTCTTGATCCTGTGGAAAAACACAAACAGCTCCCCTGGATCTCACTAAAACTGGATCCGGGCCCTTCCATTGGTTAGTTAAGACATCTTTCCATTTAACATATTCTTTTTGAGGACTTGGAGCCACATGTCTGTCAGCAGCAGATTGTCCATCAGAATCCAGATTTTAAAAATTTAAGGTAAATAGGGCTAGGGAGATAGATGTGTTAGGTCCCATGTTGGGGCCTATTCCTCCCTTTTGTTTTTGTAAATAAGTTTTCAACGTGCCATTGGCACGTTCCACAATCCCTTGTGCCTGAGGATTATATGGCAAGCCAGTTATATGACGGACACCAAGCCTCAGACAAAACTGTTGAAAAGTTTTAGATGTATAAGCTGGTGCATTATCAGTCTTCAGCTGAAGGGGCTTGCCCCAAGCAGCCCAGGCTTCAAGACAGTGAGTAATAACATGTGACACCTTCTCTCCCGCAAGGGGGGTGGCATGAATGATGCCAGAGCATGTATCCACAGATACATGAATAAATTTTTGTTTTCCAAATGCATTGTAATGTGTGACATCCATTTGCCAGACATGAAGAGGTTGCAGACCTCTGGGATTCACCCCTATAGATGGAGAGGGTCTGAATTCTGCACAGGAGGTACATTTCAGAACAATATCTCGCGCTTCTGCATGAGTTAAATGAAACTTTAATCTCAGAGTATTAGCTGGTACATGATAGAGTTTATGGAAATCAACTGCACCTTCTAATGGCGAACTTACCCAATATAGGTTTTTAGTGGCTTTATCAGCAATAGCATTAGCCTGAGACATTGGTCCAGGAAGTAGTGAATGTGTGCTCATGTGTTGAATAAAAAATGGATGACACCTACTACGGATATGGTTTTGAATGTCTTTAAATATCTCAGCAACCATGCTTTTAGGGTGAATAAAATCAGCCACTTCTAATTGTTTAACAGCTCCTACAACATAATGCGAATCTGAAATTATGTTTATAGGCTCTGAAAATCTTTGCAACACTATCGCTACAATAGCACATTCTACTAATTGGGGAGATGTATAATCAAACTGAATTCGAGTAGGGACATTATTAACCACATAACAACCAATGCCTGTCTTAGAACCATCGGTATAAATATCCAATGCTTGATGAATAGGATGTGTCTTAGTAACTTTGGGAAATATAAATGAGTTAGAAAGAGTAAATTGTAACAAGGGATGTTTAGGATAATGATTATCAATATTTCCAGGGAATGAGCATTTTAAAATTGCCCAAGCATCTTGAGATGCACATAAAACTTGAATTTGATACATAGTATAAGGACATACAATCGTATTAGGATATTGTCCAAAATGCATCACGGACAGTTGAAGTCCCTTTAAAGCCAATTCTGCAACTAAGGCAGGATAATAGCCTAAAGTCTTTCCAGGAGAGCTATGTGGGTGAATCCATAGCAAGGGTCCCTCTTGCCACAGTACTACAGTTGGTTGTTGAGGAGAGGGAGGAATACATAACTGGAAAGATAATTCGGGGTTAAGTCTATCTAGTTGAGCATGTTGTATGGCCATCTCTATTTTATCCAATACTTTAGACAATTCAGGGGTCAAAGTTCTCAATGAAGTAATGTTAGAATCTCCCTCAAGTATTTTAAATAAGGGTTGAAGTTCAGTTGTAGTTAATTTCAAATAGGGACGAATCCAATTGATATCCCCTAGTAACTTTTGAAAATCATTTAATGTTTTTAATTTATCTCTTCTAATAGTAACCTTCTGTGGTTTAATATACTCAGGAGTAATTATCGCTCCTAAGAATTTTCCTATCTCTCCTTCCTGAACCTTTTCAGGCGCTATAGATAGTCCTTTCTGTTTTAAGGTAGAAACTAACAGAGAGAACGCTTGGTGTAAAACTTCTTTGTTATTGGTACACAAGAGTATATCATCCATAAAATGACAAATTCTAACCTTAGGAAACTGTTTTCTAACTGGTTCAATAGCAGAAGAGACATATATTTGACACATAATGGGACTATTGGCCATGCCTTGTGGCAGGACCCTCCATTGATATCGGTGGTCTGGTTCCTCATGATTAATACTTGGGAGAGTGAAAGCAAACCTAATTTTGTCCTTGGGATGTAAAGGTATAGAGAAAAAACAATCTTTAATATCTACTATTATAATCTCCCAATGTCTAGGCAAGGCTGTCAGCAGTGGCAGACCCTTTTGAATTGATCCTAATAATTGCATCTGATTATTAATAGCTCTAAGATCATGTAATAACCTCCATTTACCTGATTTTTTCTTAATCACAAATATAGGCGTATTCCATGGTGACTGAGAACTCTCCAGATGTCTTAGTTTTAGTTGCTCTTTAACTAGAGCTTTTGCAGCTGCTAGTTTTTCAGAGGTTAACGGCCATTGAGGAACCTATACAGGTTCCTCTGACAACCAAGGTATAGGCAATGCACCCTCAATGGCCCCTAGGAAAAACCCAGCCCTTTCCTGTCTTGTTTTTCTGTAATAGAAACAGGGCTGATCCTGCCTTGTAAGGCCTTCCCCAATCCTTTTCCAGGGACACACCCCATTTCTTTCATCATTTTTTGACTCTGTGTAGAATAATCATTAGTGAGCCTAAATTCCAATTGTTTAAGGATATCTCTTCCCCATAAATTAACTGGAAGTGGCAAGACATAAGGAACAACTGTCCCTCGTCTGCCTTCAGAATCTTCCCAATGCAATACTCTTGCACTAACATCAGGAGCAGACTCATATCCAAGACCTTGTAAGGTTTGTGAAGAGCTATTAACAGGCCAGTTCTTTGGCCACCAATTGGTAGAGATAATGGTAGTATCTGCTCCTGTGTCTAGGAGGTCTGTGAAAAGCCTTCCTTGAATTTTCAACTCTAAGGTGGGGCATTTATCTAAATCTAATGAAATAAATACATTCTGTCCTCCAGAGGAGCCAAATCCCTTCATGCCCCTAGTTAAACCTTTACTAGGAAAGAATGAATGTAAACTAGGGAGGACTAATAGCTGTGCGATTCTATCACCAGGAGCTATAGAGCTAATCCCCCTTGGTGATGAGCACATGATTTTTATTTGTCCCTCATAATCTTGATCTATGACTCTGGGGTGAACAATTAATCCTCTTAGAGTCGTAGACGATCTTCCTAGCACTAGTCCTACTGTATTCTCAGGTAAGGGTCCTGAGAAATCAGAAGGTATAGGCTGACACCCCATGGTAGGTGTTAGTACTGCTCTGGCGGTTGCACAGAGATCCAGTCCTGCTGAGCCTGACGTGGCTCTCCTGATTGTCTTATCCTTTGATGTTGTTGAGGATTGTTCTGTAAGCTCTCTATTGCCCCTTACATTTGTGGGCCCTGGGGATGTGGGCCCCGTTGCCCGTTTTTTGGCAGAGGAGAAATTACACGTCCTCTGTCGTCTTTAACTGACCTACACTCATTTGCCCAATGTTTTCCTTTATTACACCTAGGACACATTCCAGGCACCTTTGGACGATTGTTATTAGTAGTGCCAGGTGCTCTACATTGTCTTTGTATGTGTCCCAGTTTTCCACACCTGAAACATTTAACATTAGAGGCCCTCTGAGCCATTAAAACAGCAGCTGCCAATCCGGCATTAGATAGAGGTCCTCCTATTTCTCTACAAGCCTTCATCCATGCATTTAGTTCTTTTCCTTTCCAAGGTGTAATAGCATTTGTGCATTCTCTAGTACACTGTTCAAAAATTAGTTGTTCTATGAGAGGCATGGCCGTCTCAGGATCTCCAAAAATCCTTCCTGCCGCCTCCATCATCCTTGCCACATAGTCTGAGAACGGCTCATTGTTTCCTTGAATAATTCTTGTCAAGTTTCCTGAAACCTGTCCTTTGTTAGGGAGACTTTCCCATGCTTTTACAGCTGCCTTATTAATTTGCTCATATACCTCTACAGGGTAGGCCGTTTGATTGATAGCCCATTGTCCGTGCCCTGTAAGCATGTCAAAGTTCCATTGTGGATGCCCCTGAGCTAAATTTTGTCTTGCCTGTGAAGCACAAAGCTCTTGGAAAATAGATTTCCAATCTGGATACTGTCCCATAGTCAGGCAAGCCTTAACAGTATTATAGCAGTCATCTGGTGTCATGGCACTGACCACAAGTCTTTCTATTAATGCCTGAGTAAAAGAGGCATTGATTCCATAAGTCTGTACTGATTCGGCTAGCGCTTTTAATTGTTTTAAATCTAGCTGTGAATGTTGTCTGGCTTGGTTAGCATCTTCCCATACGGGAAAGGCTACTCTTATCTTTTTTCTTTCCTTACCTGTAATAAGAGAATTGGACGGCAGTCTTTCCTGTCTCTCTTTTGGTTTTTTCTTTTTAACTCTAACTACTTCCTCCAATGGTGGGGCAGATGGGGCATACCCCGGTGCATAAGGCGAATCCAGCCCGTATCTTTCAGACTCATAACGAGCTGCTTCTTTATCTAACTCTGCCTGTTCCTCAAGATCTAACACACTATCAGAGGATGAGGTGTCGGTATCCTCTGTATCTTCTTTGTCCCCCGAGGACGTCTCCTCAGAGGCGGAGTCATTAATTCTTAAATTCTGAAAACTCAGTTAATACAGGATATAGTTTTCTCTTAGGCTCTTCCTGTTTTTTATGTTCCTTTTTTGTAGCTACTTCTTTTTTAATTTCCTCCTTTTTCTTTTCCTTTTTCTTCGTTCTATTCTTAGCGCTCTTATCCTTTTCTGCTTCTGATAGGCTATCCTGGTGTTCTGCTAAAGCTCTTTGTCCCTCTCTTACCTTATCTTGGCATTTTGCATCCTCTATACAGGCTCTAACCATTTTGTACAGCGGCCATGTGCCTGGTCTTAACTTTCCCTTCTCCTTTTCATTAATCAAGTCGCCGCCGAGCTTGTCCCAGGAGCCCTTTGACAAGGACCCCGTGGAAACAAACCAGGGAGCTACCCAATCCACATCTCGCAGAAAATTACACAACACTTTCTCGGGAACCTTTAAACCACGCTCGCGCAGCAACGCCTGCATCGCTGAGAGAAGCGGCTTCATTTGGTGGTTACCCATACTGCTTAGAGGGAACGAACTTGCACAGTTATCTACCTGTGACTTACAGCTCCTGAATACACAGAGGGCAAGTACACTCCTTTCCTTGTGTATGGCAGTTAAAACAGAAGCAGAGCACAAGAACTACCACGGCCCAAACGGGGATAGCAATAGCAAAATAGACAGGATCCACCATACCTTGCAGAAAAGCGTCTAGACTTCTCGCGCCATCAGTTTTGAATCCTCTTTTGAGCCAACAGGGTCCCTCGAAACTGGATAAAACACCGAGACGTTTGGCTTCGTTCCCGGGTTTTCCGGCACCAGTTGCGGGACGCTGCCTCACCGATAAGGAGAACGCCACACTCAGGATTCTTCTGACAGCAGTTTATTGTTACAGCTCTTTTAGTTGGCAGTGAGGTGAGGGACACCAAGCCCCAAAAACCTGTGGCTTATATAGAGCTTTAGGAGACATGCCACACACTCATTGGCTCTTATGATATCGCCAAATTCGCATACTGGTTTTCGAGCCTTGCGCAGGCGCACATTCAAGCAAGGCTCGCAAGAAGAACCAGGAAGCAGGAAACCGGCGCCATGTTGCAATGGCGAACGCGGCTCCTAACATGAGACTTTGGAGCACTCAGCCCTATATAGAATGCTTTTATCAAACCCATCCCTTCAAGGTTCCTGGTAAAAGAAGCAGAAATACTTTAAGGGCCAAAAGTAGAAGATTACTCCAAGGAAACAGGGCTGATGCACATATGAATACAGAGACTGTCACACTGCACAAGTAAAAGCCAGACAGAATCCCAGCAGAGAACAGTAGTAATGCACTCCAGGGGGACACCAGAGAGTAATGATAATACACTATATAAGGAGACACCAGAGAGTAGAGGTAATAGACTACAGGGAACACCAAAGAGTGGTGGGAATATACTATATCATGGGAATGCCAGAAAGTAGTGACAATATACTACAGGGAGACACCAGAGAATGGTGGTAGTACACTATAGGGTGATACCAGAAAATGGTGGTAATATACTATGGGGGTAGGGGACACACAAGAGAGTATTAGTAATACACTATGGGGAGATACCAGAAAGTTGTGATAATACACTATAGGGGTGAGGAGACACCAAAGAGTGGTGGTAATATACTATAAAAGGATGCCATAGAGTGGTGGTAATATACTATAAGGGATTACCAGAAAATGGCCATAAAACGCCATAATGGGCACCAGAGAGTGGTAGTAATACATATCACCATAGGGAGACAGCAGACAATGGTAGTAATACACCACAGGGGATGCCAAGAGAGATAATTTTATTATTATACAGAGAAGCTGGAAGATGTGTACACTAAACTTATGCAATTCCAAAGGTTAGCAGGTTTCTGTAATACCCCTTGTCTTACAGCTAAGCATAATCCCACCTTATACTGAGACAAAAAGGAAACTGACTGCCCAGTGAAGATATAAAGGATTTGAAAATGGCTGGTACACTCCAAAGGAACACAAACTTTGGTTGTCCCAAACAGAACAATGAAGAATTATTAAGGAATGCCATGACTCATGCCTCCCAAGAAGAGAGGAAATAACTGCTCTAGTCACTCAAGCTTTGGGAGGAGAGGACTAAAACCTTCAAACAATTAACCAGAACCTGTTATCTCTGCCTTTGTTGTGACCCAGGAGGTAGTTTCAAAGAACTACCTTGACTAAAACTCACACAAAGGAGATGCACATTCCCTGAGGAATATTGACAAATAGATTTTATTCAGATACCTTTCTGAGGTGGAAACAAAATCCATTTGAACAGAAAAAGCAAAAGAAGTTGTTGAGTCCTCATCAAAAAGAGTCAGTCCTCATGTTGGATTCCCAAAACTTCTTCAAAATAATAATGGGCTTTATTTATTTCAAAAATATTTTCAGGTTTGAGTATATCATTCTGTGAGTAAAATGCTTGCTGCACAAACATGAGGTAAAGAGTTTGGACCCCTATAACTCTTATGGATTCCAGGTGAGCTTTATAATATCATCATACAGAAGGCAGACATAGAAGAAGCTGACACAGGGTAGCTAGCTAAATTAGCCATTTCACAAGGTCTGGCTACAAATGAGAGACCTTGCCTTAATGAGTAAGTTGGAAAGTGACTACGAATGACTTCAGAAATCTGCTTTGGACCTCCATATGCACATGCACACACACACACACACACACACACACACACACACAAAGTGTACCCACACATATTTAACCATATATACACGCACATACATTACACACATACACATACCAAATATTTGGTTAAGAAAGAAAAAAACAAAGGTTACATAGGAGAGCTCCCTGTTCCTACTGATTCCTATAGGACATTACACTCTTATACGTAACTTAAAAGACTGCTTTTTCTCTATTCCCTTACATCTTAATGGTAAGAAACAATTTTCATTCTCTGTCTTGTCAGAAGCAGCCTTGCTTATACACTGAAGGCCTAAAATCAGCCATGGGCCTGAATCAGACATACATGCCTACTAACACAAAGTCTTGGTCTCTGTGGGAAAGCACTGACCCTAGAACAGATAGCTGTGGATCTTGTAGTCAGGCAGCCTTGGTGGAAAACTACCAGCCTGGATGGAAAAGGGTAGTCATAGACCTTGTGGATAGGTAGCCTTGGTGGAGGGTGCCAGCTTAGATAAGGACAAATGAATCATAGACAGAGTCATAAGTGACCTGTTCCCTGCTTCTTCACCCAGCCAAAACCCTGTTCTGGAAGATATCTGTACTCCCCCTGAGAACACCTACACTCCTGAGCCATCCTCTTCCCCACATCCTGCCTCTAAGTGTATATAGTCCCTGTGTGAAAAAATTAAAATCAGCGGCTTGATCAGACTATAGACAAGCTGCTGTTCTTTGTGCCCTCTGTCCTCCAGTTCTCTCTTCCAGGTCTTCTGATCCCAGTTCAATGCCCCCATGGGACTGGAGCACTGTTCCTACTTTAAACAATCAACAGCCAATGACTCAATATCAGTGGAAGGATTTCTCACAAGGAATGAAAAATAGTTCCTATATATGCCAATGAGGAGAGCAACAATACCAACCAACCACAGCTCCCAGGGTCTAAACCACCAGCCTGGGAGCACTTAGGGAGGGATCCAGCGCTTCAGTTAAATATGTAAGAGTGGAGGGCCATGCTGGGCATAGGTGGAAGAAGAGAACCTTGACTGCATGAAGGCTGGATGCCCCAGGGGGTGGGAATGTTGAGGGTGGGGAGGTGGGGGGGGGTAGATAGAGGTTACATCCACAGAGAAGAAGGAGGAGGGGTGAGGGGATTGGGGGTTCCTGGGTGGGTGGGGGATGGGGTAAGGGGACAACATAGGAAATGTAAATAAAACATCCAATAAAAATTTTTAAAAAAATGTACATAAAGCATTACAGCCAGTACTGAATAAATTTCTGAAGGTACTCATTATTCATAAAGTGAATGACATTATCCTCTCCAGCTCAACTAATCTTAATGATGACTTAAATGAGTGCTTAATTTTTATAGTAAATAAACTGCAAAAGAAAATTTGAACATACCTCTGGATTAAGTACAAAGCAATTAACTTATAATTATTCAGGATACACTATGACTAAACAACAAATTTGCCATCATCATCTCCACTTGGAATTTTCCAAACAATGACCTTCAACTACTTACCAAAATATTTGAACTATGTCAATTATGTACATCTTTATCTGCCTATTACTACTAAAGATTTAACTCTGATCTTTAATTTCTCTCTGGAGACTCTTGATTAAACTCCATAAGAAACATAATACACTCACAAATTAGCTATGGAGGACCACGAGACTCAAGATGAGGTTGTTACTCTATACAGGATGTTCTCAAAACCCATCTCCACCCAACCTAAAAGACGGGACTTCCGCCCCTAGACCAAGCAGAGAGGGGCCACCCAGAACCCCCTCTGACAGGCGATCTGAATTCTTGCTTAGGCTGCAAGGCTAAGCACTGCAAGGGAATATAAATAAAAGTTAAAAACATCTCTCTGGGTTCCCTGACAGACAAGCCTGACTGCATAGGGGTTGATGTCAAAAGTATCCCCTCTCCAGGAAAAAGACATCGGGATGAGTATGGCCCTCATGCCTCACTGGACAACGACAGGGGGACCGGAGCCATTATAAGGTCCCCTTCAATTACTGGAGGTCAGGCCTTTATCCCCGCCTTCACAAGATTAGAATCACCACAGCCCTTCTATACTTAGAGAAGGGAGGAGAAGTCAGGGGCAGCCCTGCTTATACACTGAAGGCCTAGAATCAGCTATAGTCCTAAAATCAGGAATAGGCCTGTCATACTAACACCAAGTCTTGGGTCTCTGTGGAAAAACATTGAAACAGATGGCTATAAGCTATTGTAAACAGGCAGCTTTTGTGGAAATTTACCAGCCTGAGTAATCATAGACCTTGTAAATAGGTAGCCTTGGTGGATAGTACCAACTTAGATAAGGACAAGCGAATCATAGGCCGATTCATAGTAACCTGTCCCCTGAACCTTCACCCAACCGATACCCTGTTCTGAAAGGTACCCTCCCACCCAACACCCACGCTCCGGTGTCATCCCCTTCCCCATATCCTGCCTTTTTGTGTTTATAACCCCTGTGTGAATATGTAAAAATTATGATTTGATTTAAAAAAATAAAAGAAAGAAAGAAAGAAAGAAAGAAAGAAAGGAAGGAAGGAAGGAAGGAAGGAAGAAAGAAAGAAAGAAAGAAAGAAAGAAAGAAAGAAAGAAAGAAAGAAAGAAAGAAAGAAAACAGAGTGTAAAGTTTTAGCTTATTAAATAATGCTGCTGCTGAAGTGGTGGCTCATAAAATTAATCCCTTATTTCATTATTAATTACTTATCCTTTCTTTCTCCTCATCACCTACTGAAGTTATATATCAACAAGGTAATGGTGTTATAAACATGTATGCATGTCATAATTCTCTACAAAAATCTGCAACTCTTCATATATAAGAAATTATAGATTTGTAATATTATAGATTTATAATATAATAATGTCTTAACTTACTGATAAAAAGCCTGCAGAAATCATTGTACTATTAATATTTCATAAATGCATGTTTATTATTTTTCCACATCAATAATAATCGGTAGGTAGCATTAGCATAGTACTCAAGAGCTATAAATAACCATTATCCTAAAGATCTCCTTTTAATACTTTTGACAATATCCCATGGATGTTACCTTAAATTACATCTAAAAATCCTATAGATATTGCTCTCTTCAAAAAGACAAGGAGCTTATACTTTGTATACAAATTCCACACCCTCCACATGAGAGACAGACAGACAGACAGACAGACAGACAGACAGACAGACGGAGAAATTTGTACCCACCCCTGGTTATAAAGCTCAACACTGAACTCACTGTAATCAATCAGCTTTCGTTAGATGTTTCTTATTCTTTGAATATTTTAATTGACTCTGCATATTGTGCTCAAACTGTTTCACTTTTAGAAACACCAAGACTTAAACCCAATCCACTACTCACAATTATTCCTTTCCCTTCAGATGTCTACATGACAATGAATTCAACATTTTTTCATGACTCATTTTCATGTTTATTCTCATTTGCCAGGTTCATTAACATTCACTAATGCTTTCTTTTGGGGCATTCACAGTGCCCACTATAAGAGCAGCCTCTCAAAATTCTCATGACCTTCTTCATTTTTTTATTATTCTTTCTCACCACTGCCATCTACTGGCAGAATTAATGCTCAGGTTTTAGATGTTAATGCTGTTTGACAGATACTACTCATGTCTCAGAATCTGAACACTTGAAATACGTTGATGTAACAATTTCTAATATGATTGTTGCTTCTGCTCACAGCAGTGGAACAAGGTCAGATGCCATTAATAATTCATTGGCATCTTTTCCTTTCAGAATTCCTTTCCAGAATTTTAAAATTTATAGACAATTAATCATGTTACTGGACTCCTTTATAATCCTTTATAGTCCATTGTGGAACACCATGAAATCCTATAAGGGGCAAATTTTAAAAGGGGGTTGGTTATATATCTCCACCTAAATCCCTACATATTATGCTAGATTTAGCCATTCTAACTAATTTTTTTTCCATTTTAAAAGATAATGCTTTTTTGGTTGCTCAAAAGCATTTTGCCCTAAAGGAAACACAGCCTAAGATATATTTTAATAGGAAATATCTAGAAACTAATCCATGGAAATGGTCCAGTATTCTAACATTAGGAGAAGTTATGCTTTTGTCGTCCCAGAAAAATGAATGAAGTCTCAGATGGCTCCCACTCTGACGCATCTGACAAGGACAGCATCCCAGAGATTACCAGACAAATAACATGTCTGAATGGAGACAATAAGCTCATCAAGAGGAGATGTTTCAAGAGGAAGAGGAAGTAGATAATTTAGGGAGACATCAAGTAACCTTGGGGAGACAACGGGGACATAATACTACTGACCCCAAAATGATGCTGTTATATTTACTAACTATATTATGTGTTAATTTGTCAATGCATAATATAAATTAATTTCCTTGGGGGGTGTGGAATAAAGAAAAACACACCTTAATAAGAGACAATATGGTGTTGTCTGCCATTCGAAAGATTGTTTTTGTGCTTCTTTATTACCAGTCCCAGGAATGATTATTCTGTACCCACCAGGAGGAGAGCCAGAGGTGGGTTACAAGGGAAATCAGGAAAAAAAGAGGCCACAGTGTATTACTGGGAGCTCCAAGTGTCACAAAACAGAGCCAGCCTCTGATTCAGTTGCACTATTTGCTAATTGGAAATCATATCCTGAGTCATGCTGACACTGAGCAACTTTGGTTCAGACCTTGGACTTGCTCATCTTTGAGCCATGAGAGTTATCTCAGCGGGGGATACTGTATTCTGGAGTGTGGACACCTGAACAGTATCCTGGAACCCACTGTGCCAGACTGAAAATTCAGTTATACTGACAGTAAAGTGCATTTTCATTTCCATTACAGTGGAGATGCCTCTCACCTACAGATTAGCTTCCAGCATCAGTGCTTAAGATGAAATGGGATGTTGAGTGCTCTTGAGAGCACTCTAGACAGTCATATTGGAAGTCTGTCCTCCCTCATTTTTTTTCTCTGTAGGATTGGAAAGTATGAGTGCTCCTCTGAAGACCGCCTGACACCCCTGGTGAAGTTCTAGTGGCCGTTCCATATGGAAAGTATGTACTCTAAACACTAATATCACACTGCAAAATTCTTGTCCCACAGGAGTGGGACATGGGTTCACAGTGCTCATTATAGGAGCAGACAGATTGTGGCAGGGTTTCCTCAATAGTGTACACCCATGCCACTGTCACAGGCTCTGGCTGCTTGTTCAGGTTTCTCTTCACTGATATCATGTATGGATAACGTGAGTTAGATGCTCGATGCTGTCTCTCCACTGGATGTCACACAGACGGTCATCTTTCACTTATGGTTACGAATTTTCATACATTTAAATGTGGGAGAAAATATTTACAATTAAAATATGTCATGAATTTTTATTAGAATCTAAACCTACAGATTAAAAGCCTGCTGCAAATTTTTAAAAATAACATTTTTATGATGAACTGTGCAATCACATGTTGAAAATAAAGTAACCACGTGTTATTGAAAAGAAACTAGTGAGATATTAGACATAGTTTTTAAAATGGTTTTATGTTAGTAGCTATTTTGAGTTAAATAAAAACAAACAAAAGTTAAAAAAGAAAAGAGAATGTTTTCCTGAAGCAGACACAAGTGAAAGGATGTTTTGCTATAGCCAACATGTGGAAGGACACATGATGAAGGAGTATAAATGTGACCCCACAGAGAGTGGGAGACTGAGCATTGGTTTAGTTTGCTCCACCTCACTAGTCTTTGCTAACGACACACATGTATTGGCTCACCTTACCTATCATTGTTGAGCTCCACTTGGGGTAACTCCACCATTGGGAGAAACTTGCCAAAGAACTCCTCATGAGGCTCCTAAGGTTCATTGCTGCCTCAGCAGCCTAGGCCACGTTAGTAAGCCTTGTAGTTTCTTCAGGATTGAATTGTAGCTGATGTTTCCTGCATGATGTTTGCCTGCCAAGAGGAATGGACTGCAGCTGCTGATTTGTATTTGGTGTTTGCTACAGTAATGAACTGCTGACAGGAAGATTGAGCTTGCCCCCAAAGAACGATTACCAAACAGATCCACTTCCCCCATATCCTAATAACTTTTCTCCTCCACTACCTCTGGTGGGTGGTGGGCAAGAGGAGAGGTTAAATGTTGACTAAAATAGGATGCAGAAAAGTTAAGTCTACAATGATCTGATAGGATACAGGGCATTGTTTTCTTTATCTATCATCTTTCTTTCTTTTGTATTTATTAAGGTTTGCTTTGTGCCCTACAAAGTACTCATTCTCAAGATAGCTCTATGCACTGCTGAGAAGAGTGTGTATTCTGTATTCATTAGGTACAATACTCACTCTGTAGATATTTGTAGAGCCCAATTCATATTTAGCTTTGAGGAGTTTTGTTGGTTTTCTGAATATGGGAGGTGGACGTGGCTGGGCCCACCTAGATGTGAGTGGGATATGTAAGTCTCTCATTAAGCTGTAGCTAGACCTATGTGGGTGTTTTTATACCATATCAAATCTACATTATCACTCCTGATTAGTTTTGATTTGAAGGTTACAACAGATCTGAGAGTTGCTTCAGCAGTTTATTTGTATCTTCTGTTTTGCATCGTAGTTTGACTTCTAGGTTAGTCTCTTAGCTTGTGATATTAAGACATCAGTGTCTTTCTTGGAAAAAGTTAATATTAGATCTTTTTTTTCTTTTTCCTTTTTCTTTTCTTTTCTTTTCTTTTTTTTTTTGAGACAGGGTTTCTCTGTGTGGCCCTGGCTGTCCTGGAACTCACTCTGTAGACCAGGCTGACCTCGAACTCAGAAATCTGCCTGCCTCTGCCTCCCAAGTGCTGGGATTAAAGGTGTGCACCACCACTGCCCAGCTTCCTTCCTTTCCTTATAGCCTTGGTATTTGCTGTCATGCTGTGTTGGGAATGACTGGCTGCTTCTCTGCCACTCTCTGATGTTCTGTTGCTTTCATGCTCTGTATTATATACTGAATTTCTGTTTTGTACTTAATTTCTACTTTATTTCCTTATTTCATATATAGTACTATGATTATTGTCACCCTCAATTAACCTTTTTTATTTCTCCTTCCTCTCCCTCTATCTCTTCCCAATAAGTCCTCAAGAGACTATACTTCATAGACAGTGAAGAAAAGGACTCCACCCACAACAATAGGACCCTCCTTTTTCCATGTTGTAAAATGAAAAGTCCAATATGACAGTCTCACCGCCAGCATCATGCTAACACAGAAAATCTTGAAGTACATTGACTAAAATCAGGAACAAAACAAAGGTGTCCAGTCTCTCCACTCTATTTAATAAAGAGCTTGATCCTAAAGCAATAGAAAAAGTGAAAGAAAATAAAGAGCTACATAAAGAAAAGAAAGAAATTCTTCTTTATTTGAAGATGGTATTATTCTATATATAAGAGACCTAAAAGACTCTACCAGAAAACTCTTAGAGCTGATAAATTCTTTCAGCAAAGTGGAGAACAGAAAATTAACACATGAACATCAGTTGCTTTCCTGAAACCTTGATAGACATCCTAGAAAGGAAGGAGATAAACAATTCCATTTATAACTGCCTCAAAAATAATAAAATACCTTGGAAAAACCTAACAGAGAAAGTTAAAGAATCCTACCATGCAAACTTTAAAACACTGAAGAAAGAAGTTAAGGGAGACCCTAGAAGATGGAAGTGTTTGTGGATTAGAAGAATGGGTACTGTGGAGATAGCCACCTGACCAAAGGCAACGTACAGATTCAATGCAATACTTGTCAGTGTTCTAGGACCGGTCTTCATAGAATCAGAGAAAAATCTATTTTACAATTTTTATGAAATATATGAAAGGCTGAACATATCCAAAAACAAAACAAAATCTTGAGCAATAAGAATTCCTGAGGTGCTTGGCAGTGGTGGTACAGAAAGAGGAGTATGAAGGTTGGAGACAGAAGCTGGAACAGATGCTAGAACAGAAGTTTATAAGTGAGTCTGAAGAACAGAGAGATAAGCTTGGCAACAAAGTCTAGAAGATAATTTACTAAAGCTAGGAGATCAAAATAAGGCAGTGTCGCTCCCCAGCGTCCGACCAGCAGAATAAGGCAATGACAATAGTGTTCTTCCAGTGGTTTATTCAGCAACCCTTGTTTTGTAAGCTTCTTTTGTGCTGCCAGCAGCCACCCACACCACCACCTGCAGCCCCTTCAAGCTTTGCCTCGCTCCTATCAGTAACTGCCATGAGAACACTGGTAATTGGTCACTCCGTATGACGTGAGGCGGGATGATTGGGCAACCACACCTCTTAGCGCAAGCTTTCCATATATGGAGTTGTTTTTCTCTCAAGCAGTGCCCAGCCATCCTGGCTGGCCTTTTGCCAAGTGCCATCTTGTAATGACACCGGTGGAGCCGCTTCCCACAAGGCAGATACTGTAATATTACAATTACAACATAATGAGAAGCTAAGATTATGGAAGCAGGGCTTAGAACAGAAGATACAGGAAATTATAGAGCAGCATAAACATGAGAAAGAGAACCTTATGGCTTGGCAACAGAGCTTAGAGGAAAGAGTAGAATCGAAGATACAGAAAATTATAGATCAGAATAAGAGACAGAAAGATGAAAATGAAGGTGGGAGACAGAAGCTGGAAGAGAAGTTAGAATAGAGACTGCAGCAGCTCACAGATCAGACTGAGCAGCAGAGAGAAAATAATGAGGGATGGAAGCAAGATTTGGAGAATAACCTTTTACAATTAATCAATCAAAATAAAATAGACAGCAAAATATCGGAGTTACATTATAAGGAAAAATTCAAAATTTGGAGGCAGAACATTGAGCAGAGACTACAGGAACTCAAAGAATAAGAAGAGTGACAAAAGGAGAGATGTGAAGGGTATACACAGACCGTAAGGGAGGAATTTAAAATTTTAATTAAGGAAAATACTCAGGTAGAGATAGAAGAAATTAGAGAAAGTCAACCAAGAGCTATTAAAAAACAAACTTTTGTCTATCAGGATAATATACAACAAAGACCTCCAGACGTTAATTATCCATAGGGTAATAAGGGTTATCAGGAATTTGAATGGCAACCCATGGATGTGTTAGATCTGAGAAAATTTAAGAAAAGTGTTACTGAATTTGGAATGCATTCGCCATTTGTATAAACTAACCCTGACTTCTTGGGCTATTAAAAATAAAATAATCCCCTAAGACTGGAAAGATATGTATGGCAAGAGCAATACTAGAACCTGCTGCAAATTTACAATGGTTTGCATGGTGGAGAGATGAGGCGAGGGAGATAGCATGACAAAATAGATCCGGGAAGAGAGATTTCCATAGACTAATTGCTTGGTGAAGGTCGCCTTTGTATATGATGAAGAAACTCTGGCATTTTGTCGTTTGGCAGCCTTAAAGGCCTGGGACAAAGTCACAGAATCAGGGAAAAGACTTAAACCATTTATTCAAGTCATACAAGGTCCAAAAGAAACCTTCCCTGACTTTTTACAAAGACTAACTTCAGCTGTGGAAAGGGGTATATCTGATTCAGCAGCAAGAAAGGCAATAATTGAGTCTTTAGCCTTTGAAAATTCAAATGCTGAATGCAAGGAAATAATCAGACCACTGAGAGCAAGGTCAGCATCAATAGATGAGTGCACTAGATGCATAGCTAATGTTGGATCTTGCTCAGCTGATATAATGGTAATAGGAGAAGCTGCCACTAAACATCTAGAGATGACCCAAGATTTAAAATATTTTAATTGTGGTGAATGGAGTCATCTCAGAAATGACTGCAGGAAAAACCAAAGTAATATAAAAAGGGGGCCTATGCCTTCTGGAATATGTCAAAGATGTGGCAAAGGCCGATATCTGACTAGGGACTATAGAGCAACAACAGACAAATGGGGCAATACCCTGCCAAAAAACTCCCAGGGGGGGCTCTCGAAGGCCCCAATGTCAGGCAGGGAGAGTTCTCTTCCTCAGGACAATTAAACATCACTGCTTCAAAAACAGATGTTCTGAGACCAGACAAGGCTGAGGCAAGTTTTATAGACAATTCAGAAGGCCTCACAGGGAGCCAAAAGCAAATATTTTGGCAAGCTTCTATAGAGGACCAAAGACCAAAACTAAGAATGCTAGTGAATAATACTGAGATTGAAGGGATGGTTGACACTGGAGCAGATGTCACCATTATCTCTCCAAATTCTTGGCCTGAAAGTTGGCCACTTCAAGAAGTAGATATCCAGTTTCAAGGAGTTGGGACTTTATCCCAAATAAAACAAAGTACCAGATGGCTTAAATGTGTAGGACCAGAAGGTCAGGTAGGAAAACTGAGGCCATATGTGACTGATCTAGCCATTAACTTATGGGAAAGAGATCTAGTACAGCAGTGGAAAACCCACATTAATATCCCTTCAATATCTGTGTTTAGTCATGAAACTCATCAGGCTTCTAATAAAAATTTAAGTTAGTTATGAAACATTATCAAAGGCAGTCACAGAATATCTAAGCTGTCCATAAACAAGACATAGCAGAGGCTGACAATTTAGCTCTATCCCAAGGAGCCATTGCTGGCAAGACACCAACAGCCTCACCACTAAGGTGATCAGCCCATTTGGATTGATCAATGGTCTATGACAAAAGAAAAATTACAGGCATTAGAACAGCTAGCCCAGGAGCAGCTGGAGGCTCAGCATATAGAAGAGTCTACCAGCCCTTGGAATTCTCCAGTATTTGTCATTAAAAAGAAATCTGGCAAATGGAGGATGCTGACAGATCTCAGAGCAATTAAGATTATTCAGCCTATGGGTTCCTTGCAGCCTGGGATCCCATTGCCTTCTTTGTTGCCTAAAGAATGGCCCATCATAGTGATTGATCTGAAAGATTGTTTTTTCATGATTCCTCTACATGAATGTGATAAGGAAAGGTTTCCTTTTTCTGTGCCTTCTCTCAGTAGAGGTTGCCCAGTAAAAAGATATCATTGGAAAGTCTTACCACAAGGAATGTTAAATAGCCCTACCTTGTGTCAGTATTTTGTACAACAGCCATTGGAGATGATTCACAAACAGTTTCCCCAATCCATTATTTATCATTATATGGATGATATTTTATTGGCTTATCCAGATATTAATATCATGGAAAGAATGTTTGATGAAGTAAAGAAAACCTTGTCTTGCTGAGGATTGCAAATAGCCTCTGGAAAAAAATACAAAGAGGGGATTCTATTAATTATTTAGGGTATAAAATAAGTCTACAAAGGGCTAAGCCACAAAAGGTACAAATCAGAAGAAACCAGTTAAGAACCCTTAATGATTCTCAGAAGCTACTGGGAGATATCAACTGGCTGCAGCTGGCAATTGGCTTGGCCACACAAGAGCTGAGTAATTTATTTCAAACCTTACGAGGTGATAAAGATTTAAATAGCCCAAGGAAACTAATATCTGAAGCTAAGAAGGAGTTAGCTTGGGCAGAAAGGAAATTGTAGAATGCACATCTAGATACAGATCCAAAGATGGCCTGCATCTTAGTTATCTTGCCTTCTACTCATTCTCCTACAGGAATTCTTATGCAGAGAAAAGATTATATCTTAGAATGGATATTTTTAGCTCATAAACAGAGTAAGAAGTTAGAAACCTACACAGAGAAGGTCTCTGAATTAATACTAAAAGGAAAAATGAGACTTTGACAATTAGTTGGAATGGACCCAGCTGAAATTGTTGTGCCGTTTACTAACTCAGAAATTGCCTCATCATGGGCACAAGATGAATATTGGCAAAGAGCATGCAGTAACTTCTTGGGAGAGATTAACAACAGATACCCTAAAAGCAAGCGGCTTCAGTTCATAAAAAGAACTGATTGGATTCTCCCTGGTATAATAAAAGGAACTCCAATATCTGGGGCCCCTACGTTTTACACTGATGCTAGTAATTCAGGAAAGGCAGGATATAAATCAGAAGATATAAGTAAGGTGGCTCAGAGTCCCTATAAGTCAGTTCAAAAATCTGAATTATATGCAGTAATCATGGTGTTGTCAGATTTTCAAGAGTCTCTTAATATAGTAACTGACTCTCAATATGCCAAAAGGGTTATTTTACACATAGAGACTGCTGAACTTATTCAGGATGATTCTGAATTGACCTCACTATTTATTCAACTACAACAAATGATCAGAAATAGGAGTTACCTATAATATGGTTATACCTATAACATACATAAGATCCCATACAGGTCTGCCAGGCCCTCTGGTGGAAGGCAATAATGAAATCGGCCAGCTATTGATAGGAAGTGTACTAGAGGCTTCAGATTTCCATAAAAAAAAAAACACCATGTTAACAGCGAAGGTTTAAAGAAAGAGTTCTCTATCACTTGGCAACAAGCCAAGGAATTTGTGAGGCAATGCCCTACTTGCTCATTATATAACCAAACTCCATTGCCTACGGGAACTAACCCTAAGGGTACCCAAAGAAATGACATTTGGCAAATGGATGTCTTTCATTTTACAGAGTTTGGTAAACTGAAATATGTGCACCATACTATAGACACACATTCAGGATTTCAATGGACAACTGCCTTAGCATCAGAAAAGGCTGATTCTATAATTACACATTTGTTAGAAGTCATGGTCATTATGGGAATACTCATAAAAATTAAAACAGACAGTGGTCTGGCATATATCTCTAAGAAGATGAAGTAGTTTTTGAATATTATAATACAAAACATGTCAAATAATCCTACAGGACAATCGGTTGTGGAGAGATCTAATCAAACTCTAAAGGAGATGCTTAATAGGCTAAGGGATCAACGAGAACCCCCAAAGATAGATTACACAGTTCTCTATTAACCTTAAATTTTTTGAAGCTTAATGAACAAAACACCAAAGCTGCTGAGAGACATTGGATGGTGGAAAAAAAACTACTGAACTAAATCAACCTGTTTATATTAAGGATATTCTGACCTCCGAATGGAAAGTGGGAAATGTGTTATGATGGGGAAGGGGTTATGTCTGTTTCCACAGGAAAAGAAAAGCTGCAGGTTCCTTCCAAGTTGATAAAAATCAGACATGACAAAGGGAGACCTCCTGAAGACCTTGGCGACAGAGAAGAAAAGGGAGACTAACACAGTCAACCAAATAGGTGATATATACATGGTGATGTTTATGTCGCTTACATGGAGACAGTTCTGGAACCAGCAGGGACTAAAATATCTATATACAGCCAAGAACACTTATTAGATACTAATTTCTCATGACTTGTTAATACATGCCATCCTTTATGAAGGCATGTATACAAAATTATATTACAGTTTGATTAAGTGATCAAACTAACCTAAAGAATAAACACATAGAGTAAATATAAAGTTAAAATATAGGGATTATTTCCTTTCAGGAAAGATTTAAAAACAGATTTGTCTAAATCACGTGGGGATTATCGCCTGTGGTTTGGAACTTAGGGAAAATTGTCACTGGCTCTAGAGTAAAGAGTGCAGTGTACAAGTGGAAGCTACTCTGGAGTACAGAGCCAAGTAGATAGATGGTGTAATTAAAATCTGTTCTAGGCAGAGGGCCGAACAGAAAGATAGTGTACATCAGATGTATTCAGATGATATAAAGTTATATTGCCTCACGGGAGACTTGGATTCTGTCTAATGTGGGCTCCATGGGAATTCTGGGTTCATTTCCTGCTTGGCAAAATAGGGAAACAAAAACAAGCAAACAAAAAATTATCTTGACACTAAAATTTGTTTTGAGAAGTATATATTGCAGAAATACACAGCCTTGGTGTATCTACTCGTCAATCAAGCTGAGCAGATCTGCTCGAACTTCTGATACCCTGGAATTTCAGCTGGATGCAGTGAAGACACAGATGTCAGAGGCTTGTCAATTTACCCTTTCCCCACTCCTCTTCTAATATCTCAATGCCCAAATTCAGCTTGAAGAAGTTAATGAAGAGTCTGTGCCCTTATTCCCTGGGCTTGGGGACTGAGGTGGTTAATAGTGGGCTGTCTTTCTAGGGAAAAGTAGTAGTTTTGTTGGAACAGGGAGGAATAGCTAGGATTGATTGATTAGCCATAACTTCTTGGTAGAAATCTGAATAATTGTTATTAAGCTGAAGTTATAATTTTTTTTTTTTTTGGTTTTTCGAGACAGGGTTTCTCTGTGTGGCCCTGGCTGTCCTGGAACTCACTCTGTAGACCAGGCTGGCCTCAAACTCAGAAATCTGCCTGCCTCTGCCTCTCAAGTGCTGGGATTAAAGGCGTGCGCCACCACCGCCTGGCTGAAGTTATAATTTCTTAAATGGTACAAAATTTATTTTGATTTCAAATTCAAGGGTTTCATTGGTATATCTTCTTTTATTAAGTCAAAATTGGTGAGTACAAGGCTTAGACCCAGTCCTTTAATTTTGTTAACTGATTTGAAACAGTTAGCCTGTAAGTTAAGGGCCTATTGCAAATTCATGGCTCTGAGATTACTGTTAGGGTGTTTTCTAGATTTTAATTAGAAAGAGCTGAGAGAAGTTAATGGACAACAATCCAGATTGCTTTACTTAGATAGTTGGTTTTCAAAAACATTAGAAGTCCATAGAATTGATGTTGTAAACATTCCTGTATAAATGTTCATTTTGATTAGAGACCTGTCTGCTCCTGACAGCTTCCCTGTCTTGGATTCTAAGAAGAAACTGAGCATCTTTGGAGTTACTCCAGTTGTGGTGAGACAGCCACTAGGCAAGAATTGCCTCTTTTCATCTACAGACAAATTACTGTCCAGAAAAGAACACATTTGCAGAATAATCGACTTATTATATCTGCCAAGACAGAGTAATCAGCCCTTAATATTTCTGCATTACTAGGTCTGTCAGATGATCCTGGGCCAGAAGGCTGAAGATCGGATGCTACAACATTTTGAGGTATAGGGACTGTCCAGGTGTTCAGCGGTCTCTATATATTTGGCTAAGTTTTAGAAGCTATGCTTTGTGTGTCCCATAATTTCAGTTAATTCAGTCATTCTGGATTTGAAGGGCTGAAGACTTTCAGTCTCATAGCCAACTCAGGCTATTTACATTGAAAGAACAGATTTGAGAGGATGGCTTTCAGCTGACATTCATTCTAAAGCCAGGAAAAAAGCCAGATTCAGAACTAAGTCTTTTAGTTAGGAGAGATGACAGAGGTTCTATTTAGTTGACAGAAATGATGGACTGGGTGTTAGGTTTATCTTGTACTTTAACAATTACAATATGGTAATATAGTTGTGTTCAATTTATATCTGGGAGAAAAGAGTCTTTTAATTGGACAGAAAGGGGGAAGTGTTGTGGATAGCCCCGGCCTTGTATTTTGGTACTAATTCTCCTTTCCTGTGAAGAGCTGCAGAGGAGGAGTGAGTCATTACACAGGTGAATTCTAGTGAACCTTCTGCTCATCTTAATTTGTAAAATAAAGGCTGGAGCCAGTGATTGAGCAGATGAAGGTGAGGTGGCGAAAATAAAGGTTGGTGGGAAGAGAGAAGAGAGGAGAGAGAAGACAATGGAGGATGACGAGGGAGGATGGGGAAGCAGGAGGTGGAAGGACAAACTTAGGATCTGGAAAACTCGAAAGTTATAAGGGTCTCATAGCTGCGGAATAAAGTAGTGAAATAGTGAATCTGCCCAATCTAGGCGTGAAGCACATATTCATCATTATTCAGTTGTGTTTTCATTGACCAGTCCTATTTGAGTTGAAGATTTACTGTAACAAGCTACATGCACATAGCCAAAAACAAAAAACAAACAAACAAAAGTCCTGAGCAATAAGAATTCCTGAGGTGTTGGGCAGTGGTGGTACATGTCTTTAATCACAGCATTCAGGAGGCAAAAGCAGCCAGACTTAAAGAAGTTTGAGACCAGTCTGGTCTACAAAGCAAGTTCTAGGACAGATACGGGTGTACACACACACACACACACACACACACACACAAAACTCTGTCTCAAAAAAAAACAATTAAGAAAAAAATTTGAGATGTATCCATTTCTAATTTCAAGTTATATTATATAGTTATAGTGAAAGAGAGAAGGAAGGAAGGAAGGAAGAAAGGAAGGAAGGAAGGAAGGAGAAGAAGAAAGAAAGAAAGAAGGAAGGAAGGAAGGAAGGAAGGAAGGAAGGAAGGAAGGAAGGAA